>NC_087276.1:3405000-3721250 GCF_015220805.1 Pogoniulus pusillus | reverse complement strand
TCGCAATGCTTCTGGAAAGCAGCTGCTGTCTGGGTAAAAAAAAGCATTTGAGGTGGACCCACGACGTTTTATGGTCACCCAGCATCTGTGAAAGTAATGAGAAGGAAGGAAACATTTCCTTTCTCCTGAAATGGATCTATCTGTGGTATAGCACCTCCTTGCAGAACATGTACAGCTTTGCTCCCTCTCCCTCCTGACGTTCAGGATGGACACAAAGCAAGAGTATTCCTTCCTGTGCCGGAGCCAGAGAAAGGGGAGGTGGTTGAGTGGGCACAGAATGCATTGCTCAATCATTAAATGTCATCTCGTTCTTTCTCTTTTAAGTGGCAGGCCTATTTTCCTCTTGAATAAATCTTGATTCTGATGTTAACAGCTGAATTGATTTCTAAAATGAATAAGAGGAATTACAGTCATGGAACAGAGTCCTTTCAAAGCAGTGAGCATTCAGCAGGTCTAGCACACAAATAAAACCTCCCCTGTCAGGCACATGAGAACTCCCTGAGGATCTCCAAGCACCAACTGGAGTATCAGTATCACATCACATTCCAGAGCACCCAAAATAGACACCTAGCCACCCTGCAAAACGTGGTGGCCTCCTTCATGCAGCCAATACCGACACTGGAAGTGTAGCCTGAAACAAAAGCCTGCTCCAAAAACTCCCTCACGTTGGTGAGTAGCTCTCTTGCTGCTTGCTGTCACAACACACCTCCCAGCACATCTCTTACAAGCCTGTCAAACAGGACAGTGGAGCTTCTGAAGAACATCTCCAAGAGACCGTTCCAAAAGGATGCTTTAAGAAGGGTTACAAAGCTAGAACAGGGTTTGAAGATGTGGAGGGGTTTTCTTTCTGTCAGGGAATAAGATCTGGAAGGGAAGTATCTGCAGTGTAGCTTGGGAGGCAGCCCTGGAAGGAGAGCTCTTTCTCTAGCCCAGAGGCTAGCCCACAGCTCTGCTTCTGTTGTTTAACTTCCTTGTAGGATACCTTAAGAAGAGCCATGGCTGTATGGTAATTAAGGAATTCTTTGATTTTCATCAGCTGAAGATTCCTGTCACATAAAAGCTTCCTGCTTTCAATACTCCTTCAGGATTTAAGACCTTCCTTATCTCTTCTCCAAGCCATGCACCAAAACCAGAGAAACTACTCAATCATACTTTTTTTCCCCTACCTTATTTTTTAACAAAGATCTCATTGAAAAGTCATTAAAGCTTCATGGACAATTTGGCAAACTACAGCTTTTAATCCACAGGCCTGAAACACTTGGCTATGTCTTCACAGCATGGTTCACTGCAGCAAGTGAACTCACTTGGATACAGTCATCTTCCAGGCTACAAATGTTATTGCAACTCTGAGCAGTTTCAGCATCTCAGCACTCCTGTCCCAAGGTTCCTGAGAACCATGTCTTATAGAAGCATAGAATGGTTTGGGTTGGAAAGGACATCTAGTCCAACCTCCCTATACAGTGAGCAGGGAATCTCCATGAGTTAAGGAAATATCCATTTTGCCTTGCAGAAGCACCATGGAAAGGGCACTGGGGGGATATTATGACCTCTGCCAGGCTGCCCATTCCATTCCTTCTTAAAACACACCAAAGCCCATAACTTGCCTACGCACTCAGAGAGCATCAGCCTCAGAAAAAGCATCTACAGAATCAATCATGGGGCTCTCTGCTGATGGCAGAAAAGCCAAATCAAAACTCAGGTAACCCACCCCCTGCCTGTTTTCTTGTAGAGCAGTGGTGTCATCATCTTTAAACAAGTTTTATGACAGCCTTAATGAGGCTGTGAATGACTTCCTGCTCTCCAGACAGCTAAAAGCAGAGAACCATTCTTTCCTCACAGCAATTTCCAATCCCCATCTCCTTTGCTTCACATCCTTCCTGGAGGTTAGACCCCCATGTACCTCTGACAGATGCAGATTATTTGCACTGACTTTGAACTCATTAAAAGTTTGTGCAGGGCTTCAGTACATGGCAGAATTGTGCACGTGTGAAATGAGCTGCCTGGATTTTTATCTGGCTTGAAATCTGAGTTAATAAATATTTTAAGATGGGAATGGGTTAATTTGAGGAAGATTCATAGAAAGCAAACTCCATCTAAAGCCAAGCACAGAGCCCATCATAGCCTTGGCTCTAAGCACCTCTTTCAGATGTTGTTCATTCAAGCTTTTCATATCCATGCAAAGGGAAAGCTTAAGGATCTACTTGCAGTTAATTTTCAACATGATGTGCTGAAATACTAAATTAAGGGTTCAAGGCCACTCTTCCCAATTTTTTTCATTCCATGCCCCATATACACTCTAAAATATATATCTTTTGCCCTTGAGCATTATTCGAACCATGGAAGTTCTGCAGTTCCTCCTCTCCTGGATTTGTTTCACTCCTTTTGCCTCTCTCTTACCTCACATACACAGTGTTGTTACAAAAATCAGAACTAAGTCACACAAAGAAAGCTCTCATAGAATCATAGAATCAGCCAGGTTGGAAGAGACCTCCAAGATCATCCAGCCCAACCTAGCACCCAGCCCTAGCCAATCAACCAGACCATGGCACTAAGTGCCTCAGCCAGGCTTTGATTCAACACCTCCAGGCACAGTGACTCCACCACCTCCCTGGGCAGCCCATTCCAATGCCAATCACTCTCTCTGACAACAACTTCCTCCTCACATCCAGCCTAGACTTCCCCTGCTACAACTTCAGACTGTGTCCCCTTGTTCTGTTGCTGCTTGCCTGGCAGAAGAGCCCAACCCCACCTGGCCACAGCCTCCCTTCAGGTAGCTGCAGACAGCAATGAGCTCTGCCCTGAGTCTCCTCTTCTGCAGGCTGCACACCCCCAGCTCCCTCAGCCTCTCCTCACAGGGCTCTGCTCCAGGACCCTCACCAGCTTTGTCTCCCTTCTCTGAACACCTTCCAGCACCTCAACATGTCTCTTGAATTGAGGAGCCCAGAACTGGACACAGCACTCAAGATGTGTCCTGAGCAGTGATGACTACAGGGGCAGAATAACCTCCCTCATCCTACTGGCCACACTGCTCCTGATACAGGCATTGCTTCACCTTCATCTTGTTTCAGTGATTTCGCATCCCTCTGGAGCATCCTTTCACTTCCCTGGAGCACGTTGGCTGTACCCCCTCCCCCCAGCAACTGACTATCCACAACTGTCGCCGTCTTCTCTTTTCAGCGAGCTGAGAAGGACTCTTCTAAAGGTACAACAGTAGAGGGGTCCCCACTCATGTAAAAAGCCAATTAATGTTAAATGCTTAACTACCATCTGTGCCTTTAAGAAAAATCTCTTAATTTTCCCCAGTGATCCATTTTTTTCACATGGGACCAATTTTGCTGTTATTGCTCAGGCAAAATTCCCACTGAAGTCCACGGGGAACTTTGCCTGAATACCAAATGTGGAGCAAAGCCCCGTGCTTATTTGCATAGGCCACAAATCACAAGGATCACATCCTGATGCAAGTGATTTATCCTACATGACAGCTGGTGCAACGGGGCTATTTTTAACCAAGATTTGTTGTAAAATATTTCATGTTATTTACTATTCAAACAACAAAAAAAAGGAGTCAAAGGATTCTTCTTTTTTTCCTTAATCTGGATGAGATGGAAAGATTCTGGCTGCTTTCCAAAGCCATTAATTACTAAATGGTATATTTTCAACAGAAATGTTAAGCTATAAGTAGTTCTGGAACCAGTTAGCTCCTAGCTAAAATCAATTAAAGCTGGGAAAGATACATTGCCATGGTCAGGTCCCAAACATAGACAAGCAGTTTTTTATAGCTGAGTAGATGGTGGCACAATCCTCCAACATAGATGCAGCTGTACTAGAAAAACTGTGCATTTACTCTTTAGGTGACAGGGGTATAGAATGTAGTAGTAGTGGGTATCACAGTCTCACAGTATCACCAAGGTTGGAAGAGACCTCACAGGTCATCAAGTCCAACCCTTTACCACAGAGCTCAAGGGCAGACCATGGCACCAAGTGCCACGTCCAGTCCTGCCTTGAACAGCTCCAGGGACGGCGACTCCACCACCTCCCCGGGCAGCCCATTCCAGTGTCCAATGACTCTCTCAGGGAAGAACTTTCTCCTCACCTCCAGCCTAAATCTCCCCTGGCACAGCCTGAGGCTGTGTCCTCTTGTTCTGGTGCTGGCCACCTGTGAGAACAGAGCAACCTCCTCCTGGCCACAACCTCCCCTCAGGTAGTTGTAGACAGCAATAAGGTCTGCCCTGAGCCTCCTCTTCTCCAGGCTAACCAATCCCAGCTCCCTCAGCCTCTCCTCGTAGGGCTGTGCTCAAGGCCTCTCCCCAGCCTCGTTGCCCTTCTCTGGACACGCTCAAGCATCTCAATGTCCCTCCTAAACTGGGGGGCCCAGAACTGAACACAGCACTCAAGGTGAGGTCTAAGCAGTGCAGAGTACAGGGGCAGAATGACCTCCCTGCTCCTGCTGGCCACACCATTCCTGATGCAGGCCAGGATGCCACTGGCTCTCTTGGCCACCTGGGCACACTGCTGGCTCATGTTCAGCTGGGTATCAATCAGCACCCCCAGATCCCTCTCTGTCTGGCTGCTCTCAGCCACTCTGACCCCAGCCTGTATCTCTGCATGGGGTTGTTGTGGGGTGAATTCTTTATTCCAGGATAAGCCTGGTAGTGTCAGTATGGCTATGCTCACACTGCACTCTCTTCCTGCTGTTGAAGTCTTGATTTTCTGCCCCCTCAAGTGTGCTAGTTTGAGCCTTGCTGGGATATTTTGGTGAGAGGAATTAGATGTTAGGCTTTGAAAAGGCAGCAATGGTGATGGCTGCTGCACTCATAGGCTTGCTGAGATGGATAAGAACAAGAACATAAATATAGATAAGAGTCTCTCTCTGCCTCTTGGGGCTGCATGAACTTCTCTCTCCCTAACCTGCTGCCTGACTAACTGTTCTGCTTCCTAACCTCCCTGGCCAACCCTCCAAACTCACTTTGAACATTAGGCAAAGTTTGGGGTAAGGTAGAGGGGTGGGGGGAAGGTGGAAGGGCAGTTGGGAGCCCCTCCTGGGGACTCAGGTTTCTGGGAGGGCTGCTGTGTTTCTGTATTACCTTTTACCTTGTCTGTTTCTGTCTGTAGCTGTATCTATTGTAAATCTCTGCTTGTCTATTGTGCTAAGCTGTAAATATAAGCTTCACTCAATTTCCAGATTGACTGAGTCTATTCTGGGTGATTTTCTTAAGTGTGGGGGGCCAGGGAACACCCAAACCATCACATCAAGAAACACACTTTATCCTAAGAAGTGCAGAGGCACAATGGTTTAAACTTCTTTGCCACCCTCCCGCCCCGCTGCTCCTTCACATTTGTGTGGCCTTGCAGGGAAGTGGATCATGGAAATGATCCAGAACATAAATAATTTTGGGATGGGAATGAAGAGGAATTAAAAAAAAAAAAAAAAAAGAAGTTGCTCTTTTCAACCAAATCACTTCCTTTGCACTGCACAATGCAGAGGGCACTTCACAGCGTGAGAATGGTACCCTTGCCAAAGCCCTGGGTGACTTTTAAAGTGAAAAGTCCTCATCCTACAGACACTACCAGTGTGCTCAAGCTTCCAGCTGAATGGCTCTGGTGCAGCTCACATGCCAAAGCTGTTGTGCTGAGCCTTGAGCTGCTGAAGCCTGCAGCAGCAAGGAAAATCCTGCAGGCAGACAGGGAGCACATAGTCAGCTCGCCCTGCCCTAGAAATCCTACACAGCAGCACTGCTAAATACTTGAGCCACCTGAAGGCAGGCAGACAAAGGTATACATAGAGTACACAAATGTGGCCATATAAAAGCTGCACAGCACGTCACCAGAGCACTTGATCTCTGGGCACTTCATATTCATAGCCAGCACGAAAACCCAAACAGAATGAAGGACACAGCTTTGAGTTCCTTTCCACCCTGCCAGCTATTCCTCTGGCCTTACGCTGGCACGAAGATTCCTTGGACGTGTGGCAAAGCAGATTGGGAACTAGATCAAGCTGAGAGCTAGCCTGGGATTTTGGCACAGTTATTTCTGAGAGGACCACCCTGCCTATGTAACCAACAGACAGTAGAGCCTCGGTGTAGCCCCGCAGATGGAAGGCAGGCCAGTTGGAGCAGCCAGCTGCTTGCTCTCATTCCAGCTACTCAGACACTCAGTTGTGCACAAAGAGCTCCAATGAGCCCCAGGGCATTTCTGAACTCTGTGAAAAAATGGGTCTGGAAGGACACAGAACATTAAATCTTCAAGTGGGTGGGCAGAGGCCAATGGGATGAGATTTAACAGGGCCAAGTGCAGGGTTCTGCACTTTGGCCACAACAACCATAAGCAGTGCTGCAGGCTGGGGCCAGAGTGGCTGAGAGCAGCCAGGCAGAGAGGGATCTGGGGGTGCTGGTATAGAGTAGCTGAACATGAGGCAGCAGTGCCCAGGTGGGCAGCAGAGCCAATGGCATCCTGGCCTGTATCAGGAACTGTGTGGCCAGTAGGATGAGGGAGGGTATCCTGCCCCTGTACTCAGGGAATGTCTAGGCTGGATGTTAGGAGGAAGTTCTTCACAGAGAGAGTGATTGGCATTGGAATGGGCTGCCCAGGGAGGTGGTGGAGTCACCATCCCTGGGGGTGTTGAAGCAAAGCCTGGCTGAGGCACTTAGTGCCATGATCTAGTTGACTGGCTAGGGCTGGGTGCTAGGTTGGACTGGGTGATTTTGGAGGTCTCTTCCAATCTGGCTGATTCTATGATTCTAAGTCAGATGTGATGGAGTCTAGAGCAAGAGGTCTGGGAACCTGGGAAACTTTTCTGAAACTTTAAGCCACCTACCTGTACTCACTAATATAATCTGTAATTGTTTTCCAGCACTACAGGTTAAGTCCAACCCAGTCAGGAAATGGGCAAAGAGGAGGTAAGTCAAAGCTGCTCATTTCATCTGAAAAAGCATCTGGATCACTAAATAGTGACATGTTTAATGCTGTAAGACTGGAAAGACTCAAAGAAACCATAGTTTATGCTTAAGGATTGACAAATTGGCAGATTCCTCTATTAAATAATGTCTTTTTGTGATCATAGAATCAGCCAGGTTGGAAGAGACCTCCAACATCATCCAGTCCAACCTAGCACCCAGCACTATCCAATCAACCAGACCATGGCACTAAGTGCCCCAGCCAGGCTTTGCTTCAACACCTCCAGGGACAGTGACTCCACCACCTCCCTGGGCAGCCCATTCCAATGCCAATCACTCTCTCTGACAACAACTTCCTCCTAACATCCAGCCTAGACCTCCCCCAGCACTACTTGAGGCTGTGTCCCCTTGTTCTGTTGCTGGCTGCCTGGCAGAAGAGCCCAACCCCACCTGGCTACAACCTCGCTTCATCTAATTGCAGACAGCACTGAGCTCTGCCCTGAGCCTCCTCTTCTGCAGGCTGCACACCCCCAGCTCCCTCAGCCTCTCCTCACAGGGCTGTGCTCCAGGCCCCTCCCCAGCCTTGCTGCCCTTCTCTGGACATGAAGATGATATTCAAATGTGAACTCATTAAGACCCAAACTGTATGAAGATTCTACAAGATACTATTTGTTCACTCAAATACTCATAGCTTTATAACCAATCCAACTACATCATGCATCTTCCAAATATGCTTAATGAAAATCCACACAAAATGTTTGTTTCTACACATTGCAGGCAGGACAGGAGGATGGCAAACCTGTTAGACCCCTAGAACACAGCTTTTTGAAGGGGAGGGGAGGCTGGAGGTGAGGAGAAAGTTCTTCCCTGAGAGAGTCATTGGACACTGGAATGGGCTGCCCGGGGAGGTGGTGGAGTCGCCGTCCCTGGAGCTGTTCAAGGCAGGACTGGACATGGCACTTGGTGCCATGGTCTGGCCTTGAGCTCTGTGCTAAAGGGTTGGACTTGATGATCTGTGAGGTCTCTTCCAACCCTGATGATACTGTGAGACTGTGATACTGTGAAAATGAAGGGGAGACAGGAGAATGTCAAAAAGGAAACATCAAGCCAAAGAAGAGAAGGCCACAGTAGACAGACTGAGGGCATGGATGGCTGTATGCTTGTTTGTTTGCTTTTCTTAATGAGGAAATGTCTCATTAACTCAAGAGTTGAAGCAGCAGTGATGTTTGGTGGGAGAGGAAGGCTTCATATGGGGTACTTTAAATGTTAAGAAGGATATCTTGTACTGTTCACATCAACATCAGCAAGCCACGCTCAGGAAGGCAGGAACTATGGCAGGTTCTAACCTCAGTAGGTTCTAACCTTCCTTTTGATGCATAGAGAGCTAGGACTGAGAGATCATCAGCCCCTGCAGTCTGGCTCAAGCATAGAGAACTGTGGGCAGACGATGGAGACTGTCACACAGTCAGAAGTCCTTGCCAGCAGCTTGCCCTGGCAGCATGTGTCCAGGCTTGCCTAGCCCTCACTAGCCAGTCCTGGCTCAAACCCTGTGCAGTCATCTTAGCTTTAAAAGCATGAGGGGAAGAGCTTGCTAACAGGACAGGCTGGTGACAACCTCAGCTGGCATCACCTGTCCAGTTCCTTTGGTAATGGATCAGCTAAGCTTCTTTGAGGGCAGCAGGGAGCAGAAGAACAAAGCGTTCCCATCACTTCAAGGAGATAAGCCCCTTCAGGTTTATGTGTACCTGCATGCAGGCTGTGTAAACATTCCCCTCACCACCTCAGACTGAGCAGAAAGATAGAGCAGTAGCTTCTGCCTTCCATTTAGAAACCCTTTACCTGTACAGAGAAAAGGCTGGAAGTCTGCAACATGTAAGCTGCAGTAATGTCCTAGTTTGAAGCTAGCTAGAATGTTTTAGAATCATAGACTCAACCAGGTTGGAAGAGACCTCCAAGATCATCCACTCCAACCTAGCACCCAGCCCTAGCCAATCAACCAGACCATGGCACTAAGTGCCTCATCCAGGCTTTTCTTGAACACCTCCAGGGACGGTGCCTCCACCACCTCCCTGGGCAGCCCATTCCAATGGGAAATCACTCTCTCTGGGAAGAACTTCTTCCTAACATCCAGCCTAGACCTACCCTGGCACAACTTGAGACTGTGTCCCCTTGTTCTATTGCTGGTTGCCTGGGAGAAGAGGCCACCCCCCACCTGGCTACAGCCTCCCTTCAGGTAGTTGTAGACAGCAATAAGATCACCCCTGAGCCTCCTCTTCTCCAGGCTAAACAGGCCCAGCTCCCTCAGCCTCTCCTCATAGGATTTGTGCTCCAGGCCCCTCACCAGCTTTGTTGCCCTTCTCTGGACATATTCCAGCACCTCAACATCTTTCTTGAATTGAGGGGCCCAGAACTGGACACAGTTCTTTGGTGAGAAGAACTAGATCACAGGCTGTGAAAGGGAAACAGATTGATGTCTACTGCACTCATAGGCTTGCTGAGAGATACAAGAACAAGAATCCAAACATAGATAACTCACTACTTCTGCTGGGGAGCTCCAAGCTGCATTTCTGTCTCTAGCCTCTGTGCCGTGTCTCTGATTAATCCACTTTGCTTCCTAACCCCCTGGCCAAACCTCCATTCATCCTTGGGACTGGGGTAAGGTTGAGATGGGTAGGGGGAAGGTGGAAGGGTGGTTGGGAGCCCCTCCTGGGGACTCAGGTTTCTGGGAGGGCTGCTGTGTTTCTGTATGACCTTTTACCTTGTCTATTTCTGTCTATAACTGTCTATACTGTAACTATCTGCTTGTCTATTGTGCCAGCTGTAAATATAAGCTTCATTCAATTTCCAGAGCTGGCTGAGTCTAGTCTGGGTGATTTAACAAAGTGTGGGGGGGAGGGGAACACCCAAACCGTCACAGGTAACCACTTTGACAATCGTGAACCTCTCTGCCCATGCTCAGATATGAAGCAATTAAAACCAAACCCATCAGATTCTCCTAATTACTGTGAAAACAACCATTTCCTGAAGGCTCTCCCTACATAAACTCTCAGGGAAATCAGTTTTCTCTGCAGCTATAACTGGCTAATCATTGAGTCAGTTAACTTAGTGCTGCTGTTCCCTCCTGCTTATTTTCTCAGGGGGGAAATATTGTGATCCTTCATATTCTCTTGGTATAATAGCCATTGCTATCAATAGATGAGCTCAAATTGCCACCACTCAGGAAGAAAGGAATGCAAATGAGGAATACCAATTAACCCCTTTACAATTAAAAATATCTCTGTCTATTATAGCACCCATTAGTGATACTCTAGTTAATGGTCTGTCAACATTTCCATTAGACCTCTTCCCCTTGCTCCTGAACAAAGCTAAATCCAAGTTAATCACCTTGAATATACCTCTGTAGATTTACACAGTACAGGTACACAACTGAAATGAGGCAAAATTGAGACTTCTTGGTTACCTTGAGCTGTTACATCCTTCTAAGTGCCTGCTTTCCAATGTGTAATTCTAAATATTCTAAATATTCTATACTCCAAATATCCTGCAAAACTGTGCAGTGAGTTTCTGGATGTTAGGAGGAAGTTCTTAACAGAGAGAGTGATTGGCATTGGAATGGGTTGCCCAGGGAGGTGGTGGAGTCACTGTCCCTGGAGGTGTTGAAGCAAAGCCTGGATGAGGAACTCAACACTGGTCAGGACACACCTTCAGTGCTGTGTCCAGTTCTGAGCACCTCAATTCAAGAGAGATGTTGAGGTGCTGGAAGGTGTCCAGAGAAGGGAGACAAATCTGGCGAGGGGCCAGGAATACAAACTCTATGAGGAGAGGCTGAGGGAGCTGGGGATGTGCAGCCTGCAGAAGAGGAGGCTCAGGGCAGACCTCATTGCTGTCTACAGCTCCCTTGCCACAACTTGAGACTCTGTCCCCTTCTTCTGTTGCTGCTTGCCTGGCAGAAGAGACCAACCCCATCTGGTTACAACCTCCCTTCAGGCAGTTGTAGACAGCAATGAGGTCTGCCCTGAGCCTCCTCTTCTGCAGGCTGCACACCCCCAGCTCCCTCAGCCTCTCCTCATAGTGTTTGTGTTCCAGGCCTCTCACCAGCTTCATTGCCCTTCTCTGGACACCTTCCTGCACCTCAACATCTCTCTTGAATTGAGGGGCCCAGAACTGGATGTGCTCATGCTGAAAGTCTTTCAGCTGCAGCTGCAGTAATGGAGTCCTTGCTGTCTGCAGCCAGCCTGTGTTAAATGAGCAACAGTTCAATGAGGTCACCCCTGAGCCTCCTCTTCTCTAGGCTTAAACAACCCTCAGCTCCCTCAGCCTCTCTTCATAGGATTTGTGTTCCAGGCCCCTCACCAGCTTCATTGCCCTTCTGTGGACACCTTCCAGCACCCCAACAACTCTCTTGAATTGAGGGGCCCAGAACTGGACAAGATCTCTCAGTATGTTTACCACTATATTGTTTGATATCTACATACACCTTGGCATGGTTTGAAGCACTGGGCTTGCAAAGAGCGACTCAGCTATGCCAGGTTTTCCTGGCTTGTTTGTAATGCTCAAATAGGGAATCTGTAGCTCAAATAAAAATTAATTAACCACATCTCAGACTACCCTTCAGAAACAAAACCTGCACTCGGCTCCCCAGCAGTGAGCGTTTAACACGGCATGGCTGGCTTTTGTTTGGAATTACTATTTGCAAACTCTAAATAGACCAGCTGAAAGTGACTCACATTGTATGTGTTGCAGCTGATAAAACACAGCTTGGAAAACTAGTGTTTTCCTGCTCAATCTGGAGGCACACAAGGCAATGGCACCACATACCTAGCAGCTAGAAATGCTGTTTTCTGCAGCCCTGCAAGGATGTCCTCTTATGGCCCCAAGTTGCATCAGGGGAGGTTCAGGTTGGCTGTTGGGAGGAGCTCTTTCCTGAGCAGGTGGTCAGGCACTGGAACAGGCTGTCCAGGGAGGTGGTGGAGTCACCATCCCTGGAGGTGTTTAAAAGGGGAATGGATGTGGTGCTTGAGGCTATGGTCTGGTGATGGTCTGTGTTCAGTTCTGGGCCCCCCAGTTTAGAAGGGACATTGAGATGCTTGAGCGTGTCCAGAGAAGGGCAACGAGGCTGGGGAGAGGCCTTGAGCACAGCCCTACGAGGAGAGGCTGAGGGAGCTGGGATTGGTTAGCCTGGAGAAGAGGAGGCTCAGGGCAGACCTTATTGCTGTCTACAACTACCTGAGGGGTGGTTGTGGCCAGGAGGAGGTTGCTCTCTTCTCTCAGGTGGCCAGCACCAGAACAAGAGGACACAGCCTCAGGCTGTGCCAGGGGAAATTTAGGCTGGAGGTGAGGAGAAAGTTCTTCCCTGAGAGAGTCATTGGACACTGGAATGGGCTGCCCGGGGAGGTGGTGGAGTCGCCGTCCCTGGAGCTGTTCAAGGCAGGACTGGACGTGGCACTTGGTGCCATGGTCTGGCCTTGAGCTCTGTGGTAAAGGGTTGGACTTGATGATCTGTGAGGTCTCTTCCAACCCTGATGATACTGTGAGATTGTGATACTGTGAAGGCTGCTGGGATGAAGGTTGGACTGGATGATGCTGGTGGTCCTTTGCAGCCATAGCAATTCATAGTGATGAGATGTGCTGAGGGATTTGGTTTAGTCAAGGACTTGTCAGTGTGAAAGTAATGATTGGACTCAATGAGCCTGAAGTGCTTTTCCAATCTAAGAATTTCTGTGAGTGTGTTTTAGAGATTTGTTGAGTTTACAGTCCCCTGAATTTGTGCAGTTGCCCCAGAACACAAAGTTAGGAACAGACAGAACAGCTTGTAAGATTGTGTGATGGTTTGGGTGTTACCCAACCCCCCTACTCATATGAAATCGCCCAGACTAGACTCAGCTGAGTTGAAAATTAGAATGAAGTTTTATCTTTACAGCTTAGCGCAATAGACAAGCAGAGATTTACAGTAGATACAGCTATTGACAGAAATAGACAAGTTAAATGGTAATAAAGAAACACAGCAGCCCTCCCAGAATCCTGAGTCCCCAGGAGGGGCTCCCAACCACCCTTCCATCTCATTTCCACCCCTCTACCTTATCCCAGACTTTGCCTTACATTCAAGGTGTATTTGGAGAATCAGCCAGAGAAGTTAGGAAGCAAAAGGATTAGTTACACAGACAGCAGGTCAGGGAGAGAAGTGCAGGCAGCCAGAGCCACACAGCAACTCTGTTATCTATGTGTTTGTGTTCCTGTTTTTATCCATCTCAGCAAGGCTATGAATGCAGCAGACATCATAGAATCATAGAGTCATAGAATCAACCAGGTTGGAAGAGACCCCCAAGATCATCCAGTCCAACCTAGCACCCAGCCCTATCCAATCAACCAGACCATGGCACTAAGTGCCTCAGCCAGGCTTTTCTTGAAGACCCCCAGGGACGGTGCCTCCACCACCTCCCTGGGCAGCCCATTCCAATGCCAATCACTCTCTCTGTGAAGAACTTCCTCCTAACATCCAGCCTAGACCTCCCCTGGCACAACTTGAGACTGTGTCCCCTTGTTCTATTGCTGGTTGCCTGGGAGAAGAGGCCACCCCCACCTGGCTACAATGTCCCTTCAGGTAGTTGTAGACAGTAATAAGATCACCCCTGAGCCTCCTCTTCTCCAGGCTAAACAGGCCCAGCTCCCTCAGCCTCTCCTCATAGGATTTGTGTTCCAGGCCCCTCACCAGCTTTGCTGCCCTTCTCTGGACACCTTCCAGCACCTCAACATCTTTCTTGAATTGAGGGGCCCAGAACTGGACACAGCACTCAAGGGGTGGCCTGACCAGTGCTGAGTACAGGGGCACAAGAACCTCCCTTGTCCTACTGGCCACACTGTTCCTGATCCAGCCCAGGATGCCATTGGCTCTCTTGGCCACCTGGGCACACTGCTGCCTCATCTTCAGCTACTATCTATCAGTACCCCCAGGTCCCTTTTCTCCTGGCTGCTCTCAGTCACTCTGTCCCCAGCCTGTAGTGCTGCTTGGGGTTGTTGTGGCCAAAGTGCAGAACCCTGCACTTGGCCTTGTTCAGTCTCAACCCATTGGCCTCTGCCCACCCATCCAGCCCGGCCAGGTGCCTCTGCAGGGCTCTGCTACCTTCCAACAGATCCACCCCTGCTCCTAGCTTGGTGTCATCTGCAGACTTACTGATGCTGGACTCAATGCCCTCGTCCAGGTCATCAATAAAGATATTGAACAGGACTGGGCCCAGCACTGTTGCCTTTTCACAGCCTATCATCTAATTCCTCTCAGTAAAGTATTCCAGCTAGCTTCAAACTAGCACAGATGGGAATTCAGAAACTGAAGTATTGGTTGCCTTGAGACGGAACAGACTACTCCTTCACAAAAATAATCACCAAATCCCAGCATGGTGGGGCTTGGAAATCACCTCTGGAGATCATCTAATCCAATCCCAATGCTACTGCAGGTTCATCCACACCAGTTCCCCAGCATCACAATGTCCAGTTGGGTTTGAAATCTCTCCAGAGAAGGAGATTCCACAATCTCTCTAGGCACCCTCACTGGAAAAATGTTTTTTGCTTCATAGAATCATAGAATCATAGAATCATAGAATCAACCAGGTTGGAAAAGACCTCCAAGATCATCCAGTCCAACCTAGCACCCAGCCCTATCCAATCAACCAGACCATGGCACTAAGTGCCTCAGCCAGGCTTTTCTTGAAGACCCCCAGGGACGGTGCCTCCACCACCTCCCTGGGCAGCCCATTCCAATGCCAATCACTCTCTCTGTGAAGAACTTCTTCCTAATATCCAGCCTAGACCTACCCTGGCACAACTTGAGACTGTGTCCCCTTGTTCTATTGCTGGTTGCCTGGGAGAAGAGGCCAGCATGTTCCAGTTGAAAACTTCTGGGTTTGAGTTTTTGCTTGTTGCTTATTGTGCTGTTTCTGGTCTCCATCCTCTTTACCCCTGTCCTTTAGATATTGATAAGCATTGACAAAATCTCCTCTCATTCTTCTCTTCTTCAGGTTGAAGAGCCCCAGGTCTCTCAGTCTCTCAGCAGGCTGAAATAAATCTTGTCACCTAAATTGATCAGCAGGATCAAAGAGATCCTGGCACCTAAAGACTGCAATGAGACATTTCAAAGACTAAATATTATCCTTAAATAATTAATCCATTCTATAATCCCTGGGAAAGAGGATCAAATTGAAGCATGTGAAATAGACTTTTGAACTTATTTCTGGCTTCTGAGATTCAAAATAGAACCTTGGGTTTTTTGTTTTGTTTTGTTTGAAAGCCAGACAGCCACCCTGATGAAAGAAATAAGAAACCAAAGACAGTACAAATCAGCACATTTCCCCCAAACGTTCTGGCTTTGGTGAATCAACATTTTCCAAGTGAACAAGCATTTAATTAAAAACACAATCAGATCCAAAGTAAGTGAGGCATGAGAAGCCAGCAAAATCTCTTGAGCTGGATAAAACCACATCCAAGGCACATCTTTCACTTAATCATAGAATCAATCAGGTTGGAAGAGACCTCCAACATCATCCAGTCCAACCTAGCACCCAGCCATAGCCAATCAACCAGACCATGGCACTAAGTGCCTCAGCCAGGCTTTTTTTGAACACCTCCAAGGATGGCAACTCCACCACCTCCCTGGGCAGCCCATTCCCATGGCAAATCATTCAGGTGATTCCTTTCTTCTCTGCCTATTATAATGAGAACAACAGAATCACTTGAGAAGTTGCTTTTGATCCTTTGCTTTGCACTGTTAAGACAGTTTGTTCCCCAGAACATTTTGCTGCAGGCCTCTTCGCTGCCTTAATAAACTGTAGTGCTGAGGAGCCAGATTCAGTGCCTCCACATTTGTCTCTTGCTGCTCCAGGCTCAGGGGCAGTGTGGCCAGCAGGACAAGGGAAGTTATTCTACCTCTGCACTCAGCACTGCTCAGGCCACACTTTGAGACCTGTGTCCACTTCTGGATTTCTCAGTTCAAGAGAGATGTTGAGGTACTGGAACATGTCCAGGAAAGGGCAGCAAGGCTAATGAGGGGCTTGGGGCACAGCCCTGTAAGGAGAGGCTGAGGAAGCTGGGGGTGTGCAGCCTGCAGAAGAGGAGGCTCAGGGCAGATCCTACAGGGAGGCTGTACCCAGGTGGGGTTGGTCTCTTCTGCCAGGCAACCAGCAACAGAACAAGGGGACACAGTCCCACGTTGTGGCAGGGGAGGTTCAGGCTGGATGTGAGGAGGAAGTTGTTGTCAGAGAGAGTGATTGGCATTGGAATGGGCTGCCCAGGGAGGTGGTGGAGTCACTGTGCCTGGAGGTGTTGAAACAAAGCCTGGCTGGGGCACTTAGTGCCATGGTCTGGTTGATTGTCTCTGGCTGGGTGCTAGGTTGGACTGGATGAGCTCGGCAGTCTCTTCCAACTTGCTTGATTCTGTGATTCTGTGATTCTTTGTCCATGGTGGCTTCCACAAACCTGCCCCCCAGCCATACCTTGCAGTGTGTTAAATACAGTTTTTTTTTTCCTGCTTTCCAGGCTGTTTATAATAAGGCCTAGTAAATAACACAAAATTAATAGCTCCACATATTCACGTTGAGAAGCAGCCCCAAAATAGGTTCCAGGATCTTGATCATCCAGACAAAACAGAAAAAGGCTCTTAAATTTGTCTCTGTCACCAAACAGCACAGGACTCATTTCTCGTGGTGCTGAGAATCATCAGCTAACATCACTGAATGCAAAGGAGAGACATCCCTATGAAACTTCAGTGAAAGAGAAAGGAAGCAGACCCATCAGGCTTTAGATCTACAACATGATTTTCTCACATAGAAAAATACTGCAAGGGCTAAGAAACCTGCATGGGAAGTCTCCAGACCCCTGTCATCTCATCACAGCATCACAGGCTCACAGGATGTCAGGGACTGGAAGAGACCTAAAGAGATCATCAAGTCCAGCCAAAGCAGGACCATGCAATCTAGCACAGATCACAGAAGAACACAACCAGACAGGCCGTGAAAGTCTCCAGAGAAGGAGACTCCATCATCTCCCTCGGGAGCCTGTTCCAGTGCTCTGAGACCCTTACAGGAAAGAAGTTCTCCCTCGTGTCAAGGTGGAACCTCTGTGCTGCAGCTTCCATCCATTGCTCCTTGTCCTATCCCAGGGAGCAGTGAGCAGAGCCTGTCCCCCCATCCTGACCCCCAGCCCCCAGGTATTTATAAACACTTATTAAATCCCCTCTCAGTCTTTTCTTCTCCAGACCAAAAAGTCCCAGGTCCCTCAGCCTCTCTTCATAAGCCATGCCCTCCAGTCCCCTCACCATCCTCGTAGCCCTCATTATTCAATGAGCTTTGCTTTTAGTTTTATCAACAGTGTACATGATCCATGACCACAGAATTGTCACAGCCCAGTAGCTGGGAGAAAACAGAAAGGAAGCATCTTATGATGTAGATGGAGTTATGCTCATGCACTGATCAAAATAGAGGCCAAAAAACCCCTCAAGCATATAGCCCCATCCCTCCTTCCTTTATCCTCACACCTCTCCAAGGTAAACTGTCCTGGCAATCTCATCTTTAGCAAAGGAGGGCTTCAAGTGTCTCATTTCCAGAATTTAAACAAATCTCAGGACTGTGCTTGGGTGGGATTTTTTTTTCCCCTTAATCATTACTGTGACTCATAAATAGGATATGAAATATTACAAGGTGATGTGAACTCTCTGCCAGAATAGACACTTCAGAATGGAAGTGGCATTGATGCTTCTTATCTTCTGCTCTTGTTATTCATCTGTTTCATGCCTCTTCGTTGCCAAGATAGTTTAACATTTCTAATGCTTCATATTTTACAGAGGTTTAATTGTAAATAGCTTAAAGGGAGGAGGGAAAAAAAGGCAGCAGACAGACATGGGCTAGGGGATTTCTGCTTAAACAGAAATGTTGGTGCTGTAAAGCTTAAATTAACTGGGAGAGCAGCACAAAGGATTGGAAACAAATTTGACTCTTTCCTGATCTCTAGTTGATGAAGACCAGTGTGACATAGAATCATAGAATCAACCAGGTTGGAAGAGACCTCCAAGATCAGCCAGTCCAACCTAGCCCCAGCCAATCAACTAGACCATGGCACTAAGTGCCCCAGCCAGGCTTTGCTTCAACACTTCCAGGGACGGTGACTCCACCACCTCCCTGGGCAGCCCATTCCAATGCCAATCACTCTCTCTGACAACAACTTCCTCCTCACATCCAGCCTAGACCTGCCCTGCCACAACTTGAGACTGTGTCCCCTTCTTCTGTTGCTGTTTGCCTGGCAGAAGGGCCCAACCCCACCTGGCTACAGCCTCCCTTCAGGTAGTTGTAGACAGCAATGAGGTCTGCCCTGAGCCTCCTCTGCTGCAGGCTGCACACCCCCAGCTCCCTCAGCCTCTCCTCATAGTGTTTGTGTTCCAGACCCCTCATCAGCTTTGTTGCCCTTCTCTGGACACCTTCCAGCACCTCAACATCTCGCCTGAATTGAGGAGCTCAGAACTGGACACAGCACTCAAGGTGTGGCCTGAGCAGTGCTGAGTACAAGAGAAGAATAACCTCCCTCGTCCTACTGGCCACACTGAAATATGTTAAGGGTTTCTGTTCTTCCTACCTATCCTGTCACATAAAACCTGACCAAGACCTGGGCTAAATATCAGATGCAAACTTAAGAGTCTGAACTTCCCATTCATTTGATGGACAAGTGGTACTTGTGACTACAGAACTGTACTGAGTATCTCTGCTGGCTCCTGCTGCTGGATGAGACAACTGGCAGCAGGTTAAGAACTAAGACCTAGAGAAAGCTGTTTGTGCTCAGCAGTTTCAAATCTGAACTGCTTTTAATAATCCTTTATCTATTTGAAGCATAAATCTAAAGCTCTTAGATGGGCCTCTTCCTTTGCTAATATCTTCCCAGAGCTGTGAATCATCCCTGTGCTGAAGAACAGGAATTAGATCTTGCATGTCCTCACCCAGAGTTAGCAATTTTACAATAAACCTTAATCTGTTTCTCACCCTCCCAATCCTCCTTCAGACCTAAATCAGCATCTAGCACTGCTGCAATATATAACTGTTCTAAATCTGTATTGCTGTAGGCAGCAGCTCTAACAGTGAAGACCTGATTGAAAGCCACCACTCCAGCCCTCACCACATTGCATTTCTTCACTCTTCAGAGCAACAGGAGCAAAGTATATAGAGCTGCACCCACTCACAGCCTTCCTTGGATACCCAGTGACGTGCCAAAGCAGTACTTACACTGTCTCACATGCTACAAGAGTTCCTAGCACTCCTGAGCAGATGGGCCAAAATATGAGGGTGGTTAAGAATGCCTGGAAGAAACTGAGCAGAGAGACATACAACAAGGATCCACACTGCATTGAGTTTAAACCATGTAATTTTACTCCCACATTTTGAATCTCAAGCACCAACAGTTGGGTACTTTGAAAGTCATTAGTCTCAAGAGAGGAAGGAATGATGAGTTTCTGACAGTAGCATAGTGACTTTGCAAGCAAGTCCAACTCACAGCTTTACCTCCAAACAAAGAAAGAAAAAAGTAAGCATGTCTGAATAGAATTGGACTGTCATCTCTTTAGCTTTCTCAATGTAGAGAAACACACAGCATGTACATTGCCACCAAGGGCCTTTGGATCAAAACAGTGCCACAGAATTAACAAGGCCAAGTACAGGCTTCTACACTTCGGCTACAATAACTCCAAGCAGAGCTACAGGCTTGGGACAGAGTGGCTGAGAGCAGCCAGGCAGAGAGGGACCTGGGGGTGCTGGGAGAGAGGAGCTGAAGATGAGGCAGCAGTGCCCAGGTGGGCAGCAGAGCCAATGGCATCCTGGGCTGGCTCAGGAGCAGTGTGGCCAGCAGGACAAGGGAGGTTATTATGCGCCTGTGCTCAGCACTGGTCAGGCCACACCTTGAGTGCTGTGTCCAGTTCTGGGCTCCTCAATTCAAGAGAGATGTTGAGGTGCTGAAACACGTCCAGAGAAGGGTGAAGAAGGTGGTGAGGGGCCTGGAGCAGAGCCCTGTGAGAATCTGAGGGAGCTGGGGGTGTGCAGCCTGCAGAAGAGGAGGCTCAGGGCAGAGCTCATTGCTGTCTGCAACTCCCTGAAGGGAGGCTGTAGCCAGGTGGGGTTGGTCTCTTCTGCCAGGCAACCAGCAACAGAACAAGGTGATGTAGTCTCAAGTTGTGGCAGGGGAGGTCTAGGCTGGATGTTAGGAGGAAGTTGTTGTCAGAGAGAGTGATTGGCATTGGAATGGGCTGCCCAGGGAGGTGGTGGAGGCACTGTGCCTGGAGGTGTTGAAGCAAATCCTGGCTGGGGCACTTAGTGCCATGGTCTGGTTGATTGGCCAGGGCTGGGTGCTAGGTTGGACTGGATGTTGTTGGAGGTCTCTTCCAACCTGGTTGATTCTATGATTCTGTGATTCTATGATCTACATGCAGCAGCATGTGTTATCAGGAAATGCCATGACACATTCAGAAAGTTGCTAACAATATCCCTGTCCACATTCAGAGCTTTCAAAAGCCCTGCCAGACTGAGGTACAATGCAAGAATCAGCTCACTTCTGTCCTAAACAACCTCTACTTCAGGGCATGATGTCTGGCCAAAACCTGAGCCTGTGTCTTTGATTTGGGGCTAAAATCAATAAGCACAGGCAAAAAAAAAAAAATCTCCTTAGCCACATTTTTTTTTGCTCAGCTTTGATGTTCTTAGGCATATGCAAAACAAGTTCAAAGATACCATTGCAAAGAAAGAAACCAAAGAAAAGGAGTCTGGCTCAGAAACAAAGGACTGGAGCTAAGAGTGTTTAAAGCACATATGTATGGCTGAATATTTTATTTTCATTTCAGATGCCAGGATGCAGCCATCTGGCTTTCCTTGAGGCATTTCTTTTGTGGCTTGCTTTTTTGCTTAATAGACACTCTTCAGTAGCAAGGCATTGCAGATAGAAAAGAAAAGGAAACAAAGTTCTTCAGTGTGAATCACTGTGGGCTACCAAAGGCTGCTCCATTGTTAAACCTAGATAAAACACAACATCAAAACGTTTATCTTCTCTAAAACAGTTCATTATTGTCTAAAAGACTCGTTCCTTCTTCATCCTACTAAATGTTAGTCTTAATGGCCATATGGCTGGACATTTATCATTAACAGCTTTTATCTCAATACAGAGCTTTGAATTCTTAATAGGTATGTCCAATGAGAGCCCTCAATGAAAGGTGAAAAAGAGCTCTTTCTGAAGGGCATAGAATCAGAATCATAGAATCAGGCAGGGTTGGAAGGGACCACAAGGAGCAGCCAGTTCCAACCCCCCTGCCCCTACCCTAGAGCAGACTGCCCACAGCCTCAGCCAGCCTGGCCTCAAACACCTCCAGCCATGGGGCCTCAACCACCTCCCTGGGCAACCCATTCCAGCCTCTCACCACTCCCAGGCTCAACAACTTCCTCCTCAGCTCCAGCCTGAATCTCCCCACCTCCAGCTGTGCTCCATTCCTCCCAGTCCTGCCACTCCCTGACAGCCTCAAAAGTCCCTCCTCAGCTGTTTTGTAGCCCACTTCTGATCCTGGAAGGCCACAAGAAGGTCACCTGGGAGCCTCCTCTGCTCCAGCCTGCACAGCCCCAACTCTTTCAGTCTGTGCTCACAGCAGAGCTGCTGCAGCCTCTGAGCTTCCTCCTGGCCCTGCTCTGGACACACTCCAGCATCTCCACATCCTTCTTGTAATGAGGGCTCCAGAGCTGGATGCAGTACTCCCGGTGGGCTCTCAGCAGAGCACAGTAAGAGGAGGAGAATCACCTCCCTGGCCCTGCTGGCCACACTTCTGCTGCTGCAGCCCAGGCTCTGCTTGGCTTTCTGGGCTGCAAGTGCACACTGCTGGCTCACGTTCAGCTTCTCATCTATCAGCACCCCCAGGTCCCTCTCCTCAGGGCTGCTCTCCAGCCACTCACTGCCCAGCCTGCATTTGTGCTTGGCATTGCAGAGCAACATGAACTTCACGAGGAGCCTGCAGGCCAGTTCTGTGTGATATTGACTGTTCAGAATGAACAAGCACTACACACCTGCACAGAGACTTCAGTGTAAAGCAGATGAAATGCTGGATGGATGAACAGGAGGTCCACTGGATGAGCAAACCACAGCCCTACTGCTTGTGCAGTGTGGGGAATCTGCTAGCTTCAGTCAACATCACAGACATCTGGACCCAAGGGCCCAGCACCAAGCCCTCAGTGTCTAGGTGACTTTATGATCTAATGATGCTGATCAATTGCACTCCCATTTTTAATACAATCACAGGATATATTGGGTTGGAAGGCACCTTAAAGTTTAGCCTCCCTGCCATGAGCAGGGATAGTTCCTCTTAGCCCAGCTTGCAGAAGGTTCTATCCAAGCTGTCTTTGAACATTTCCAGGCTTGGAGCCTCCACAACTACTCTGAGCAACATGTTCCAGTGCCTCACCACCCTCACACTCAAGGATTTCTTCCTAATGGCTAACCTAAATCAAGATTCTCACAGTTTGAAGCCATTATCCCTCATCCTGTCACTACACTCCTTTATAACAGGTTCCTCACCAGCTATCCTGCTGATCTTCACATACTGGAAGTTTGCTCTAAGGTCTGCCTGGAGCCTAAAACCACCCTAAAAGCCATGGGGGGCAGGTAACACCCAAACCATCACACCCAGGCTGAACAACTCCAACTCCCTCAATCTGTTTCATGGGAGAGGTGCTTTAGCCCTCAGATCACCTTCACAGCCCCCCTTTAGGCCTAACACTGAGAGTGTTGTGCTGAGGACACAGGCCTGCAGGTGGGCTTTTGCCAGAGCAGTGCAGGAGAATCACCTCCCCCAGCCCACTGGCCACGTTGCTTTTGATGCAGCCCAGGATACATTTGGCTTCTGGGTTCCAAGTGGTGCTAGTTTAAAGCCAGCTAGAATGCTTTGGTGAGAAGAACTAGATTACAGGCTGTGGAAGGGAGACAATGGTGATGTCTACTGCACTCATAGGTTTGCTGAGATGTATAAGAACAAGAGCATAAACATAGATAAGGCAGTTGGGGCATAGCCTGGCTTTGAGCTGCATTTCTCTCTAACCTCACCTTCCATCTCTCTGATTAATCCACCTGCTTCCTAACCCCACTGGCCCACCCTCCAGTCTTTCTTGGGGCACAAGCCAATGTCTGGGGTAAGGCAGAGTGGTGGGAGAAGGTGGAAGGGCAGTTGGGAGCCCCTCCTGGGGACTCAGGTGTCTGGGAGGGGAGTTGTGTTTCTGTATTGCCTTTTCCCTTGTCTATTTCTGTCTATAACTGTCTATACTGTAACTATCTGCTTGTCTATTGTGCCAGCTGTAACTATAAGCTTCATTCAATTTCCAGAGCCTCTGAGACTAGTCTGGGTGATTTCCAAAGTGAGGGGGGGGTGGGGAACACCCAAACCACTACACATGTGCACATTGCTGGCTCAAGTTGTGCTTCTTATCAGCACCCTGAAGTCCTTCTCCTTGAGACCAAAGGGTCTATTGGTTCTCCGCCCAGCCTGCATCCATGCTTGGTGTGAAAAGCAGAGGACCCAGCCCTTCCTCCAGCCCTCCCACAGTGGCCCACCTCCATGACCCTTTCCAGCAGGGCATCTCACATTGGCACTGCCTCATTACCCCAGCACAGCCCTACGAGGAGAGGCTGAGGGAGCTGGGATTGGTTAGCCTGGAGAAGAGGAGGCTCAGGGGAGACCTCATTGCTGTCTACAACTACCTGAGGGGAGGTTGTGGCCAGGAGGAGGTTGCTCTCTTCTCTCAGGTGGCCAGCACCAGAACAAGAGGACACAGCCTCAGGCTGTGCCAGGGGAGATTTAGGCTGGAGGTGAGGAGAAAGTTCTTCCCTGAGAGAGTCATTGGACACTGGAATGGGCTGCCCGGGGAGGTGGTGGAGTCGCCGTCCCTGGAGCTGTTCAAGGCAGGACTGGACGTGGCACTTGGTGCCATGGTCTGGCCTTGAGCTCTGTGGTAAAGGGTTGGACTTGATGATCTGTGAGGTCTCTTCCAAACTTGGTGATACTGTGAGACTATGATACTGTGACTCTTGGATTTTCCCATCCACATTACCCACAGTGGTTTGCCCTGCACTGAGCACCACATTCTAGTTAGATTTCCACATCCACTCCTTATTTCCTTGTCTTGTTTACACAAATTACCATGGCTTGTTATTTGTCAGGAGTCCTATCTGTGAATTTAATGGAACTGCACTTCTCAAAATCACCCACACTGTCAACAGCTCTAATTTGTTTGTGTCAAATCAGTCCTTTTCCCCTCACCCCACTGCCCTCCCCCATTTACCCTTCTGTTTCATACCATTTCTATTAGCTTGTCAGCTGGGATTTCATTCATTTATATTCTTTGGAAGGTTTGCTCTGTGAAACCCCAATGGCAGAACCGTGTGACTCAAGGGACAAGTACTGAGGTGGAAATGCTTTAACATCAAGCTGTTACTTCAGATTCTGGGCTCGGGCAAGGGCAGCAGAAGATCTGGACAGTTTTTGTATTTACAAGGGAAACAGACAGGAGGTGGCTTTGTGGGTTGGGGTTTTTTGAAAGTGCTTAAGAACGTGCAAATATTCCTTCAGGAAGCATTTCCATACATCATAGCATATCATCTATTGTATCATAGAATCAACCAGGCTGGAAGAGACCTCCAAGCTCAGCCAAGCCAACCTAGCACCCAGCCCTAGACAATCAACCAGACCATGGCACCAAGTGCTTCATCCAGGCTTTGCTTCAACACCTCCAGCAGTGGAGACTCCACCACCTCCCTGGGCAGCCCATTCCAATGCCAATCACTCTCTCTGACAACAACTTCCTCCTCACATCCAGCCCAGACCTTCCCGGCCACAACTTGAGACTGTGTGCCCTTGTTCTGTTGCTGCTTGCCTGGCAGAAGAGCCCAGCCCCACCTGGCTACAGCCTCCCTTCAGGGACTTGTAGACAGCAATGAGCTCTGCCCTGAGCCTCCTCTTCTGCAGGCTGCACACCCCCAGCTCCCTCAGCCTCTCCTCACAGGGCTCTGCTCCAGGCCCCTCCCCAGCCTTGTTGCCCTTCTCTGGACACCTTCCAGCACCTCAACATCTCTCTTGAATTCAGGAGCCCAGAACTGGACACAGCACTCAAGGTGTGGCCTGAGCAGTGCTGAGCACAGGGGCACAAGAACCTTCCTTGTCCTGCTGCCCACACTGCTCCTGAGCCAGCCCAGGATGCCATTGGCTCTGCTGCCCACCTGGGCACACTGCTGCCTCATGTTCAGCTGCTCTCTACCAGCACCCCCAGGTGTCTCTCTGCTTGGCTGCTCTCCAGCCACTCTCTCCCCAGCCTGTAGTGCTGCTTGGAGTTGTTGTGGCCAAAGTGTAGAACCTTGCACTTGGCCTTGTTCAATCTCATCCCACTGGCCTCTGCCCACCCATCCAGCCTGGCATTCCCATCCTCAGCGTGGTGTCTTCCCCATCTCCATCAGCACTCAGTTCAAAGGAGGGAACCCTCTGTGTTCCACAGGCAGGCACAAAACCAGCTCTTTCTTATCCACTCTTGTTTGTGCTGTAACAATTGAATCAAGCAGGCAAGCTACTGTTGTCAGTGCTCATAGCAGCAGCCTTGCACACCAGCTCATTCACTGGCCAACCTGCTTTCCAATGCATAGCTCAGTGTTCTGAATGCTCAACACATCACCTATTGCTGTTTTAATGCCTCTGATTTCCCCTTCATTTAGGGCACTGATTTTCTCCAGTCCTGGCAAGATTTACATGCTGGCAAAGCCTTAATGATGATTAATGGGAAGTATTTCTGGATAGCATGGCAGAGCTCTGTTTAGGAAGGGAACAATTGTTCTAAAATCCACAAACCCTCATTTCTGTTAGAACCTGTAGGAGAATGTTGTTAGCTTTAATTTCTCTAACTTTCCTCCTTAAGACTATATTAGCCCTTATAATAATAATATTAGTGCAACTAGCTTGGCCTCTAGAGCCAAAAGAAGGTGCTATTTTAGGAGTTTCTAGATCTTCTCACCTTTACAGAATGCCTTGGGTTAAATTTATCTCTTAAGATTTTAGGGGAGAATCATAGAATCAACGAGATTGGAAGAGACCTCTAAGCTCAGCCAGTCTAACCTAGCACCCAGCCCTAGCCAAGCAACCAGACCATGGCACTAAGTGCCCCAGCCAGGCTTGGCTTCAATACCTCCAGCAGTGCAGACTCCACCACCTCCCTGGGCAGCCCATTCCAATGCCAATCACTCTCTCTGACAACAACTTCCTCATCACATCCAGCCTAGACCTCCCCTGGCACAACTTGAGACTGTGTCCCCTTCTTCTGTTGCTGCTTGCCTGGCAGCAGAGCCCAACCCCACCTGGCTACAGCCTCCCTTCAGGGACTTGTAGACAGCAATGAGCTCTGCCCTGAGCCTCCTCTTCTGCAGGCTGCACACCCCCAGCTCCCTCAGCCTCTCCTCACAGGGCTCTGCTCCAGGTCTCTCACCAGCTTCATTGCCCTTCTCTGGACACCTTCCAGCACCTCAACATCTCTCTGGAATTGAGGAACCCAGAATTGGACACAGCACTCAAGCTGTGGCCTGAGCAGTGCTGAGCACAGGGGCACAAGAACCTCCCTTGTCCTGCTGCCCACACTGCTCCTGAGCCAGCCCAGGATGCCATTGGCTCTGCTGCCCACCTGGGCACTGCTCCCTCATCTTCAGCTACTCTCTCCCAGCACCCCCAGGTCCCTCTCTGCCTGGCTGCTCTCAGCCACTCAGTCCCCAGCCTGTAGTGCTGCTTGGGGTTGTTGTGGCCAAAGTGCAGAACCCTGCACTTGGCCTTGTTCAGTCTCATCCCATTGGCCTCTGCCCACCCATCCAGCCTGGCCAGATCTTTCTGCAGGGCTCTCCTACCTTCCAACATCTCCACACCTGCTCCTAGCTTGGTGTCATCTGCAAACTTACCGATGCTGGAGGGGGCCAAAATCCTGGTGCATCTGAACTCAGTGTGCACACTTTCCAAATTTTAACAGAGCAGCATTTATTCTGCTCATATTTGCTGAGTTGAGGGAAAAAAACCTCCATCACAAGAAGTATCCTCTCCCTCTCTCCAACGTGCCTTCAGCTGCACAGAAGCATGACATGCACTAATTTTACAAACAATTTGAAACTCATTTAAGCCCTGAATGAGAAATATTCTGAGTACCTCAACAGAGAGTTGCAATCATCATTATTCTCCTTGCAGCATACTGAGATGGAACCGATCCCATCTGCTCAGTCAATGAAGCCAGAAACCAAAGTTGAGATAAAGAGGCCAAATGCTGTATTCTTTCTGCTTTTGTCAAAGAGATCTAATCCTTAGGCCACAACCCAGGGTGGTGTTCAATCTTTAAGTTTACTTTTGTAAGGTTATAGCTTAGACTCAGAAACCTCTCCAAAGGCTTTGGCTGGACATTGAGATCATCACTCTAAGATGATGTTTCACAGGAAACACTCCTAGGAAAACCTGTCCTCCATTGCCCTGCTCCAAGTTCAAGGAGGGATACACAGAGGTAATTTTAACTTATCAGTAAAGGCTTTCAAATATGGAGAACAGACTCCTCCCTATGTAACCTGCTCCAGCCTGGGTACTCACTCGACTAACTCCTTACTCCGCTCCCACTGGGATGCAGAGGACTCACAGATCATCTTTCTGTGTACAACAAACATTCATGTGCTGTGTATGAATCACCTCAATGTCTCATAGCTGGTGTTATCTAAGAGAGAGCAATGGTAACACAGAGAGCAGGAGGTTGTGTCTCCATCTTCAGCAAAACACAGCTTCCAAAGGAAGATGTCAAGGACTGTGATTCTGCCTTGCATGTGGTGGTCCTACTTATTCACCCAAGAGAAATGTGTTTGCCTTCAAGCAGCAGCATGGTCCTGGAGCTTTATGTTCAGTTTGTGGCCTCCTAGTGAGTATTTTTGGCAGTGCCATGGCCTACATGATGCTTGTTCTTTCCATTATGTAGCAACAGAATGAGGGCAAATGGCTTCAAACTGGGAGAAGATACATCTGGATTAGACATTAGGAAGCAAAGCTGGAGGTAGGGAGAGTCAGCCTGGACATGAGGAGGAAGTTTTCAGCATGAGAGTGGTGAGAGGCTGGAATGGGTTGCCCAGGGAGGTGGTTGAGCCCCCAACCCTGGAGGTGTTTAAGGCCAGGCTGGCTGAGGCTGTGGGCACCCTGCACTTGGCCTTGTTCAATCTCATCCCATTGGCCTCTGCCCACCCATCCAGCCTGACCAGATCCTTCTGCAGAGCTCTCCTACCCTCCAACAGATCCACAGCTGCTCCTAGCTTGGTGTCATCTGCAAACTTACTGATGCTGGACTCAATGCCCTCTTCCAAATCACCAATAAAGAATGAAGATATTGAACAGGACTGTGCCCAGCACTGATCCTTGGGGCACACCACTGGTGACAGCTGCCAACTGGATGTGGCACCATTCACCACCACTCTCTGGGCTCTGCCTTCCAGCCAGTTCCTGACCCATATCAGATTGAATCTGTCCAAGCCATGAGCTGCCAGCTGTGCCAGGAGCTTGTTGTGGCAGACAGTGTCAAATTTTGCTGCAGTCCAGGTAGACTCCATCCACAGCCTGCCCCACATTAACCAGGCAGGAACCTGATCATGAAAGGAGATCAGATTGGTCAGTCAGGACCTGCCCTTCCTAATCCCATGCTGGCTGGGCCTGATCCCTTGGCCACCCTGTAGGTGCTGTGTGATGGCACTCAAGATGACCTGTTCCATCACCTTGCCTGGCACTGAGGTCAGGCTGACAGCTCTGTAATTTCCTGGTTCCTCCCTCCAGCCCTTCTTGTGGATGGGATCACATTGGCATCTTCCAGTTTTTGGGGACCTCTCCAGTGAGCCAGGACTGCTGATAAATGATGGAGAGTGGCTTGGCCACTTCACCAAAGCTACTGGATTGTACATCCCCATAGCACCATTACTGAGTATGAGCACACTCAGTCTGGTGCATTTCTGATGTTGCTGTTAGCTTACATGGGTCAAAGAGAACCATAACACAGGATGATCTGGCTCCTCACTGCAGAGATGCCACAGCAGCAGGCCAAATATTTGCTTTGCTGCCTGTAATAAGGCATTTCAATGAACTGAAGTTATGCAGCACAGCTGGCAGACAACATTTGAGTCCAATAGCCCATGCTGGTTACAAAGCCCTGTGTCTACAGCAATGGCTTCTTCTGAACTTTGACAGCAGGGGAGTGGAGAGAATGATTGTTTCTTTTATAAAGACACATTCACTTACACCACTGAGAGCACAGCAGCCTGGTTCTCTTGGTATCTGAGCTATTGCATCTAACTCTATGCTCATGTTTGAGATGCAAACACTTATCCCTGTACCTTCACAAGTTTGAGTGGTATGAGATCTGAGGAGGGTATTTCAGATAGCCCATCAGTCAAAAACCATCAGGGCAGAACTTGAGTATTTACCTTCTAAAGTATAAAGCAGTGAACAGTAGCTAGCTGTATACTATTTGGACCACGAGATGGATAAAGAACTGGCTTGATGGCTGCACCCAAAGAGTGGCTGTCAATGGCTTCATGGCCAAGTGGAGGTCAGCAACAAGTGGAGTCCCTCAGGGATCAGTCCTGGGACCAGTCTTGTTCAACATCTTTCTGGGTGCCATGGACAGAGGCACTGAGTGCAGCCTCAGCAAGTTTGCTGCCCACACCAAGCTGTGTGGTGCAGCAGCCAGGCTGGAGGGCAGGGATCCATCCAGAGGGACCTGGACAGGCTACAGAGGTGGGCACAAGCCAAGCTCAGGAGCTTCAACAAGACCAAGTGCAAGGTCCTGCAGCTGGATCGAGGCAATGCCAAGCACAAATCCAGGCTGGGCAGTGAGTGGCTGGAGAGCAGCCCTGAGGACAGGGACTTGGGGGTGCTGCTGGACAAGAAGCTCAACAGGAGCCAGCAGTGTGCACTTGCAGCCCAGAAAGCCAAGCAGAGCCTGGGCTGCAGCAGCAGAAGTGTGGCCAGCAGGGCCAGGGAGGGGATTCTCCCCTTCTGCTGCACTCTGTTGAGACCCCACCTGGAGTACTGCATCCAGTTCTGGAGCCCCTGGGACAAGAGGGATGTGGAGATGCTGGAGTGTGTCCAGAGCAGGGCCAGGAGGATGCTGAGAGGGCTGCAGCAGCTCTGCTGTGAGCACAGACTGAAAGAGTTGGGGCTGTTGGGTCTGGAGCAGAGGAGGCTCCCAGGTGACCTTCTTGTGGCCTTCCAGGATCAGAAGGGGGCTACAAAAAAGCTGGGGAGGGACTTTTGAGGCTGTGTGGGAGTGACAGGACTGGGGGGAATGGAGCAAACCTGGAGGTGGGGAGAGTCAGACTGAACATGAGGAGTGTGCTAGTTTGAAGCAGGGTAGAATGTTTTGGTGAGAAAAAGTAGATCACAGGCTGTGAAAGGAAAACAAGAGTGATGTCTACTCCCCTCAGAGTCTTGCTGAGGAAGAAACTAAAACATTAGATAACACTCTCGACATTTTGCCGCACTCTACCTCGGGCTGCTGGCTCAGCAACATCTCACTCCCTAGCCTCAGCTTCCACTCACCTTTGCTTCTTAACCTCTTGGCCAAACCTCCATTCTTCCTTGGGACTGGGATAAGGTTGAGAGGGGCAGGGGGAAGGTGCAGGGGTGGTTGGGAGCCCCTCCTGGGGACTCAGGTTTCTGGGAGGGCTGCTGTGTTTCTGTATTACCTCTTACCTTGTCTATCTCTGTCTATAACTGTCTATACTGTAAATCTCTGCTTGTCTATTGTGCCAGCTGTAAATATAAGCTTCATTTATATTCCCAGAGCCAGCTGAGTCTAGTCTGGGTGATTTATCAAAGTGTGGGGGGGTAGAGAACACCCAAACCATCACAAGGAGGAAGTTGTTGAGCATGAGAGTGGTGAGAGGCTGGAATGGGTTGCCCAGGGAGGTGGTTGAGGCCCCATGGCTGGAGGTGTTTGAGGCCAGGCTGGATGAGGCTGTGTGCAGCCTGCTCTAGGGTAGGGTGTCTCTGGGCATGGCAGGGGGGTTGGAACTGGCTGCTCCTTGTGCTCCCTTCCAACCCTGCCTGATTCTATGATTTTTCAGTAGCTCCATTTAAAGCACTGAAAGACCAAAGACTTACACCTTGGTCCTGGCTGGGATCAGCACTTTCTCTGACTCAATGTGTGCAATGTGTTCCACTGGGTGATTTCTTCCCCCTTCAGTATACTATCTGTGCTAACATAGGGCCTCTTGAAAACATTACATTTGATAACAATCATAAGGATTGATTAGATTGCCTCAGAGAAGATTATCTGCTTCCATCAGGTTAGCTGGCTTTGCTCACACCGTGTGGCAGCAATTGCAGAGCAGATGAAGTTGTGAGACTCCACAGAAGTCCTGAGGATATAATGGCACACTCATATTGACTCTTCAGATTAACACACTTTCTCCCTTTCCAGCTGCTGAAAAGCAGAGCTGGATGAATGCTTTGAAGTCACCAATTTCTAGCTCCTCTTTTTAGTTAAAACTTACTTAATTAAGGCATTTGTATTTCTGCAAATTACTGCAAAGGGATTGACCTAGAGGTTGCTCTGAAACTTCCAGATGAAAGAATCTACAGGAACTTCTTCTCAGCAGCTTTTTCTCAAGTTCATTGGGTTTAAAAGTCTATTCAAAAGGCTTTTTAAAATCGTTATCACTGAATGAAACTTCTTTAGCTGGCCAGAACAGGAAAATACTCAACTATCTCACCATGAATCTCTTCCTTAAAGCTGATTAACTCCTAGTTCATAACAGCTCTAAGAATCCCCTTATCAGCAGTGACTCCCAAATAATCATACTGGACACTCAAAATGAAGCAAAATTTACTTTAAGGCAAACAAATGTAGCATGGTGCAGATTTCTTAATGTCCTTTTAAGTATTATTGCCTATTAAGAACAAGAGCAGCACAGCTGAAGCAGTTAACAGACATGAGCACAAGTTGATTTTAATTGTAGGCTTTGAGTCACGTTAATTGGAAATGAATCTAACTCCTTCACATTGCAAGCAGGATGCCTGCATTCCTGACCTCAAAAAGGGAGGCACATCTGCATAAAGTATGGCTCCTGTCTGCAGTGGTTTGGGTGTTCCCTGCCCTCCTACGCAGGGAGGCTGTAGCCAGGTGGGGTTGGTCTCTTCTGCCAGGCAAGCAGCAACAGAAGAAGGGGACACAGCCTCAAGTTGTATCAGGGCAGGTCTAGGCTGGATGTTAGGAGGAAGTTGTTGTCAGAGAGAGTGATTGGCATTGGAATGGGCTGCCCAGGGAGGTGGTGGAGTGACCGTGCCTGGAGGTGTTGAAGCCAAGCCTGGCTGAGGCACTTAGTGCCATGGTCTGGTTGCTTGGCCAGGGCTGGGTGCTAGGTTGGCCTGGATGATCTTGGAGGTCTCTTCCAGCCTGGTTGGTTCTATGATTCTATAATCTACTTTGCCTTTTCCACTCACAGACATGGCTGGATAGCTGGTAAGGGTCAGTGCAGTCTGATCAGCCCTCGCATTACCAATTAGAGCATGCTGCATTAACATGTCATCCACATAACACATCCTTTGGGCTTCATAGTGGTGATTTGGTAGTGGTTTATTAATTAGCAGATATAGGGAGTAATTGTATTCCTTCAGAATCACTCCTGGTTTTCCCCTCTGAAACTTAGTGCAAACATGAAAAGAAAGAAAAGACAGACTACATATGCAACATCTGCCAAAAAGAAGTTTGGCTGCACTGCCAAAACATTTCAGTGACTTGAAATTCACTGTGGAGAGCAACTGCCAATTTCACCTGCTGAAATTCATTCTCTTATTGCTACGCTCTCAGCTGACAGCTGTATGGGCTTCACAGCTCCTGCTTATGTCCTGCCTTTGCCTTCAACCTCATCAACCTCCAAAGGGTGGTCTCTTAGGAAACAAAGGCCTTTTCAATTAACTGCACTTTTTCATCTGTGTTTATCCATAATGCATCTTGGCCTGAACTGCTGAGCAAGGAAATCACAGCAACAGTAGCAGCAGCACACAGAAAATATCAGAGGCAGTCTGCAGCCCAACAGCCAGCTTTGTTCCTGAGCCCCTTGCCTTTGCTTTCTGTCATAGAATCATAGAATCATAGAATCAACCAGGTTGGAAGAGACCTCCAAGATCATCCAGTCCAACCTAGCACCCAGCCCTAGCCAGTCAACCAGACCATGGCACTAAGTGCCCCAGCCAGGCTTTGCTTCAACACCTCCAGGGACAGTGACTCCACCACCTCCCTGGGCAGCCCATTCCAATGCCAATCACTCTCTCTGACAACAACTTCCTCCTAACATCCAGCCTAGACCTCCCCTGCCACAACTTGAGACTCTGTCCCCTTGTTCTGTTGCTGCTTGCCTGGCAGAAGAGACCAACCCCACCTGGCTGCAGCTTCCCTTCAGGGAGTTGTAGACAGCAATGAGCTCTGCCCTGAGCCTACAGCTCCTAAAAACCCAAAGTGAACTATCTGGCTACCAGAAATCTCCTTAGAACTCTGACATCAATTTGAAGTTATTTTCCTAGCTCAGACTGATCATCCCCATTTTTAAATGCCCTCTTTAAATGCACACAGTTCTTCAGTGTGCCAGGTCGTGCTTAGCTCTTGAGATCTCACACCCCTAACCCTGCCCTTTGCTGTTTCTTGTTCTCATTCCTCCTGAACCAGGGGGAAAAATACATATATTAAGAAAGCGATTTCAAATTACTCTGGAGGATTTCAATTTCCCTCCAGTGGACTGGACCCCAGGAGCACTAAATGATAGATCCTCAATAGTGAAATTTAGTGTTCAGGAAAGCCACAAAAAAAACCCCACTGCCAACCAGGCTCTTTTGCTCTTTTTCATTTGAGAGTTTTTTTCCAGTAGTGAAAATAGTTCAGCTTATTAATTTCTTTTATATTTCGTTTTTGAGGCACAATTATGACTGCCAAAAGCAACTAGAATTAAGAAGGTCCCTGGTGCTCAGCTCCAAAACACATATCATAGAATCATAGAATCAAGCAGGTTGGAAGAGACCTCCAAGCTCAGCCAGTCCAACCTAGCATCCAGCCCTAGCCAATCAACCAGACCATGGCACTAAGTGCCCCAGCCAGGCTTTACTTCAACACCTCCAGGGACAGTGACTCCACCACCTCCCTGGGCAGCCCATTCCAATGCCAATCACTCTCTCTGACAACAACTTCCTGCTCACATCCAGCCTAGACCTCCCCTGCCACACCTTCAGACTGTGTCCCCTTGTTATGCTGCTGCTTGCCCGGCAGCAGAGCCCAACCCCACCTGGCTACAGCCTCCCTTCAGGTAGTTGCAGACAGCAATGAGCTCTGCCCTGAGCCTTCTCTTCTGCAGGCTGCACACCCCCAGCTCCCTCAGCCTCTCCTCACTGGGCTGTGCTCCAGGCCCCTCACCAGCTTCCTTGCCCTTCTCTGGACACCTTCCAGTCCCTCAACATCTCTCTTGAATTGAGGAGCCCAGAACTGGACACAGCACTCAAGGGGTGGCCTGAGCAGTCCTGAGCACAGGGGAAGAAGAACCTCCCTTGTCCTGCTGCCCACACTGCTCCTGAGCCAGCCCAGGATGCCATTGGCTCTGCTGCCCACCTGGGCACTGCTGCCTCATCTTCAGCTCCTCTCTACCAGCACTCCCAGCTCCCTCTCTGCCTGGCTGCTCTCAGCCACTCTGGCCCCAGCCTGTAGTGCTGCTTGGGGTTGTTGTGGCCAAAGTGCAGAACCCTGCACTTGGCCTTGTTCAATCTCATCCCATTGGCCTCTGCCCACCCATCCAGCCTGGCCAGGTCCCTCTGCAGGGCTCTCCTACCCTCCAACAGCTCCACAGCTGCTCCTAGCTTGGTGTCATCTGCAAACCTACTGATGATATCATACACATCAACCTTACTCAGCAGAAGTTTGGAAAGACCTTTCTCTGGGAGGTCAGATTTCCTCTTTTTCACTGCAAAATGTCAGTCTCCCTTGGTCCCACATCACACCTGCCCACCTGCTGCTGCAGATCTGAAGATATAATATTGGTGTATTCAAAAACACAAAGAGAGCAGAGCTGACCACAGAAAGTACCTCTGATTTCCTCACTCCCACTCAACCTTTCCTCCTCTTTGCACATCTTTTGCCTCTGAAGCCTGAAGACATCAGCTGCTAAGTCTATGACCCAGCATGAAAAGCAATAACAAACTCCCAAATAGCAAAGTCAGAACTGGAGAAAGGAATATCCACAGTCAAAATCTGCTCTCCAAGATGCTCCCCAATCAGCTTCCCAGGGGAGCATGCCACTCTCCAGATGGTACACTTCTAGGCTCTTTTCATACTGGAGAGACAATTTACTCATCAAACCTCTGTGACCAACAGCAAATTTGGTGTCTTGATTCAGTGTGGATTTCTAGTCCCACTTCATCGAGGTTTATTTGGCATTTCAGCCAGCAGCAACTGCTGCTGGGTTGTGTAAACTGCAGAGACATTGAGAAAATATTGGAAGGCAGGAGGGCAAGGCAGCAAAGGGAGAAAAAATTGACAGAAAAATGGTGTTTACAATGAGTAATTCGCAGACCTGAGGGAAGAGACACACAGCAGGATGCTCAGAAACACCGAGAAAGAAGTTGAGTATAGAAAATTGGCAATGTTTTCACTAAGCATCCCCACAAGGGCCTCAGGTCAGTATGGTAAACACAGGATCAGGAACAGTTTAAGTGCTTAGCTGAATCAGAGAGTAGGAACAGACTGGCAGGGATGTGGGTGCAATGCAGAAGTTTGGGCTTGTAACAGGCTTGGAAGACACTGCCTTACAGAGACCTTCACAGAAGCAAATCGTGGCCATTTCAGGAAAGGCAGGTGCTGTCATCTTCCTTGATGTTTCCTCAAAGAAGCTCAAGCCAAGCCTTAGCTCTAACACACCTTAGACTTTGATCACTCAACTTCATTCATGAGTTGAAGCAAATTCCCTTTGTAGTCAACAGATAACCATTTTCCTATCCGTCAGAATCAGAGGAAGGAAAAAACCCAGAACCCAGATGAACTTCTGTAAGAGGAAAGAGTTGGTTTGTGTTTGATCAGAAGTAGACAACAGGCCAAATAGTTGCCAGGTTACCAAAAGATAAGACCTGAGAACTACAGGGTCTTGAGCTCTCAAGTGACAAATAGAGCCTGCAAATACCATGCCTGTAATCAGAGGCTGCCATGAGGTGTTGGCTAAACAGTATGTGGAGCCAGCAATGACAACTACCTGAAGGAAGGATGTAGCCAGGTGGGGGGTGGCCTCTTTTGCCAGACAACCAGCAATAGAACAAGGGGACACAGTCTCAAGTTGTGCTGGGGGAGGTCTAGGCTGGATGTTAGGAGGAAGTTGTTGTCAGAGAGAGTGATTGGCATTGGAATGGGCTGCCCAGGGAGGTGGTGGAGTCACTGTCCCTGGAGGTGTTCAAGAAAAGCTTGGCTGAGGCACTTAGTGCCATGGTCTGGTTGTTTTTCTAGGGCTGGGTGCTAGGTTGGACTGGCTGAGCTTGGAGGTCTCTTCCAACCTGGTTGATTCTATGATTCTATGACCTTCAAAGGCTCCGCAGAGGGCAACCAGCTGCAGAGGGAGCTGAAGAACGATGAAGGCTCCCCTCCCCAGGAGGTTGCAAGACCACCAAAGTCAACAATGCTCATGGGCAGTAGGGGAAGTCATAATGTAACAAATTGGGAAATGAGGGAGAAGCTTGGTTCTCTTTGGTTCAACCTTCTGGGACCTCCTGGCCACATGTCACAGAATTCTGAACGCATCTAAACCGAGAGCGTAGGTGGCTGAGCTGTGAGTGGCACCAGTCTCACCAGCGTAACAGCTGCTGCTCCACCATGGAGATGCCTACCTCTTGAGATGGCAGCTGACCAGCTCTGCTATCTGTGCATCTCAGGAGCTCTGCTGGCCAGTAGATAGGGTGAGTATAGCCTGCCCTTCCATCAATAGAGCTATTCAGGATTGCTTGCCATAGCTTATTCAGCTTTGTAGTTTCTCCTTATGGCTGTACCATGTGAGCCAGAGGTATTGTGGTTTCCAGTACACCTTTCTCATTATGGTTTTAGTGGTTAGGCTATAATAAAGAATTGAAACTGTACCCAAAGGCAGGGTACCCATGTGTGAGAGCGTCCCTTGGCCCCAAAGAACTCACTGGAACACCATTTCCTTACAACAGAATTTCTTCCTTATTCTTTAGAAAAAAACTTATTCAGAATCATGTCCTTTCCAGCAAAAACAGAGATGCATGCATTAAAGACACTAGAACAAGATGAAAGGACAAATAATATCACAGACTCCCAGGGTTATGAAGGGGAAATTAATTGATGTGAGATTGCATTTTATCCAAAGTGAATATTGTTTATTATTGTTGATATTCAGAACTCTGCCACCCCCAACCACTAATTTAATTAATAGCAATCAGTTCTTGCATGGTCATGGAAGCATTTTGCAGATGATAACTAGACCTAGTAATAACCAGCAAGATAGATTAGCATTCATTGAACTGCTCATGGTTTGGACAGATTCACTCTGTGCTGGATCAAGAACTGGCTGGATGGCAGAGCTCAGAGAGTGGTGGTGAATGGTGCCACATCCAGTTGGCAGCTGGCACTAGTGGTGTGCCCCAAGGATCAGTGCTGAGCCCAGTCCTGTTCAATATCTTTATTGATGACCTGGACAAGGGGATTGAGTCCAGCATCAGTAAGTTTGCAGAGGACACCAAGCTAGGAGCAGGTGTGGAGCTGTTGGAGGGTAGGAGAGCCCTGCAGAGGGACCTGGCCAGGCTGGATGGGTGGGCAGAGGCCAATGGGATGAGATTGAACAAGGCCAAGTGCAGGGTTCTGCACTTTGGCCACAACAACCCCAAGCAGCACTACAGGCTGGGGACTGAGTGGCTGAGAGCAGCCAGGAGGAAAGGGACCTGGGGGTACTGATAGACAGTAAGCTGAAGATGAGGCAACAGTGTGCCCAGGTGGGCAGCAGAGCCAATGGCATCCTGGCCTGCATCAGGAGAGTGTGGCCAGTAGGACAAGGGAGGTTATTCTTCCCCTGTACTCAGCACTGCTCAGGCCACCCCTTGAGTGCTGTGTCCAGTTCTGGGCCTCTCAATTCAAGAAGGATGTTGAGGTGCTGGAAGGTGTCCAGAGAAGGGCAACAAAGCTGGTGAGGGGCCTGGAGCACAAATCCTATGAGGAGAGGTTGAGGGAGCTGGGCCTGTTTAGCCTGGAGAAGAGGAGGCTCAGGGGTGATCTTATTACTGTCTACAACTACCTGAAGGGACATTGTAGCCAGGTGGGGGGTGGCCTCTTCTGCCAGGTAACCAGCAATAGAACAAGGGCACACAGTCTGAAGTTGTGCCAGGGTAGGTCTAGGCTGGATATTAGGAAGAAGTTCTTCCCAGAGAGAGTGATTGGCATTGGAGCAAAGCCTGGCTGAGGCACTTAGTGCCATGGTCTGGTTGACTGGCTAGGGCTGGGTGCTAGGTTGGACTGGATGATCTTGGAGGTCTCTTCCAACCTGGTTGATTCTATGATTCTATGATTCTAAGGTTCTTGCAGCCAAATGCCTCTCATGGTCAGTACGCTGCCTGCCCACTAGATGGACTCAAGGAGCTCTCTCTGCTTATGGCAGAAGGCAGTGGAGAATCACAAAGAAGCTTTAAGCATTTACTCACAACATTGCTATTACTCAACTTGCAGGGCTAGACACAGGCACAGGCACAGACATTACCCAAACACCTTCAGGGAACTCTGCCACTGTCTTGTTGGCTGCTGAGACCTCTGATTGTTCCCAGGCTTCTGGGGAAAGGAGGCAGACAATCTCTGACCTTGTCTCCTGGCTCCTCTGGATGATCTGTGTATCTCCAGGACTTCTCCTCCTGGCAGGAGGCTTTCAGGTGCAGGCAGGATGTCTTGTGATGTGCTGTCTCAGCACGATGTCATGCTGGCTATGCAGGTCGATCACATGGAGGCATTTAGAGTCTGTCCCTGGTAAACTTGCAACAGTGGAGTAGTTTCCAGGCAAACAACAAGGCAGTAAGCAATGGCAGCAGGCAGTGGCAGGCACAAATGGAATGGCAGAGCATATTGTTTACCTACATATCTCCTTCTATCAATGTAGGCCAAGACTAATTACCCTTAAGACACAGAATAGCCAATCAGAATGGCAGTGATTCAAGCTTAACCATGTTAGGTGAAGCCATAGGCTTGCTCTACCCAAATTTGGGGGAAACACAGGCCTTGCACAAGGCAGGCACAAGCTAAGCCTTTGTACCTTGTTCACCATAGGAGAAAAAACATGCCTGGGCAAGCCACCACCTCTGTAAGTTCCACAACCTCCCTGAAGGTGTTGGAAGGCCAGGTTGGATGAGGGCTTGAGTGACCTGTTCTGGTGGGAGGTGTCCCTGCCTATGGCAGAGGGCTGGAACTGCATGATCCTTGAGGTCCCTTCCAACCTAAACCATTCTATGATTCTATGACCAGTTTCTATGAACTGCTGCCTGCTTTGTGAACATCTTCTTTACAATTACTTATTCTTACAGTGAATTCAGTGCTTATGACAGGTGACAGATTTAGAGGTGGAAACAGAGCAGGGTTTTCAAGCTACTTGGCAGGATGTCAAGCAGCCAAAAAATCACGAAGCAGGTCTGAGGACAAGAACTGTGTTTTCTTAAAAGCACTTCTGAGTTTTTCAACATCCACTGCTTTGAAAAAGGAATGGTTTCTTTGAAACCAGAGACTATTCAATATCCCATGGTTTCACAACTTCTGCTTAGCCAAGACCCTCTTTGACGTGGAGGTGCACAGATGATTGAGCTCTGTCTGATTCATAATGAGTCAGGCCAAAAAAGGACTTGGAGCCCTAAATCTAGTCTCCATAAGGCTGTCATGTGTGAACAATTGTCTCTTTCATAACAACCTTCAGAGCAGCATGGTTCAAAAAGAGCAGTAGGAGCAGTGTGTTCTGACCCTCTCTAGTCTGCAGCAACTTTCCCACTCTCTGCTTTCCTTATAATCCACAACAATAATGCTCATTCCTTTTCTGTTGTGGCTGGCAGTAAGGGCACTGCTGGTGCACAGTGCATCTTTGTTTTACTGCAGGCCAGGTCAGATACTACTCAGGAAGCAATTTTGTGCCTCTAGCTCTGCTTCCTGCTCTGCAAAAGGAATTAAATCCTATTGCATTGTGAATTTGTGTAAGCAACTTATAAGAAGCCAGCATTACTAAATGCCTTTTGGTTTCTGAGCAGCTGTCACTGTTAGACCACCAAATTGCTTTGTATATTGCAGGTCTCCAGTTTCTAGGGTAAGCTTTGAGTTCCTGCAGATTATCACAACGTGTCATGGTTCTGACCATAGCATCCTGTTATGTGCTTATGTGCAGCACAAAACACACAGCCATAAGTGCAGACATTTAATTTCTTAAACTCTATTCTTATTTATCATATCTACACATATCCCTCTTCATCATGTGTGGGGTTCTGGGTTGAGCCAGCAGTGTGCACTTGCAGCCCAGAAAGCCAAGCAGAGCCTGGGCTGCAGCAGCAGAAGTGTGGCCAGCAGGGCCAGGGAGGTGATTCTCCCCCCTCTGCTCTGCTCTGCTCTGCTGAGACCCCACCTGGAGTACTGCATCCAGCTCTGGAGCCCCTGGGACAAGAGGGATGTGGAGATGCTGGAGTGTGTCCAGAGCAGGGCCAGGAGGATGCTCAGAGGCTGCAGCAGCTCTGCTGTGAGCACAGACTGAAAGAGTTGGGGCTGTTGAGTCTGGAGCAGAGGAGGCTCCCAGGTGATCTTCTTGTGGCCTTCCAGCATGTGAAGGGAGCCTACAAAAAAGCTGGGGAGGGACTTTTTGGGCTCTCAGAGAGTGACAGGACTGGGAGGAATGGAGCACAGCTGGAGATGGGTAGGTTCAACCTGGAAGTGAGGAGGAAGTTGTTGAGCATGAGAGTGGTGAGAGGCTGAACTGGGCTGCCCAGGGAGGTGGTTGAGGCCCCATGGCTGGAGGTGTTTGAGGCCAGGCTGGCTGAGGCTGTGTGCAGCCTGCTCTAGGGTAGGGTGTCCCTGGGCATGGCAGGGGAGTTGGAACTGGCTGCTCCTTGTGGTCCCTTCCAACCCTGACTGATTCTCTGATTCTATGTAATCTTCTTTATCACAACTGGAGACTCTGTCCCCTTCTTCTGTTGCTGCTTGCCTGGCAGAAGAGACCAACCCCACCTGGCTACAGCCTCCCTTCAGGTAGCTGCAGACAGCAATGAGCTCTGCCCTGAGCCTCCTCTTCTGCAGGCTGCACACCCCCAGCTCCCTCAGCCTCTCCTCACAGAGCTCTGCTCCAGGCCCCTCACCAGCTTCATTGCCCTTCTCTGGACACCTTCCAGCACCTCAACAGCTCTCTTGAATTGAGGAGCCCAGAACTGGACACAGCACTCAAGGGGTGGCCTGAGCAGTGCTGAGCACAGGGGCACAAGAACCTCCCTTGTCCTGCTGCCCACACTGCTCCTGAGCCAGCCCAGGATGCCATTGGCTCTGCTGCCCACCTGGGCACACTGCTGCCTCATCTTCAGCTCCTCTCTACCAGCACCTCCAGCTCCCTCTCTGCCAGGCTGCTCTCAGCCACTCTGGCCCCAGCCTGCAGTGCTGCTTGGGGTTGTTGTGACCAAAGTGTAGAACCCTGCACTTGGCCTTGTTCAATCTCATCCCATTGGCCTCTGCCCACCCATCCAGCCTGGCCAGGTCCCTCTGCAGGCCTCTCCTACGCTCCAACATCTCCACAGCTGCTCCTAGCTTGGTGTCCTCTGCAAACTTACTGATGCTGGACTCAATCCCCTCATCCAGATCATCAATAAAGATATTGAACAGGACTGTGCCCAGCACTGATCCCTGGGGCACACCAGTGGTGCCAGCTGCCAACTGGATGTGGCACCATTCACCACCACTCTCTGAGCTCTGCCATCCAGCCAGTTCTTGACCCGTATCAGAGTAAATCTGCCCAAGCCATGAGCTGCCAGCTGTGCCAGGATGTCTTTGTTCTTGGTTTTGAGGTTGGGAAAGACTGTGAATGTAGGAAAGATCTTGTGGAATTGCTTATCTGTCTATGCCTCCAAGAGTTTTTCTTAGTCTAGTTCAGTTAGATTACAGTGATTGTTTCAGCTGTTTCCCCAGAAACCATGTTTTTATTGCTTTCTAAACTTCACCTGAGACTCCAGATAAGTCTTTGTTCTCATCCCTTTAGCTCTATTTATATTGAAATAAGCATTTCTCCACCATGGTGTTTATGCTATTCTAAATAATTAATTTATGTAGTCCTGTTTTGTTGATTTTCAGCCCTCAATTGTTCAGGCTGTATGTATTTAGGACACTTAATATTTCTTCATAACAACTGCAGTATGATACCATACAAAGAGAAATACACATCTTTCAATTGCTCATCAGTGTCCAGAGAAGGGTGAAGAAGGTGGTGAAAGGTCTGGAGCAGAGCCCTGTGAGGAGAGGCTGAGGGAGCTGGGGGTGTGCAGCCTGCAGAAGAGGAGGCTCAGGGCAGAGCTCATTGCTGTCTACAACTACCTGAAGGGAGGCTGTAGTGAGGTGGGGTTGGGCTCTTCTGCCAGGCAAGCAGCAAGAGAAGAAGGGGACAGAGTCTGAAGTTGTGTCAGGGGAGGTCTAGGATGGATGTGAGGAGGAAGCTGTTGTCAGAGAGAGTGATTGGCATTGGAATGGGCTGCCCAGGGAGGTGGTGGAGTTGCTGCCACTGCACGTGTTGAAGCAAAGCCTGGCTGAGGCACTGAGTGCCAAGGTCTGGTTGACTGGCTAGGGCTGGGTGCTAGGTTGGATTGGATGAGTTTGAAGGTCTCTTCCAAGCTGGTTGATTCTGTAGTTCTCTGAATAGACACTAGAACCATTGTTGTGGCCAATGAATCCAAAGCTTCATGCCTCAAATGATGACTCAGGCACACTGAAGGCCAGCACAAGGCACCTGAGATGTGATGCTATGCCCCTAGCCCTCAAAACTTTGCCGGGGCCAAACTCTCCATTGTTTTGCTCATCTACTCCTGGACCCATAATGGGAAGAGAGCAAGGGTTAAACCAGCCTGGCAGGACTTATGCCCTACCAGGACAGTATTGAATCCTTTCTTTAGAGAGTCAGTGGTCAAAGAAATCTGTAATCTAATCATCTCATTGTTCTTTTTTTCAGGCACTGGGACACTTTGAGAATAGAACTAGAAGCTGCACTTGAAGAATGGAGAAGAGCAAAGAATCACTCCTTTAGAGAGTAAATGAAAGGCAGAGTTCAAGTAGGACACAAATGTAAATGTCAAACAGAAAAAAATATTACATTTGGATTTACTGGGACAAAACAACAACAATAGCAAACAAACAATAACAGCAACAACAGCCTCCACTTGAAAAGGTGCCTGTCAGTAGAAAGGTGGGACAAGGATTTGTGGGATCTATTAACAAGAAAACCAAACATGGGCTGAGGATATCACAGTATCACAGTCTCACAGTATCACAGTCTCACAGTATCACAGTCTCACAGTATTACCAAGGTTGGAAGAGACCTCACAGATCATCAAGTCCAACCCTTTACCACAGAGCTCAAGGCCAGACCATGGCACCAAGTGCCACGTCCAGTCCTGCCTTGAACAGCTCCAGGGACGGCGACTCCACCACCTCCCCGGGCAGCCCATTCCAGTGTCCAATGACTCTCTCAGGGAAGAACTTTCTCCTCACCTCCAGCCTAAACCTCCCCTGGCACAGCCTGAGGCTGTGTCCTCTTGTTCTGGTGCTGGCCACCTGAGAGAAGAGAGCAACCTCCTCCTGGCCACAACCTCCCCACAGGTAGTTGTAGACAGCAATAAGGTCTCCCCTGAGCCTCCTCTTCTCCAGGCTAACCAATCCCAGCTCCCTCAGCCTCTCCTCGTAGGGCTGTGCTCAAGGCCTCTCCCCAGCCTCGTTGCCCTTCTCTGGACATGCTCAAGCATCTCAATGTCCCTCCTAAACTGGGGGGCCCAGAACTGAACACAGCACTCAAGGTGTGGTCTAAGCAGTGCAGAGTACAGGGGCAGAATGATCTCCCTGCTCCTGCTGGCCACACCATTCCTGATGCAGGCCAGGATGCCACTGGCTCTCTTGGCCACCTGGGCACACTGCTGGCTCATGTTCAGGTGGGTCTCAGTCAGCACCCCCAGATCCCTCTCTGTCTGGCTGCTCTCAGCCACTCCGACCCCAGCCTGTATCTCTGCATGGGGTTGCTGTGGCCAAAGTGCAGCACCCTGCACTTGGAGCTATTGAACACCATCCCCTTGGACTCTGCCCATCTGTGCAGGCGGTCAAGGTCCTGCTGCAGAGCCCTTCTGCCCTCCAACCCAGCCACATCTGCCCCCAGCTTGGTGTCATCTGCACACTTGCTGATGACTGACTCCAGTCAGTAAACACTGACTATAACCTAAGCAACACCCACACCAGCAAAGCCAGCCCTGATTCCAGGCTGTGGAGGCCAACACCACTATCACATGAAATCAGGCACAGGAATCCTGCTACCTGTGACCTAGATATGACAAGACTGACAACGATGCATCATCACAGTCACCCTAACACAGCAGAGATGGAGAAAGGGTTCCTAAACAGTCAGAAAGATGAGTGAGGGGTTGATTATCTCTGAGAGGAACATGAAGAGACACACATCAGGAACTAAGCCTGGAGAACAGGAGGCGCAGGGGTGACCTCATTGCTGTCTACAGCTACCTGAAGGGAGGCTGTAGCCAGGTGGGGTTGGGCTCTTCTGCCTGGCAACCAACAACAGAACAAGGGGACACTGTCTGAAGTTGTGACAGGGCAGGTCTAGGCTGGATGCTAGGAGGAAGTTGTTGTCAGAGAGAGTGATTGGCATTGGAATGGGCTGCCCAGGGAGGTGGTGGAGTCACTGTCCCTGGAGGTGTTGAAGCAAAGCCTGGCTGAGGCACTTAGTGCCATGGTCTGGTTGATTGGATAGTGCTGGGTGCTAGGTTGGAGTGGGTGAACTCAGAGGTCTTTTCCAACCTGGTTGATTCTATGATTCTAGTTTTAAAAAGTCTCATCTTCTCTATTTTTGAGGGTTTTTGGCTCAGTGACCATGTTGTTTCTGCACAATGAGCTCTTTTCTGCAGGTAGGCACTAAGAATTCACCTGTCAAACAAACAGTTAAGCTCACAGAAAGACTTGGCCAAGGTAACTCCGGCGCAGCTTACCGAAACGCTCTCCGAGTATCACCTTCTATTCTTCTCAGGATTTGCAAAGCTTTTGAAGCTGGTGATTTTGGAAAAGCTGCCCAGGTTATGGAGCTATAGGAGCTGTCTATTTCATAGAATGTTTTAGTTCAGTTATTTCCACTTCTCTGGGCTTTCCAGTAACTGGAGCATAAAGAATCGTACTCTACCTTAATGCATCACGGGGAATACTTTTAATTTACCTTTAGACTGTCAAAAAGGCACCAAGGAAGAATTGAAAGCTGACTTTTTCTGGGGAATAAATCCTTTAAAAAAGAAATATTACAAAGGATTCATCTGGGTTTTAGGTAGTCAAAATATTTTTCAATGCAGACAGAAGCTTTCATCTGGAAACTTATTTCTGGTTGGGAAATGACTACTCCCTTTACTTCACGCCTCTTTAAAGCTTCTTAAGCATCTTGTACTCAGAAAGTCCTCATCACAAAGTCTGTTTCCATACAACATGAATGAAATGTCACAGTTGCTTATATAGTAACAGCAAAAAGTGATCATCAGAACTTTTCCATCCAGCTAGCGATGAGTAACATGCACTTGTGAGTAATCTTTGAGTTGCACCTTCTTCCCTGTGCTAGTTTGAGTCTAGCTGGGATGTTTTGGTGAAAAGAATTAGATGCTAGGCTGTGAAAAGGAAACAATGCTGATGTCTGCTGCACTCATAGGCTTGCTGAGATGGATAAGAACAAGAACATAAACATAGATAACAGTCTCTGGGCTCCGGGGCTGCATGAACCTCTCTGTCTGACCTGCTGTCTGTGTGACTAATCCTTCTGCTTCCTAACCCCCCTGGCTGACCCTCCAAACTCACCTTGAGCATAAGGCAAAGTCTGGGGTAAGGTAGAGGGGTGGAAAGGAGTTGGAAGGGTGTTTGAGAGCCCCTCCTGGGGACTCAGGTTTCTGGGAGAGCTGCTGTGCTCCTGTGTTACATTTTAACTGATATATTTCTGCATCTATTGTAAATCTCTGCTTGTATATAGTGCTAAGCTGTGAATATAAAGCTGCATTCAATTTCCAGATCCACTGAGCCTAGTCTGGGTGACTTTACTTAAGTGTGTGTGTTGGGGGGGGTGGGGGGCAGGGAACACCCAAACTGCCACATTCCCTTTAGACAGCAAATAAATGAAAGAGCAATGATTATTGAATCCTGAAATGATTCTCAGAGATATTTAAGTTTCAGGACAGAGCTATATCCAGGTAAAAAGACCTTGTGATTTTTGAATGATTTTGATCCCTATGCCATGCTTGAAGCGTTTGTGAAGCCAGAATTGGCATTGGAATGGGCTGCCCAGGGAGGTGGTGGAGTCACTGTCCCTGGAGGTATTGAAGCAAATCTTGGATGAGGCACTTAGTGCCATGGTCTGGTTAATTGGACAGGGCTGGGTGCTAGATTGGACTGGATGATCTTGGAGGACTCTTCCAACCTGGTTGATTCTATGATTCTGTGAGTACCTAGCAAAATCTCTGATTTGCCTGCTCCCATCTTTATCTATCTGCAGTGTGATGAAGCAGCTAGAGAATTCAACCTAGCGCTGCACAGAACTGCAGAATTCCTATCCTGCTTGCTGATGACATCTCTCAAGGGTGATGAAAAGCAAGAGCGTGGGGATAGAGCTCACTCAGTTCACCCAGTGAGGTGGAACCAGTTTATTTGGTGAAAAACAGCAAAGCAAAATGAGTTCATTCTCCTTCTGTGCCAAACTGGAAACCACAGGAAAGAAGGAGCTGTAAGGAGTGGCAGCGCCAGAGGAAAGGTGCTCTCTTTTCCTTTCATAGGATGAAGGTGTCCAGACAAAAACATACGTTTCCTGCCTTCCTCACCATCTGTTCCAACCTTCATTTGTACTTCTTGGGTCTGTAGGGAATAAAAGTGCTAACTTCCTATCTAGGTACCTAGCAGCTTTGCATATGGTGTCACACTGAAACCAGCCTAGAGGAAATGAGGAGCCTGGGTGGCAAATTCTCTACTCTATTCTAAGAGAAATATTTTTGTTTTCATGGCTGGGAAATTTTCCAGGCCTTCACCATGAGCAGCCAGGAGGAAAAGGACCTGGGGGTACTGATAGATAGTAGCTGAAGATGAGGCAGCAGTGTGCCCAGGTGGGCAGCAGAGCCAATGGCATCCTGGGCTGGCTCAGGAGCAGTGTGGGCAGCAGGACAAGGGAGGTTATTCTTCCCCTGTACTCAGCACTGCTCAGGCCACCCCTTGAGTGCTGTGTCCAGTTCTGGGCTCCTCAATTCAAGAGAGATGTTGAGGTGCTGGAAGGTGTTCAGAGAAGGGCAACAAATCTGGTGAAGGGCCTGGAACACAAACCCTGTGAGGAGAGGCTGAGGGAGCTGGGGGTGTGCAGCCTGCAGAAGAGGAGGCTCAGGGCAGACCTCATTGCTGTGTGCAACTACCTGAAGGGAGGCTGTAGCCAGGTGGGGTTGGTCTCTTCTGCCAGGCAAGCAGCAATAGAACAAGGGGACAGTCTCAAGTTGTGCCAGGGTAGGTCTAGGCTGGATGTGTGAGGATGAAGTTGTTGTCAGCAGAGTGATTGGCATTGGAATGGGCTGCCCAGGGAGGTGGTGGAGTCACTGTCCCTGGAGGTGTTGAAGCAAAGCCTGGCTGAGGCACTTAGTGCCATGGTCTGGTTGATTGGTTAGGGCTGGGTGCTAGGTTGGCCTGGATGATGTTGGAGGTCTCTTCCAACCTGGCTGATTCTATGACTCTATGATTCTGTGAGCCTTTGGCAGAGTAGACCATGAATAATTACTGCTTTCCTCCAGTGTACTACAGAGCTCCTAAGAGAAACAGTATGGTTTAAATGATGTGAAGATGGCAGAGTCCACTATGGTGTAACAGTTGCAACATGAGACCATGTTGGGCAATGAGGGCCCTGAAAGATCTGAGACCAGGGACTAAATTTCCTGAATTAGCAAAACTAGCACAGATGTGAAAGTTCTTTCAGGCCAGAAAGAACATTTTCTGTTGTTGTCAGCTTAGATTCGGTTTCAGTGACTGCTAAAAAACTCCAAAAACGGATGATTTGGAAACTGAAGGATAGGAGGGGAAAATGGATGAATTTTAACTATCTCTAGGGGTCAGAGAGAAGTGTTTAGATAATTTAAATGGCCCAGAGTCTAATTCTGTTATCTCAAAGGCAGAACACAGAATTCATTCATGGCTTGGTGCATTGAAACCTACAGCAAAACATGAATCACAGAATCATAGAATCAACCACGCTGGAAGAGACCTCCAAGATCATCCAGCTCAACCTATCCAACTTATCCATCCAGTCCAGCCCTGGCCAGTCAACCAGACCATGGCACTAAGTGCCTCAGCCAGGCTTTGATTCAACACCTCCAGGCACAGTGACTCCACCACCTCCTTGGGCAGCCCATTCCAATGCCAATCACTCTCTCTGACAACTTCCTCCTAACATCCAGCATACACCATTGCAGACAGCAATGAGCTCTGCCCTGAGCCTCCTCTTCTGCAGGCTGCACACCCCCAGCTCCCTCAGCCTCTCCTCACAGGGCTGTGCTCCAGGCCCCTCACCAGCCTTGCTGCCCTTCTCTGGACACCTTCCAGCACCTCAACATCTCTCTTGAATTGAGGAGCCCAGAACTGGACACAGCACTCAAGGGGTGGCCTGAGCAGTCCTGAGCACAGGGGCAGAAGAACCTCCCTTGTCCTGCTGCCCACACTGCTCCTGAGCCAGCCCAGGATGCCATTGGCTCTGATGCCCACCTGGGCACTGCTGCCTCAGCTTCAGCTGCTCTCTACCAGCACCCCCATCTCCCTCTCTGCCTGGCTGCTCTCAGCCACTCAGTCCCCAGCCTGTAGTGCTGCTTGGGGTTGTTGTGGCCAAAGTGCAGAACCCTGCACTTGGCCTTGTTCAATCTCATCCCATTGGCCTCTGCCCACCCATCCAGCCTGGCCAGGTCCTTCTGCAGGCCTCTCCTACCCTCTAGCAGAGTTATTCAGTTTAGGTAGAAGGCAAGAAATCCCTTTTTTAATCAGGAAAGATTGATTTCTTTGCATGGGACATCAGGCATGATGGATAGCAAGTCCACCTTGATGTAGTGATCTTTGCCTCCACCCCCTTCAATGATCTGATTATTTGAAGCCTTTAAAAATAGGAGAAAACCTTCATGTAGTTTATCCATAGTTCTTATAAAATGAGATTCTCTTTTTCATTACTTAGAGAAATTATGATCTCTTCTTTTATTGCTGTAGCTGCACCACTGGAATACTAAACCCATCTGGTCAGAATGATTTTTATGTACTTCATAGAAATAAATCACTTGTAAATGAAATCATGACTATAGCTGTCTCCTAGGACAACTGAGCCATTTGCAGCTGTGCAAAATGAGCACTGACACTAAAAGCCAAGGATGATTTAAGGGAAATGACAAGCTCCCTCTTGCTAGAGTAAAGTACCTGTGATTTTAAGATGAGGGGCACCTAGACAAGTGCATAGCTGTGTGCTTCTGATTTATAGTGAGGAACTTAAAGGCATCTGCATAAATTCAGAAGAGGACTTGAGAGTAGAGGGGGTTTGAGCCTTGAATGTGAACAGCACTGCTTTTTGCACTGTGTATAATAGACATGTTTTGTGTGAATAGATAGAAACATAGCACAGAAGCAGAGAAAAGGCACTTGAGAATGTAACTCCAGTCCAGGGCCTGCAGTGAGGATCCATGGTGCTGGGAAGGAAGAAGCCTGGACCAGGACAGTTCCTGGCTCAGGAGCAGTGTGGGCAGCAGGACAAGGGAGGTTCTTTTGTCCCTGTGCTCAGCACTGCTCAGGCCACACCTTGAGTGCTGTGTCCAGTTCTGGGCTCCTCCATTGCAGAGAGATGTTGAGGTGCTGGAAGGTGTCCAGAGAAGGGTGAAGAAGGTGGTGAAAGGCCTGGAGCAGAGCCCTGTGAGGAGAGGCTGAGGGAGCTGGGGGTGTGCAGCCTGCAGCAGAGGAGGCTCAGGGCAGAGCTCATTGCTGTCTACAACTCCCTGAAGGGAGGCTGTAGCCAGGTGGGGTTGGGCTCTTCTGCCAGGCAAGCAGCAACAGAAGAAGGGGACAGAGTCTCAAGTTGTGCCAGGGGAGGTCTGGGCTGGATGTTAGGAGGAAGTTGTTGTCAGAGAGAGTGATTGGCATTGGAATGGGCTGCCCAGGGAGGTGGTGGAGTCACTGTGCCTGGGGGTGTTGAAGCAAAGCCTGGCTGGGGCACTTAGTGCCATGGTCTGGTTGACTGGATAGTGCTGGGTGCTAGGTTGGAGTGGGTGAGCTCAGAGGTCTCTTCCAACCCAGCTGATTGTACGATTCTGTGGTTAGCCCAGCTCTGAGGATTCAGACAGGTTGGTTTCTCTGGCCTCAGCTGGTGCATTCTTCTCAATGTCTTGTGCTTTCAGAGAACACCTCAGTGCTGCTGGCACGTGGGAAAAGGAGCATGCAACCCTTCTGTAAAGAAGCAATGAACTGGAATTGCCTCACTCTCTGTCTGAGGATGTTTACCTCTCAGAGTTTTTTTTATCAGGTGAATTCAACTATTCCTTTGGGCTACTCACACTTTGATCTTGTGTCTTCTTGTCAGACAGGCTCCATCATTTTCTCTGAAATAGGCTGAAGCTGCCAGTGGGAGTCCAGACTCTCTGCTAGGTTGCTTTTCTCTATTTCTTCCCTACCTTTGCCATCTTAATATATTAAAAGCAGCACAGTCAGTGTTCCTCAGCAGGTTGCTTGGATACTGTACACAGAAAATGCTGCTGTTTCTGAGCACCTCATCTGTCTCTGCTTGTTGTAACTTGGCAATGCTAAAGGATGTAATTCTTTTTAGCACAAGTGCAAGTGGAGTGTAACTCCTCGGAGGATGAGGTGTTACCTGCTAAGAAAATCAAGGCCAAGGTGCCCTGCTGCACTCACAGCTCTTTTCTTTCCTCCCACAGCTCCCCCATCCACTATCCAGACAGCTTCTCTGTGACCTAATGTCTCTAATCTCAGATCCTGTCTCCACCTTGGAGCAAGAAACTAAATCCTGATTTTTTCACTTTCTTCTCAAGCTGTCACCAACTTGTGTGCTCCTTACAGAGTAAGATCTAACCTTGAGAAATAGAAGAGGAAGGACAGCAGTAGGAAATCGAAGAGCCTTAGAAGATAGGGACCAAAGAAAGCTCTTCAACCCCATCACTACAGGAGACTTGGGGATGTAGTACTAAGGAATATTGAGGAAGGTCTGGTTCCTTAGGAGTTTGTAGCTTGCAAGAGATGGAAGTTATGGGTAAAACTCAGTCTCACAGTCTGAGAACAGAGAAGCCAATGGTGGATTAACTTTATTTTCCCTGTAGAATCATAGAATCAAGCAGGTTGGAAGAGACCTCCAAGCTCAGCCAGTCCAACCTAGCACCCAGCCCTAGACAATCAACCAGACCATGGCACTAAGTGCCTCAGCCAGGCTTGTTTTGAACATCTCCAGGGGTGGTGGCACCACAACCTCCCTGGGCAGCCCATTCCAATGCCAATCACTCTCTCTGACAACAACTTCCTCCTAACATCCAGCCTAGACCTCCCCTGGCACAACTTGAGACTGTGTCCCCTTGTTCTGTTGCTGCTTGCCTGGCAGAAGAGCCCAACCCCACCTGGCTACAGCCTCCCTTCAGGCAGTTATAGACAGCAATGAGGTCACCCCTGAGACTCCTCTTCTCCAGACTAACCTTAGGTCTGTCCAGATTTATCACATGAAATACACAGGGATTGATCTGGTTATTTCTGAAGGGAGGGAAAGAGAGAGGGGGAGGAGAGAGGGAGGAACCCTCCTGGAGATCTGATTGTTCTAGGAAGGGTATTGTGTTTCTGTATTACTTTCAACTTGTATATAACTGTCAATATTGTGTGTGTGTATATCACAGTCTCACAGTATCACCAAGGATGGAAGAGACCTCACAGATCATCAAGTCCAACCCTTTACCACACAGCTCAAGGCCAGACCATGGCACCAAGTGCCACATCCAATCCTGCCTTGAACAGCTCTCTCTCTATACATGTATTTATGCTTGTAAATTGTGCTAAGCTGCAAATGCAGCTTCATTCCTTAACTTCCAGGTGGCTGAGTCTAGTCTGGGTGATTTTCTTAAGTGTGGGGGGAGGGCAGGTAACTCCCAAGCCATCACAGCTTCCAAAAACCGCTGAGTTGCTATTGTGTGCTCATAGAATCACAGAATCATAGAATCAACCAGGTTGGAAAAGACCTCCAAGATCATCCAGTCCAACCTAGCACCCAGCCCTATCCAGTCAACCAGACCATGGCACTAAGTACCTCAGCCAGGCTTTGCTTGAAGACCCCCAGGGACAGTGCCTCCACCACCTCCCTGGGCAGCCCATTCCAATGCCAATCACTCTCTCTGGGAAGAACTTCTTCCTAACATCCAGCCTAGACCTCCCCTGGCACAACTTGAGACTGTGTCCCCTTGTTCTATTGCTGCTTGCCTGGGAGAAGAGGCCACCCCCCACCTGGCTACAATGCCCCTTCAGGTAGTTGTAGACAGTAATAAGATCACCCCTGAGCCTCCTCTTCTCCAGGCTAAACAGGCCCAGCTCCCTCAGCCTCTCCTCATAGGATTTGTGTTCCAGGCCCCTCACCAGCTTTGTTGCCCTTCTCTGGACACCTTCCAGCACCTCAACATCCTTCTTGAATTGAGGGGCCCAGAACTGGACACAGCACTCAAGGGGTGGCCTGACCAGTGCTGAGTACAGGGGCAGAATAACCTCCCTTGTCCTACTGGCCACACTGCTCCTGAGCCAGCCCAGGATGCCATTGGCTCTCTTGGCCACCTGGGCACACTGCTGCCTCATCTTCAGCTTACTCTCTATCAGTACCCCCAGGTCCCTTTCCTCCTGGCTGCTCTCAGCCACTCTGTCCCCAGCCTATAGTGCTGCTTGGGGTTGTTGTGGCCAAAGTGCAGAACCCTGCACTTGGCCTTGTTCAGTCTCATCCCATTGGCCTCTGCCCACCCATCCAGCCTGGCCAGGTCCCTCAGCTTCCAGCTTTGTGGAAAGACCTACTCTTCCTCCCTGTGTTCCTTTTCTTTCTCCTTCAAAATCAAGCCCTTAATGTTTTATTAAACAAAATCTAATTACTCTGAGTGAATGGATTTTTTTTTTTACTGTTGAAAAGAAGAAAAACTATGAAAGAAAAGTAATTATGTGAGGAGAATTTGCTGCGCCTCACGAGCAGAGCTGCTTCTTTCAAAGCCTGGCTGCTGTTTCTATTGTATTTCTTCGTGGCAATTCTTCTTCCTGTCTGAGCTGGGCTTGAGATGGGATTGAAGGTAATGAGAAAAGTTTGGGGAGCTTCTGTGGCTTGTTTCTGAAGGTATCACAGTACCACAGTATTATCAGGGTTGGAAGAGACCTCACAGATCATCAAGTCCAACCCTTTACCACAGAGCTCAAGGCCAGACCATGGCACCAAGTGCCACGTCCAGTCCTGCCTTGAACTGCCCCAGGGACGGCGACTCCACCACCTCCCCGGGCAGCCCATTCCAGTGTCCAATGACTCTCTCAGGGAAGAACTTTCTCCTCACCTCCAGCCTAAATCTCCCCTGGCACAGCCTGAGGCTGTGTCCTCTTGTTCTGGAGCTGGCCACCTGAGAGAAGAGAGCAACCTCCTCCTGGCCACAACCACCCCTCAGGTAGTTGTAGACAGTAATAAGGTCACCCCTGAGCCTCCTCTTCTCCAGGCTAACCAATCCCAGCTCCCTCAGCCTCTCCTCGTAGGGCTGTGGCCTCTCCCCAGCCTCGTTGCCCTTCTCTGGACACGCTCAAGCATCTCAATGTCCCTCCTAAACTGGGGGGCCCAGAACTGAACACAGCACTCAAGGTGTGGTCTAACCAGTGCAGAGTACAGGGGCAGAATGACCTCCCTGCTCCTGCTGGCCACACCATTCCTGATGCAGGCCAGGATGCCACTGGCTCTCTTGGCCACCTGGGCACACTGCTGGCTCATGTTCAGGCAGGTATCAATCAGCACCCCCAGATCCCTCTCTGTCTGGCTGCTCTCCAGCCACTCCAACCCCAGCCTGTATCTCTGCATGGGGTTGTTGTGGCCAAAGTGCAGCACCCTGCACTTGGAGCTATTGAACTCCATCCCCTTGGACTCTGCCCATCTGTCCAGGCGGTCAAGGTCCTGCTGCAGAGCCCTTCTGCCCTCCAACCCAGCCACATCTGCCCCCAGCTTAGTGTCATAATATATAATAACCAGCACAGCTCAAATCGTCCTGTAAATGAGAGGAGGAAGCCTGAGGAGCCAGGTACACTGAAGGTAAGCCACGCTGTATGCATGCTGCAAAGCAGCTGCTCTGGCCCATCTGCTGTGCTTTTCTAGTGGCAAGACATATTTGGCACAGGGAGCCTGGCACTATGTGAAATGTTCTCTCCTGTCCATCCTGGGAGCAGAGCAGCTGCAGCATAGGGAGGAGACCATTGATCACTGGGCTAGGTGATGCTGAGGTTGTGTGCTGTGATAGGCAGGTGTTGTGGAGGCAGGGAAGTAATGCAGCTGAGTCAGGAATTTATAGAAAATAGAGTTGGTTTATTTTCCCAAAAACCTGCCCCCCAAAACTAGGTACAGAAATTAATTTAGTTTTAATTAGCAGATTCAGTTGAGTTGAGAAGATGTACAAGGATACCATAGGTAGTTTGACTGTTTTTGAGGTCAGAAGCTGGAAAAGGCTTGAGCTATTAAATAATAGCATCCCCCAATATAAGCAGGATGAGCCAAAGTTACTCACAGGTGAGTCTGGATGGATGAAAAGAAGGGTGGTCCAGCTGCTTGTCCCCTTGCTCTCTTTTAGAGGCCATCAGAGGGTCATTAGGGCCTATCCTGGCCTGCATCAGGAGCAGTGTGGCCAGCAGGACAAGGGAGGTTCTTCTGCCCCTGTGCTCATCATTGCTCAGGCCACACCTTGAGTGCTGTGTCCAGTTCTGGGCTCCTCAATTCAAGAGAGATGTTGAGGGACTGGAACCTGTCCAGAGAAGGGCAACAAAGCTGTTGAGGGGCCTGGAACACAAACCCTATGAGGAGAGGCTGAGGGAGCTGGGGGTGTGCAGCCTGCAGAAGAGGAGGCTCAGGGCAGAACTCATTGCTGTCTACAACTACCTGAAGGGAGGCTGTAGCCAGGTGGGGTTGGGCTCTTCTGCCAGGCAGCCAGCAACAGAACAAGGGGACACAGTCTCAAGTTGTGGCAGGGGAGGTCTAGGCTGGATGTTAGGAGGAAGTTGTTGTCAGAGAGAGTGATTGGCATTGGAATGGGCTGCCCAGGGAGGTGGTGGGGGCACTGCCTCTGGAGGTCTTCAATAAAAGCCTGGATGAGGCACTCGTTGCCATGGTCTGGTTGACTGGCTAGGGCTGGGTGCTAGGTTGGGCTGGATGATCTCGGAGGTCTCTTCCAACCTGGTTGATTCTATGATTCTATGATTGAGCCTGCATAAAGGGTGCTTAAGGTGGGAAGCCTTCGGAGCAGAGTGCCAGGGGCCCCTGCTGCAGAATCTAACCAGGCAGGGGAGAACTCTAAGGCAGGAATGAACTCTAAGGTGGGCACCCCAGGGCAGGAAGTCCCCCAATATTTATACCCTCCCTAGACACAGAGCAGAGTTAACACTTCCTAGGTGCAAAGAGCACAGCCAATGCCAGCCCGATCCCAGTGTGGGCACTGCACAGGCACCCCTGGTGCCAGAAGGTTCCCTTGCTCCCCCACTTCACGCCTGCAGGGCAGGGGGGGAACAGGTCTTTTTGTGCCTTTTCCTCTCCCATTCAAACCACAGAGGGAGAGGAATTTTGGGGTATCCAGGACTCCAGGACAGCAGGGCCAAGGGGAAGGAAGGCAGCTTAGATCTCTGCTCAGCAGATTTGCTGTGAGCCAAACACGGACATCTTTGGCAACCTTCCTCTTTCTCCATCAGCTGGCAACTGGCTTTTGGCATGCTGTGGGCATAACCCAGAGATTTACACCAGATACAGCACCAAAGGTTCTTGATAGATATCATGTGTGATGGGACTCTGCTGCTTCCTTTCTCCTTGTGATTCTGAGAGGGCAGACTGAGGGAAAGCAGGCTTCTCCCGAATGGATGTATGCCTGGGCACATGCTAAGTGGTAGCTGCCAGTCTTGATGACATGGTTTATGTCTGATTCCATCTTACTATACAGTGCTATCAGGTAATGCTTTTCACTGCTCAGAGATGGTGGAGTCACCATCCCTGGGGGTGTTCAAGCAAAGACTGGATCAGGCACTTGGTGCCATGGTCTACTTGACTGGATAGGGCTGGGTGCTAGGTTGGGCTGGATGACTTTGGAGGTCTCTTCCAACCTCATTGATTCTATGATTCTATGGCTCCTGGAGCAAAGCTACACCACTGGTTTCAGTGAGGCATTTTGTGGCAGAAATATGTGGCTACTGAGGTATCCTCTTTGGCAGGAGCTTCCATTTGAGGGCAGTTTGAGCATCAATTTCACTGTACAAGTTTGATTTATTACAAACTTTTATTTTTAAACAAGACTGTTTTGCATAAAGAGTAATGTGTCATATATAGGCTCCCTCTTGCTGTTCTCAATAGCATTTACTTTGCTCTTGTCAGACCCCACCTGCAGCCCTGCGGTCAGTTCTGGAGCCCCCAGCACAAGAAGGACATGGAACTGTTGGAGTCAGTCCAGAGGAGGCCATCAAGATGCTCAGAGGGCTGCAGCAGCTCTGCTATGAGGACAGGATGCAAGAGTTGGGGCTCTGCAGCCTGGAGAAGGTAAGGATTTGAAGAGACCTTACAGTGGCCTTGCAGTATCTGAAGGGGGCTACAGGAAGACTGGGGAGGGACTATTGACAAGGTCTTGTAATGACAGGACAAGGGGGAATGGGTTTGAACTGGCAGAGGGGAGATTGAAAGTAGCTGTTAGGAAAGGGTTCTTTGCAGTGAGGGTGGTGAGACACTGGCACAGGTTGCCCAGGGAGGTTGTGGCTGCTCCCTGCCTGGAGGTGTTCAAGGCCAGGTTGGATGAGGTCTTGAGCAACCTGTTCTAGTGGGAGGTGTCCCTGCCTATGGCAGGGGGTTGGAACTGGCTGAGCTTTGAAGTCCCTTCCAACCTAAACCATTCCATGATTTGGTGGCTGAGGGAACTGGGGTTAGTTGGGGCTGTGCAGTCTGGGAAAGAACAGACTGAAGGGCCCAGGTGACCTTCTTGTGGCCTTCCAGCATCTGAAGAGGGCCTACAAAAAGGCTGGGGAGGGACTTTTGAGGCTCTCAGGGAATGACAGGACTGGGGGGAATGGAGCAAAGCTGGAGATGGGTAGGTTCAGGCTGGACGTGAGGATGAAATTCTTCAGCATGAGTGGTGAGAGGCTGGACTGGGTTCCCAGGGAGGTGGTTGAGGCCTCATGGCTGGAGGTGTTTGAGGCCAGGCTGGCTGAGGCTGTGTGCAGCCTGCTCTAGGGTAGGGTGTCCCTGGGCATGGCAGGGGAGTTGGAACTGGCTGATCCTTGTGGTCTGTTTCAACCCTGACTGATTCTGTGATTCTATGCTTAGCCTGAAGAAAAGGAGGCTGAGGAGACCTGGTCTCAACAACTCCCTCAAACAAGGCAGGAGCAAGATGGTGAATTTTATACTGCATTTTTTCTTGAAATACCATTAAAATAAAATTACATGCTCAAAAGCTTTCTAAGAGTCATTAAAGATTTAAAGTTAGTTCATTAGGAGTGAAAAAAAAAAAGGGAAATTAAGAATTTAAGCCTTTAAATCCTCTCATCTGCACTGATGTGCACTCGAGTGCTTAATCATGGAGAGCCTTGGATGCTTGCTGATGAGGCACCTGCCAGCTTTCCTTTTCAGTGCAGAGAGTAACCATAGCTGATTTTTCAAGCTGCCAATTGCTTTTGTCTTGTCATAGAATCATAGAATCAACCAGGTTGGAAGAGACCTCCAAGCTCAGCCAGTTCAACCTAGCATCCAGCCTGAGCCAAGCAACCAGACCATGGCACTAAGTGCCTCAGCCAGGCTTTTATTGAAGGCACAGCGACTCCACCATCTCCCTGGGCAGCCCATTCCAGTGCCAATAACTCTCTGACAACAACTTCCTCCTAACATCCAGCCTAGACCTCCCCCAGCACAACTTGAGAACTCACATGTTAGAAGGAATCTTCAAAGTATAAATGTTTTAAAGGAATATGAAAAAAAAATAAGCTGGTAGGTGTTGGGAGAACAGTTCCATTAGGAAACTTTCTTAAACACACAGTCTGCAACATTCTTCTTGTGCTTCAGGAAAAAAAGGTAGAAGACAAGAATGGAGTAGATGAAAGGAGAGGACTCCCATCCCTGTGAGTAGTTCAGTCATGTAAAACAGAGGGACTGAAAATGGCAAGAAGTGATATTGTGCACAGGCTCAGCAAATGGGAGCCAAATGGCAAATGGTATTTGGGCATGCCACTGATGAGTCCACACCCTGAATATTGGCTTTGACTTAGAATCATAGAACAGAATCATAGAATCAGCCAGGGTTGGAAGGGACCACAAGCATAGAATAAAAGAATCATAGAATCAGTCAGGGTTGGAAGGGACCACAAGGAGCAGCCAGTTCCAACCCCCCTGCCATGCCCAGGGACACCCTTCCCTAGAGCAGGCTGCACACAGCCTCATCCAGCCTGGCCTTAAACACCTCCAGCCATGGGGCCTCAACTACCTCCCTGGGCAACCCATTCCAGCCTCTCACCACTCTCCTGCTCAACAACTTCCTCCTCACTTCCAGGTTGAACCTACCTATCTTCAGCTTTGCTCCATTCCCCCCACTCCTGTCAGTACCTGGTGGTCTAAAAAGTCCCTCCCCAGCTTTTTTGTAGTCTCCTTCAGATGCTGGAAGGCCACAAGAAGGTCACCTGGGAGCCTCCTCTGCTCCAGCCTGCACAGCCCCAACTCTTTCAGTCTGTGCTCACAGCAGAGCTGCTGCAGCCCTCTCAGCATCCTCCTGGCCCTTCTCTGGACACACTCCAGCATCTCCACATCCTTCTTGTAATGGGGGCTCCAGAACTGGCTGCAGTACTCCAGGTGGGGTCTCAGCAGAGCACAGGAGAGGGGGAGAATCACCTCCCTGGCCCTGCTGGCCACACTAAATAGACAGATGTGTATTATCTCTAGGTTGTCTGCACAGAAATGTGTTCAACAGTGTTGCCAGTCAGACAACCTGACTCCTCCAGAGACTACCAGGAGTTCTGGGTGCATTTATCTTCCTTTGTCAGTGGCTAACTCTTTCACCCTGGTCTTTGGAGCAGTGATTGTGGGCTGAATCCTGCCAAACCTAGCACATGTAGTTGGCTTTCCTGAAATAGAAGTGTACAGCCACACATGTTTAAACCTTGCTGCTGGGGCACCTTGCTGTGTGCTGCTGGGTGGGGAAGGGCAGTAAGTACTGGCTAACAATGGAGGAAACAGGTCTAGAAGTGCTTTGTCTATAGAAGCTCTGGAAGGAAGGCTGGCACATGGAAATATTCCCCCATTACTGCTTGCTGAAATAAACGAGAGTGCTGGTGACAGAAACCGTACAGATTTGTGTTCTTGCCTCATTATCTGCTCCTATTTCTGACAAGAACATCCCCAAACTGCATAGTAGGCAAAACCCCCGTGGTGTGCCAGGCACTTGGAGCTGCTAATGAATGCTGATACAGGAGAAGTGCTCCAGTAATGTTTGCATGTAAATGGGATCGACAGTAGGTCAGAGACAAGCATGAAAAGGAAGCCAGACATTTAAACAGAATGATTTAGTGGCAATAATTTGTATCATATTTTATTCCTTTCATCAACAAAAAGAAAAGCCTCTGAAAAATAGAAATGCAGCAGCCTGTGAGTGGGAAGCTACAAGGCTCTGTCTGAGAAGGTGACATATGCATCAATTAGGTAACCATCAGATGAGGTAGCTGGCCTTGAAACTGAGTTTCAGTGGGCATGAAAACTATTTGCTTCCCCCATCACCCCTTTCTTTCCCCTGCCCTCCAACATAATCTAAGGAAGAGGGAAGGATAAGGTTTGGGGCATGTCACTCCCACTCAACCATGCCACAGTGAAGTGATGGGAATTGCATGCTATGAGTTCTGTCTTAAGTCAGTAATAAGACAGAGCCTTGTCTGGTGCAGATTGCTTAACCACATGGAGGTCATCACAAGTGGAGACAATCATAACATGATCCAACCAACCAGGTTGGAAGAGACCTCCAAGCTCAGCCAGTCCAACCTAGCACCCAGCCCTAGCCAGTCAACCAGACCATGGCACCAAGTGCCTCAGCCAGGCTTGGCTTCAACGCCTCCAGGCACAGTGACTCCACCACCTCCCTGGGCAGCCCATTCCAATGCCAATCACTCTCTCTGACAACAACTTCCTCCTCACATCCAGCCTAGACCTCCCCTGCCACAACTTCAGACTGTGTCCCCTTCTTCTGGTGCTGCTTGCCTGGGAGAAATGACATCAACCCCACCTGGCTACAGCCTCCCTTCAGGTAGCTGTAGACAGCAATGAGGTCTGCCCTGAGCCTCCTCTCCTGCAGGCTGCACACCCCCAGCTCCCTCAGCCTCTCCTCACAGGGCTGTGCTCCAGGCCCCTCACCAGCTTCATTGTCCCTCTCTGGACACCTTCCAGCACCTCAACATCTCTCTGCAATGGAGGAGCCCAGAACTGGACACAGCACTCAAGGTGTGTCCTGAGCAGTGCTGAGCACAGGGGACCTGAGTGGACAGCTTGGTTGTGCACTATGCTTCTTGATAGGTAGATGAGGTTTCTAACAGATCTGTTTTTCAGTAGATAGATGGTTCCTGAGATCACCTTCCTCACTGTAGCTATGCTTCCCAGTATGCAGCAACTGCAGGTACTTGGTTTAAAGCAACCCACAGTGCCAAAGGAAGGATGTAGCTGGGTAAATCAGTCCCATAATTAAAGGCACTTATGAAAAGCCACCTAAAAAAAAGGTGCATTTCAAGGCAAGACTCTAATTTGCCTTCCTCTCTAATTAATACTGTTTATGCTGAAAAAGGGTGGCTGTTTTTGAGAGAAATTGCTTCCCTAGCTTACAGAGAAGGAAATACCATTGCAGTACATCTCTAGCATTTAGCAAGGTTTCCTGTTTGTGTGAATAATCAACCCCTTTTTTTCTCCTAACAAAATCTGTGTGCTTTAAGCCCTGCACAAAGTAGCTGCAGGTTAGCATTTAGGGCTTCAGCATACACAAGTCTCCTTGAAAAGAGGAAGGTGACTACTTCTGTGATTGTCCCTCCTATCTGGAGCATAACAGAGAATTCAAAGTTATTCTGATTAGAATTTTTAATGATCAGAATAATTGCCCTTAGCTGCCTTCATGTCTGTGTTCTGCATCAATATGCAGGTGAGCTAAGCACAGAGCTCCCTCTTGCTTTGAAACGATTGCAGCCCTTAATGTGCAAGTGCCTGCTTCAGAGGCATGCTGAATACCTTCATCTGCTGGCTGCAGTGTGCGTTCAAACAGGTTAGAGCTTCTCCAGTGTGATGGTTTGGGTGTTCCCTGCCCCCTCCACACTTCAGATAATCACCCAGACTAGGATCAATGCCCCTGAAGGGGCACTGTAGTCAGGTGGGGGGTGGCCTCTTCTCCCAGGCAACCAGCAATAGAACAAGGGGACGCAGTCTGAAGTTCTGCCAGGGGAGGTATAGGCTGGATATTAGGAAGAAGATCTTCACAGAGAGAGTGATTGGCATTGGAATGGGCTGCCCAGGGAGGTGGTGGAGGCACCGTCCCTGGGGGTCTTCAAGAAAAGCCTGGATGAGGCACTTAGTGCCATGGTCTGGTTGATTGGTTAGGGCTGGGTGCTAGGTTGGACTGGATGATCTTGGAGGTCTCTTCCAACCTGGTTGATTCTATGATTCTATGATTCTATCAGCTGATCTGGAAACTGAAGAATGAAGCTTTATGTGTACAGCTTAGCACAATCTACAAGCAGAGATTTACAATCTATACAGCTATAGATGGAAATAGACAAGTTAAAAAGTAATACAGAAACACAGCAGCCCTCCCAGAAACCTGAGTCCCCAGGAGGGGCTCCCAACCACCCTTCCACCTTCTCCCAGCCCTCTACAGGCTCACAGGATGTCAGGGGTTAGAAGGGACCCAAGGAGATCATGGAGTCCACCCCCCCTGCCAGAGAAGGACAATGCTATCTAGCACAGATCACAGAGGAACACATCCAGACAGGCCTTGGAAGTCTCCTGAGAAGGAGACTCCACAACCTCTCTGGGGAGCCTGCCCCAGTGCTCTGGGACCCTTACAGGAAAGAAGTTCCCCCTTGTGTGGAGGCAGAACCTCTTTTGCTGCAACTTACACCCATTGCTCCTTGTCCTATCCCAGGGAGCAGTGAGCAGAGCCTGTCCCCCCCATCCTGGCAGCCCTCAGATACTTATAAACATTTATCAAACCCTCTCTCACTCTTCTCTTCTCCAGACTAAGCAGCCCCAGGTCCCTCAGCCTCTCCTCATCAGCCATGCCCTCCTGTCCCCTCATCATCCTCCCAGCCCTCTGCCGGACCCTCTCCAGCAGATCCCTGTCCCTCTGCAACTGGGGAGCCCAATGTCCTGGAGTCCTGTATACCCCTAAATTCCTCTCCCTCTGTGGTTTGAATGGGAGAGGAAAGGCACGAACAGACCTGTTCCCCCCTGCCCTGCAGGCGTGAAGTGAGGGAGCAAAGAGCCCTTCTGGCACCAGGGGTGCCCATGCAGTGCCCGCACTGGGATCAGGCTGGGCATTGGCTGTGGTCTTCATGCCTAGGAAGTGTTAACTCTGCTCTGTGTCTAGGGAGGGTATAAATATTGGGGGACTTCCCACCTTGGGGTGCCCACCTGTGATGGTTTGGGCTCTTACCCACCCCCCTACACTTTTGGAATTGCCCCAGCTAACTCAGACGGCCTCTGGGAATATAAATGAAGCTATTTATTTACAGCAGCAAATATACAGGCAGCTATTTACAGTATATACAGTTATAGACAGAAATATACAAAGGATAAACAATACAGAAGCACAACTCCCCTCCCAGAAACCTGAGTCCCCAGGAGGGGCTCTCAAACCACCCCAACACCTCCCCTTGCCCTCTCAACCTTACCCCAGTTCTCAGGAAGAAGAGAGGTGCAGCCAAGAGGTTAGGGAGCAAGGTTAGTGGGAGCAAGGTTAATGAGATGTGACCAGGTCTGAAGGCAAAGGCAGAATGAAAGACAAAATGGAGAATGTTTTACTTCTTCTCCCCAGAGTTCTCAGTGTGACTGTGAGAGAAGAGACACAATTGTTTTCATTTCACTGCCTGTTATCTAGTTCTTCTACCAAAACATTCCAGCTTGCTTCAAACCAGCACAGCACCTTAGAGATCCTGCCTGCCTGAGCATTCCTGCCTGCCTGAGACTTCTCCCCCCCCCTCACCTGGCCTGGGTAGATTCTGCAGCAGGAGCCCCTGGCGCTCTGCTCCAAAGGACTGCTTCACCCATTAGTGCCCATTAAGGCCTTAATGACTCTCCTAGGGCTTCTGAAAGAGGACAGGCAGCTGGACCACCCTTTTCAACCAGCCTGACTGAGTTTATTTTGCCTCAGCTTTATTGTTAAGAAAAACTGCTATAAAATAATAGCTAAAAGCCTTTTCCAACTTCTGACTTCCAAAACAGTCAGATTGTCACTGGCATCCTGGAGATCTTCTCAAACCAGCTGAATCTGCTCATTAAAACTAAAATAATTTCTGTATCTAGTTTTGGGGGTGAGTTTTGGGGAAAATAAAGTAACTCTATTTTTATATAAATCCCTGACTCAGCCACATCAATTCCCTGCCTCCACAGCACCCAAAACTGAACACAGGATTCAAGATGAGGTCTCAGCAGGGCAGAGTAGAGGGAGAGGAGAACCTCCCTTGATCTGCTGGACACACTCCTCCTAATACACTCCAGGATCCCATTGGCCTTCCTGGCCACCAGGGCACATTGCTGTGCCGTGGGTAACTTGTTAGCCACCAGGACCCCCAGGTCCCTCTCCACAGGGCTGCTCTGCAGCAGATCACCAGCTCTACCTTACTACAGACTTTGCCTTATGCTTAAAGTGAGTTTGGAGGGTTGGGCAGGAGGGTTAGGAAGCAGAAAGAGTAGTCACACAGAGAGAAAAGTTCATGCAGCCCCAGAGCCCAGTGAGAAACTCTGTTATCTATGTTTGTGTTCTTGTTCTTATCCATCTCAGCAAGCTTATGAGTGTAGCAGACATCACCAGTTTCCTTTTGTCAGTCTGTCATCTATCACAGTACCACAGTATCACCAAGGTTGGAAGAGACCTCACAGATCATCAAGTCCAACCCTTTACCACAGAGCTCAAGGCCAGACCATGGCACCAAGTGCCACGTCCAGTCCTGCCTTGAACAGCTCCAGGGACGGCGACTCCACCACCTCCCCGGGCAGCCCATTCCAGTGTCCAATGACTCTCTCAGGGAAGAACTTTCTCCTCACCTCCAGCCTAAATCTCCCCTGGTGCAGCCTGAGGCTGTGTCCTCTTGTTCTGGTGCTGGCCACCTGAGAGAAGAGAGCAACCTCCTCCTGGCCACAACCACCCCTCAGGTAGTTGTAGACAGCAATAAGGTCTGCCCTGAGCCTCCTCTTCTCCAGGCTAACCAATCCCAGCTCCCTCAGCCTCTCCTCGTAGGGCTGTGCTCAAGGCCTCTCCCCAGCCTCGTTGCCCTTCTCTGGACACGCTCAAGCATCTCAATGTCCCTCCTAAACTGGGGGGCCCAGAACTGAACACAGCACTCAAGGTGTGGTCTAAGCAGTGCAGAGTCCAGGGGCAGAATGACCTCCCTGCTCCTGCTGACCACACCACCTCCTTAGGAAACCTATTCCAGTATTTGAAGCCCTTTCAGTGAGGATGTTTCACTGGAGGGGTGAGGTGACACCCTTCAGTTTCACTGAAGTTAAGGTCCAGTCCAAGTCTTCCCTGATATAACCTGAGGCAATTTCCTCTTGTCCATCTTCAGCTGTATCTGGAGCTTTGCCTTTATATGAAGCAGCAGAGTTGCAGTGGAAGAGAGAAAATCATGCAAAAGTAGTTACTAGGATGAGTGGATAATCACTGGGTTATGTAAAACAGGTCTAGGTTCCCACCAGGCTCATCCTTACCAGTGGGAGTTAATTAGGAGCTAGTTGAAGCTCTAGTGGTCAGAGAGATTGCTGTTCCTGGGCTTAATATCCCATCAGGGATGAGGACCAATTCTCTGTAAGAAAAATGTTTCAAAACAATACTTCCATGAAGAGATTTCATTTCAATTCATCATTTTTTACCCCATGATGATATTCTCCATTAGCTCTGCTCATCAGGCTGAATTTGTAAGCCTTGCTCAAGGTCTGGAGCTGGATACAGTCTCAAGTTGTGCCAGGGTAGGTATAGGCTGGATATTAGGAAGAAGTTCTTCACAGAGAGAGTGATTGGCATTGGAATGGGCTGCCCAGGGAGGTGGTGGAGTCACCGTCCTTGGGGGTCTTCAAGAAAAGCCTGGCTGAGGCACTTAGTGCCATGGTCTGGTTGATTGGATAGGGCTGGGTGCTAGGTTGGACTGGATGATCTTGGAGGTCTCTTCTAACCTGGTTGATTCTATGATTCTGTGATTCTATGAAGGTGATGGAATAATAAACTGCACCAGTATAGGCTGGGAGGTGACTGCTGGAGAGCAGCCCTGTGGAGAGGGACCTGGGGGGTCCTGGTGGCTAACAAGGTACCCATGGCACAGCAATGCGCCCTTGTGGCCAGGAAGGCCAATGGGATCCTGGGGTGTATTAGGAGGAGTGTGTCCAGCACATCAAGGGAGGTTCTGCTCCCCCTCTACTCTGCCCTGCTGAGACCTCATCTTGAATACTGTGCTCAGTTTTGGGCTCCTCCGTTGAAGAGGGACAGGGACCTGCTGGAGAGGGTTCAGTGGAGGGCTATGAGGATGATAAGGGGACTGGAGGGCATGGCTGATGAGGGGACCCTGAGGGACCTGGGGCTGCTTAGTCTGGAAAAGGGAAGACTGAGAGGGGATTTGATAAATGTTTGTAAGTATCAGAGGGCTGCCAGGAGAGGGGGGACAGGCTCTGCTCATTGCTTCCTGGGATAGGATAAGGAGCAATGGGTGTAAGTTGCAGCAAAAGAGGTTCTGCCTCCACACAAGGGGGAACTTCTTTCCTGTAAGGGTCCCAGAGCAACCCAGAGAGGTTGTGGAGTCTCCTATGGAGACTTCCAAGGCCTGTCTGGATGTGTTCCTCTGTGATCTGTGTTAGACTGTGTGGCCCTTCTCTGGCTAGGGGAGTGGACTGGATGATCTTCTTGGGTCTCTTCAAATCCCTAACATCTTGTGAGCCTGTGATGGCTACATTGCTAGAGTTCCCATATGGCCAGCAAGGCTTTTTCTCATACTTCAGGATATGATGCTTGACCTATCAGGGTTTGGGTTTGGTTTGGTTTGGTTTGTGCGTTTGTTTTCCCACTTGTTGCAGCTGCTGTTTCATGTCCCCTTACCAGAATAAAAACAAACCCCAAAGTATTTTTATAAGTTCTACTGTGTGACCAATTAAAATGACATTCAGAGTACATAGAATCACAGAGTCACAGAATCAACCAGATTGGAAGAGGCCTCCAAGCTCAGCCAGTCCAACCTAGCACCCAACCCTAGCCAGTCAACCAGACCATGGCACTAAGTGCCCCAGCCAGGCTTTGCTTCAACACCTCCAGGCACGGTGCCTCCACCACCTCCCTGGGCAGCCCATTCCAATGCCAATCACTCTCTCTGACAACAACTTCCTCCTAACATCCAGCCTATACTTCCCCCAGCACAACTTGAGACCGTGGACCTTTGTTCTGTTGCTGCTTGCTTGGCAGAAGAGACCAACCCCACCTGGCTACAGCCTCCCTTCAGGGAGTTGTAGACAGGAATGAGGTCACCCCATTCTCTGTGTGAGTAAAAAGCCTTCATTACAGTGGTATAAATGTGACCAAGAAGGCAAGTGGTCTCCTGGACTCCATGGAGAAGACTGTGGGCAGCAGGGAAGTTCTCTTCTCCCTCTAATCAGAGATTCACAGATTGCATTGGGTTGGATTGCATTGGACACTCAAAGGTCATCTTGTCCAACTGCCTCCTGGTGAGCAGGGGCACATCAACCAGATGAGGCTGCCAGGGCCACATCAAGTCTGATCTTGGATGTCTCCATGGGTGGGGCCTCAACCACATCCCAAATTCCAGTGTTTTACCATTCTCATCATAAAGAACTTCCTCCTTATGTCCAACCTCAATCTACTCTGCTCCAGTTTCAAACCAGTGCCTTCTAAACAGTCCTTCCTCAGCCTTCAGATATTGAAACGCAGCTGTGAGGTCTCTTCAGAGCCTTCTCTAGGCTAAACAACCCCAACACCTTGCTCCCTGTGACCCTGCTTTAACAGGGGGTTTGGACTACATAATCTTCAGAGATCCCTTTGAGCGCCCACTAGGCTGGGATTCTGTGTGCAGACAGAGTAGCTGCAGGGACCACAAAGCTGAAGGCTGTGGCTACATTCAGAAAGTGTGAGGCCCAGAAAGGACACTGGTAAACATTCCATGTGTGCTTGCTGCTTGCATCATGGCCAATTCTGGCCACTGCTAAAGCAGGACTCTGATCTAGATGACCTGGTATGGGCAGTCTTACAATTATGCCAGCCTGGTCTTAGGAGCAGAAGCAAGGAGCACAGTTCTGAGAATGGGAATGTATTGAGATGTTGGAAACAGACACTCAGCATGTTCATAGGGACCCAATTACAAGAGGTATGTGGAGATGCTGGAGTGAGTCCAGAGCAGGGCCAGGAGGATGCTCAGAGGGCTGCAGCAGCTCTGCTGTGAGCACAGACTGAAAGAGTTGGGGCTGTGCAGGCTGGAGCAGAGGAGGCTCCCAGGTGACCTTCTTGTGGCCTTCCAGCATCTGAAGGGGACTACAAAAAAAAACTGGGGAGGGACTTTTGAGGCTTTCAGGGAGTGACAGGACTGGGGGGAATGGAGCAAAGCTGGAGGTGGGGAGAGTCAGAGTGGAGGTGAGGAGGAAGTTGTTGAACATGAGAGTGGTGATAGGCTGGAATGGGTTGCCCCAGGGAGGTGGCTGAGGCCCCATGGCTGGAGGTGTTTAAGGCCAGGCTGGATGAGGCTGTGTGCAGCCTGCTCTAGGGTAGGGTGTCCCTGGGCATAGCAGGGGACTTGGAACTGGCTGATCCTTGTGGTCCCTTCCAACCCTGACTGATTCTATGATTCTATGATTATGCTACAGATGCCACTTTGCAGCACAAGCAGAATTGTCCATCAGTTCCTGAATGCTGCAGAAAAACTAAAAATGGTCATCTCTATTATGACATTACCTGTCTGTGAACATTTCTAAAGACCCTGTAAAGCCTAAATATCCCAGGTCAAAAGTTCTAAATCAGAAAAGGAACAAAATGGAGACTACAAATGTCTTTCTCTGCTTGTAGCTATCAAAAGTAGCTTTTTCAAAGCATATTAAAGTTCTCAAACACAAATCTAAAATTAATATGAGAATAATAGAATCACAGAATCAACCAGGTTGGAAGACACCTCCAAGCTCAGCCAGTCCAACCTAGCACCCAGCCCTGTCCAGTCAACCAGACCATGGCACTAAGTGCCCCAGCCAGGCTTGGCTTCAACGCCTCCAGGCACAGCGACTCCACCACCTCCCTGGGCAGCCCATTCCAATGCCAATCACTCTCTCTGACAACAACTTCCTCCTAACATCCAGCCCAGACCTCCCCTGGCACAACTTCAGACTGTGATCCCTTGTTCTGTTGCTGCTTGCCTGGGAGAAGAGACCAACCCCACCTGGCTACAGCCTCCCTTCAGGGAGTTGGAGGCAGCAATGAGCTCTGCCCTGAGCCTCCTCTTCTGCAGGCTGCACACCCCCAGCTCCCTCAGCCTCTCCTCACAGGGCTCTGCTCCAGGCCCCTCTCCAGCTTCCTTGCCCTTCTCTGGACACCTTCCAGCACCTCAACATCTCTCTTGAATTGTGGAGCCCAGAACTGGACACAGCACTCACATTGCATCTTGACCAGGCTTGAGCACAGGGTTTGACAAGGTTTAAGGTCAAAGTTTTTTGAAACAAAACACTGAGGAAGTTTGTGCAGAGGGGAATAAAAAAAACTTCTTTAGAAATAACTGAGCCCTGCCTGTTAATTACAAGCAGGAGCTGCAACCCAGCTGTATCAGTGCTCTGCAGATGGGATGCTTTAGTCATTTTTATTAAAAGCCAAAATGTGTGAACTACAAATATATGCAGAGACAACCTCACAGAGGATATTAAAAAACCTGGTGAGTGTTTCTGGCAGGAGAAAATATCCCCCCCCCAAAAAAAAAAAAAAAGTGCTTTCACCTTGAGCAATAATGAGAGTTTAAAGTAATGAATCTGAGTGAATGATCTGGCATTGCACTGGGAGACAGTGAATAGGACAGCAGGAGGTGAATAGGCAAGGGTGATTATTTACTATTCCTCACAATACTGAGGACAAAGAAATGAGTGATGATATGATCAGGTATCAGATTTAACTGCTAAAGAAAGTACTTCTTATGCACAGCAGGTAATTAAATCTTGAAGCTCATTGTCATAGCAGAGACAAGGCATAATGAGTAAAAAGTAAGTTCATATTAGTAGTTGGTAGCTTCAAACATGATGGTGCAAGCAGAAATCTTCATCCCACTGGCTGGCAAAGCTTCCCTAGCAAGGGCAGTGTGATGGTTTGGGTGTTCCCTGGCCCCCCACACTTTGGAAATCACCCAGACTAGACTCAGCAGCTCTGGAAATTGAATGAAGCTTATAGTTACAGCTGGCACAATAGACAAGCAGAGATTTACAGTATAGACAGTTATAGACAGAAATAGACAAGGGAAAAGGTAATGCAGAAACACAACAGCCCTCCCAGAAACCTGAGTCCCCAGGAGGGGCTCCCAACTGCCCCTACACCTTCCCCCTGCCCCTCTCAACCTTACCCCAGTCCCAAGGAAGAATGGAGGTTTGGCCAGGGAGTTAGGAAGCAAAGTGGATTAGTCCAAAATGAAGGGTGAGGTTAGAGAGATGCAGCTCAGCCAGCAGCCCCAGCCAGAGTGATTATCTATGTTTTCATTTCTTGTTCCTATACATCTCAGCAAGCCTATGAGTGCAGTAGCCATCACCATTGTTTCCTTTCACAGCCTGTGATCTAGTTCTTCTCACCAAAACATTCCAGCCTGCTTCAACCTAACACAGGCCCCAGCCCTGCAGTTCAAATGGCAGCAACCAGGATTGGTGTGCTGCTATGAAGTGCTTCTCCTTAACATTGATTTAGTCTTGCTACACAGGAGCGACAGGCTGGGCATCATAGCGCAGCAAAGACAGGCTCTGACTGTGATGGCTCCTGGCTTGCCAAATCAGTTTGAGTTCCTGGCCTTGCCACTGCCATTTTTCCCCTTGTTTTTTTTTGCCATGAGTTTCCTTCTTTGTCTCTTTCAGGATAAGCAGGATTTGTCGATTCCCTGTCTAGGAGACACACGTTTGTACCAAGAAGGCTTTGTTATAAACCTTCAACGCAGTTCATTTGCTTGAGCTTGGTACAATGATCAGTTTGAAGTATGGAAATGTGCCCAGGAACATCCCCCTGAAAAATATCACCTCTATGTGCACTTACCCAGGAGGAGCTTGTCATGGAGGCAGGGAATTATTTGCCCAGTAACATCCCCCTTAAAAATATCACCTCTATGTGCACTTAGCCAGGAGGAGCTTGTCGTGGAGGCAGGGAATTATTGTGGCCAAGTCAAGAGTTATAAAACCAGAATGATTTTATTTTGCTGACCACCTTGCCCCCAGGCTACCTATATAGAATCATAGAATCAACCAAGTTGGAAGACACCTCCAAGCTCAGCCAGCCCAACTTAGCACCCAGCCCTATCCAGACAACCAGACCATGGCACTAAGTGCCCCAGCCAGGCTTTGCTTCAGCACCTCCAGGGACAGCAACTCCACCACCTCCCTGAGCAGCCCATTCCAATGCCAATCACTCTCTATCCAGTCATCTAGACCATAGAATCATAGACTCAACCAGGTTGGAAGAGACACTAAAGAAGCAGTTTAGGTTTATTTACAGGTTCTAACTCCATCAGGAGTTCTCCAAAGGATGTCTTGGACAAGTGCAGAGACTTAGGAAGTCAGGAGATGGCAGAGGCTAAGCTACAAGCACAGCTCTAGCCCACTGTCAGTCAGGCTGAGCAGAGAGTGAAGGGAGCAGCTGTGCTCACAGAGCTGAGATGGGCATGGGGCAGTGATCCCTTGCTGCATCTCTCTGCTCTCAGCTGCCTCCTGGCGCCGCAAGCAGTAGCCAATAGGCTGGGTGCAGGCGGCAGCAGCCCAAGGCGAGTGGCAGAGCTGCCAAGCTCAGGAGTGCCTCTGGGCACAGCTGCCACCAGACTGGCATTGGTGGGAGCGACGCTGGCTGGGCAGGGCAGGGCAGAGGCACACTGCTGGGGGCTGCCCAGCTCAGGAGGCAGCCAGCACAGGGCTGGGCTGTGCTCCAGAGCAGCCAGGTCCGGCTGCCGCCGGCAGCTCTCTGCAAGGGCCCCAGGGCTTGCCAAGCCTGCAGGGTTGCACAGGCTGGTGCAGGAGTGAGGAGAGCATCCAAAGGCAGGGACGGGGCAAAGCCCAGAGCCGTGCCAAAGGCAGGAGCTGTCCAAAGGCAGGGACGGTCCCGATGGGCAACTCTGTCACGGCAGGGACCTGTCCTGGCAGGAGCTCTGTCAAGGCAGGAACCTCCTCCTGCCCTCTCCCTTGCTCCATTGCTGCTTTTCCAGACAAAGTGTCCATTTGCCATCGACCCTGGGCACAAAACCCAGCCCAGCCCCAGCCTGACTGCAGCGCAGGCTGCCACAGGGCTCAGCACACCTGCGGAAAGGCCTCCTGCTGCTGCCCCTTTGAGCCTGCAGGGCACGGAGTGGGAGAACTCAGGTTTTGTGCCTTCTTCTCCCCCCTATTCAAACTGGTGGTTGGGGAGAGGTGTGGAGGAGAAAGGATTTTAGAGTGCCCAGAACAGGTGCTCAGGACAGAGTCTGTTCTGCTCCCCGTGTCGGTACAGAAGAACTGCTGGTGTTGAAGGGAAGCCAATGTCTCCTCTTACTCCTTTTTATTGTCCAGCCCAGGCAGCAGCTGAACTGCAGTATACAAACTCCATCACCTTTTCTCTCTTAGGCTGTGTGAAAGCTTTATTAAACTTCCTTTCCAAGAATCAGACCAAATGCAAATGCAGAGCTCTCCGTGGAATTAAAACACAGCTAATGCTGTGTGCTAACGAACAAGATAGCAGAGCCATGGGTGCTATTTTTAGGAGCACAGGACTAAAAGTCTATCAAATTTTGGAGATGTTATCAAACATCAGAGGAATTGCACAAGTGACACTTGTGGGTATGTTCATGTCACAATATGTGTGGGGCTAATTCTGACAGCTGCTCAAAGCAGCTGAATTCAGCAACTGTTTACTTTCTCCTGTATCTCCCTGACTGATTTAAGGATAGTTTCAATGTCCACCTGCAGACCAGTGCCAAATGGCTCCCTCAGGGGTCACTGCTGGCACCAGTGCTATTTAACATCTTTGTCAGAGACAAGGGCAGAGGAATCAGTGCACCCTCAGCAAGTGTGCAGATGGCACCAAACTGAGTGGCAGAGTCGACTTACTAGAGGGCAGGGATCCATCCAGAAGGACCTGGACAGGCTGCAGAAGTGTTCCCAGGCTATCTTCATGACATTCCACACAGCCAAGTGTAAGGTTCTGCACCTGGGTGAGTGCAAGCCCAAGCACAGCTCCAGACTGGATGGGGAATGGCTGAGAGCAGCCCTGAAGAACAGGACCTAGGGGTCTGGGCTGATGAAAAGCTCAACAGGAGCCTGCAGTGTGAGTGCAGCCCAGACACAACCCTGTGCTGGGCTGCAGCAAGAGCAGTGTGGGCAGCAGGGCAAGGGAGGGGATTCTGCCCCTTGCCTCTGCTCTCCTCACACCCCACCTGCAGCCCTGGGTGCAGTTCTGGAGCCTCCAGCACAAAAAGGACATGGAAGTGTTGGAGCCAGTCCAGAGGAGGCCACCAAGATGCTCAGAGGGCTGCAGCAGCTCTGCTCTGAGGACAGGCTACAAGAGTTGGGGCTCTGCAGCCTGGAGAAGAGAAGGCTTTGAGGAGACCTTAGAGTGGCCTTGCAGTATCTGAAAGGGGCTACAGGAAGGCTGGGGAGGGACTATTGACAAGGTCTTGTAATGACAGGACAAGGGGTAATGGGTTTGAACTGGCAGAGGGGAGATTGAAAGTAGCTGTTAGGAAAGGGTTGTTTGTAGTGAGGGTGGTGAGACACTGGCACAGGTTGCCCAGGGAGGTTGTGGAACACAGAAGCACCCAATGTGATCTTTGATCACACTGGGTGCTTCTGTGCTCCACAACCTCCCTGGATGTGTTCAAGGCCAGGTTGGATGAGGCCTTGAGCAACCTGTTCTAGTGGGAGGTGTCCCTGCCTATGGCAGGGCGTTGGAACTGGCTGAGCTTTGAGGCCCCTTCCAACCTAAACCATTCAATGAGTTCAGTCTCTCTGTATTATCTTTGCTGCTTCTTAAATGGTGGGAGACTGGAAATGCAGGTCTGTTGGGGTGAAATAAAGTGTTCCAAATAATTATATGTGGGATGTTATTAGTATTTTGCATTTCCACTCTCCCCAGGTATGTATGCATCCATAAATGCTTCATGCACTAACTAATTTGCAATGGAAAACCTGCTTGTTGCCAATACTTACCAGTGATAGCAATTAAAGATCTTTCTGCTTGATGCTAAAAGTATCCTATTAATCCTATATCCCTGGCTCCATTTCAGTCTTGGCTGTTGTACTATCTCCCCATGCAAACTGTCCTTGCTGGTGTCATATCATTTGGTGTCCTCTTATCTTCCTATTTCTGATGAACTGTGTGTAGAGTGTAAATATTAAGCACCTTGTGGGCAAATTGCTCATTTGATGGTGGTTCATCAATAGCTGCTCTGGGAGAGTTCATGTTTATAAAGGAAATGAATGCTCTGGGGGAAGAAGGGAGTTGAAAGAGGAGTTGATTTCCTGAAGAGTCTAAATTTAGATCAATGTTCAGATCTGAATCTAAGTTTTTTGTTAATCCTGATGTTGCTGAGATCCATTTCCAGTTTCAGACAGGAAGTCAGAACTAGAATAGCACATCTAAATGGTCTTGGCATTTAAGGACTTAATTTAGAAGCATAGAATCAGTCAGGGTTGGAAGGGACCACAAGGATCAGCCAGTTCCAAATCCCCTGCCATGCCCAGGGACACCCTACCCTAGAGCAGGCTGCACACAGCCTCAGCCAGCCTGGCCTCAAACACCTCCAGCCATGGGGCCTCAACCACCTCCCTGGGCAACCCATTCCAGCCTCTCACCACTCTCCTGCTCAACAACTTCCTCCTCCAGTTTGAATCTCCCCACCTCCAGCTTTGCTCCATTCCCCCAGTCCTGTCACTCCCTCACAGCCTCAAAAGTCCCTCCCCAGCTTTTTTGTAGTCCACGTCAGATGCTGGAAGGCCACAAGAAGGTCACCTGGGAGCCTCCTCTGCTCCAGCCTGCACAGCCCCAACTCTTTCAGTCTGTGCTCACAGCAGAGCTGCTGCAGCCTCTGAGCATCCTCCTGGCCCTGCGCTGGACACACTGCAGCATCTCCACATCCCTCTTGTAATAATTTTCACAGGAGTAGTTTGGAAATTGTCTATAAAACACCAATAGCCTTTTAAGCACCAAAACAATGCTCTTTTTGATGCCATGCAAGCCAAGAGCAAGGCAGTTGTGGCTTTTCTAACACCATATCATTGCGAACACAAAGGGGTACGGAAACGAGCACTGAATCTCTCCAGGGCAAAACTGGGTTTGATGATTCTTCAGCTTATGGATTTGTTTTGTTGGGCCATTAAGGCTCAGTGAAAATGAGTGAGTAGGTGTTACTGTGAGGTTGTCACAGAAAATAATGAGAAGTATTGAAGTGTTGCTGACTTTAATTTTGTTGATCTCACAGTATCTTCAAATATAGTAACTTTTCATGTCTGAAATCTGAGTCTATAATTATCTTTACTAATGAAATGTGGCAAAGTAACCAGAGGAGTTTGTGTGTTTGAAGTGTGGAGATGATAAAGAGGGTTCTTTGAAGAGCTGTTGAGTACACCACAGAGCACACAGGGCTGCATACCCTTTAAAATATCACTTTTCCAGCTCATGAGGACTGAAAATAATCATGCTGTGTGCTATTGAATATGATGTCTACAACTACCTGAAGGGAGGCTGTAGCCAGGTGGGGAGTGGCCTCTTCTGCCAGGCAAGGAGCAATAGAACAAGGGGACACAGTCTGAAGTTCTGCCAGGGGAGGTCTGGGCTGGATGTGAGGAGGAAGTTGTTGTCAGAGAGAGTGATTGGCATTGGAATGGGCTGCCCAGGGAGGTGGTGGAGTCACTGTCCCTGGAAGTGTTGAAGCAAAGCCTGGCTGAGGCACTTAGTGCCATGGTCTGGTTGACTGGCTAGGGCTGGGTGCTAGGTTGGACTGGATGATCTTGGAGGTCTCTTCCAACCTGGCTGATTCTATGATTCTATGATGGCTTGGATGGATGGATGGATGGATGGATGGATGGATGGATGGATGGATGGATGCATGTCTGGGTTAAAAAAATTGTCTGGATGGTCAGACCCAAAGAATGATTGTGAATGGAGTAAAATCCAGTTGGTGGCCAGTCACAAGTGGTGTTCCCCAGGGATCAATGTTTGGACCTGTTTCTTTATCAACGTTGGGACCTTTACCTTTATCAGTGATCTGGACAATGGGACTGAGGGCACTCTCAGTAAGTCTGAAGATGGCACTAAGCTGGGAGGGAGTGTTGATCTCCTTGAGGGGCAACACAGAGTGACCTAAACAGGATGAGTTGATGGTCTGAGGCCAATAGGATGAGAGGGAAAAAAGGCTAAGTTCTGAGTATTGCACTTTGGCCACAACAACCCTATTTGAACACTTTGGGTTTGGAAAAGACTGTCTGGAAGAGGCCTGGTGAAAGATATCAGAATCATAGAATCATAGAATCAACCAGATTAGAAGAGGCCTCCAAGATCATCCAGTCCAACCTAGCACCCAGCCAGAGACCATGGCACTAAGTGCCTCAGCCAGGCTTTGCTTCAACATCTCTGGGGAGGGTGACTCCACCACCTCCCTGGGCAGCCCATTCCAATGCCAATCACTCTCTCTGACAACAACTTCCTCCTAACATCCAGCCTAGACCCCCCAGCACAACTTGAGACTGTGTCCCCTTCTTCTGTTGCTGCTTGCCTGGCAGAAGAGACCAACCCCACCTGGCTACAGCCTCCCTTCAGGTAGTTGCAGGCAGCAATGAGGTCTGCCCTGAGCCTCCTCTGCTGCAGGCTGCACACCCCCAGCTCCCTCAGCCTCTCCTCACAGGGCTGTGCTCCAGGCCCCTCCCCAGCCTTGCTGCACTTCTCTGGACACCTTCCAGCATCTCAACATCTCTCTTGAATTGAGGACCCCAGAAATGGACCACCTCCTTTCCACCCCTCTACCTTATCCAGACTTTGCCTTACGTGCAAGGTGAGTTTGGAGAATCAGCCAGGGGGGGTTAGGAAGCAGAAGGGTTAGTTACACAGACAGCAGGTTACAGAGAGAAGGGAGGCAGCCAGAGCCAGAGAGCAACTCTGTTATCTATGTTTGTGTTTCTGTTTTTATCCATCTCAGCAAGCCTATGAGTGCAGCAGACATCACCACGGTTGCCTTTTCACAGCCTAGCATCTAATTCCTCTCACTAAAATGTCCCAGCTAGGCTGAAGCTAGCACACTGCCTTCAAAGCAATGGGAAATATTTTTGTGTTCTGAGAATCTGATTTGACAGACTTTGGAGTCTGAAACTTTATCCTGGCTCCATTTTTTGTGCTTCTGAGTAAAGTGCAGTCTTGTGCTAGAAAGTGCTGCTGAAGTCAGTGGATTTTAAACTCAGCTGCTTTAGTTGCTGGATGGTAATAGAACTTTCTGCCATATAAGCTGACTTGAACATAAACTGGACATGTGCAATGTCATGAATGGATGATGACAACTCGTGGGCACAACACCCAAGGAGCAGGATGTGCACTGTCTAAATGCAGCCTGTGGAAAAGAAAATACAAGTATTTTCAGTTAATTGTTTTGGACTGTGTCGTGGAGGCAAGGGATGAATGTGGGGGAGTCAGGAATCATCAAACCAGAGTGATTTTGTTTTGCTGACCACTCTGCCCCCAGGCTACCTGCAGAACCATTTCAGGTTTATTTACAGGTTCTAACTCCATCAGGAGTTCTCCAAAGGATGTCTTGGACAAGTGCAGAGACTTAGGAAGTCAGGAGATGGCAGAGGCTGAGCTACAAGCACAGCTCTAGCCCACTGTCAGTCAGGCTGAGCAGAGAGTGAAGGGAGCAGCTGTGCTCACAGAGCTGAGATGGGCATGGGGCAGTGATCCCTTGCTGCATCTCTCTGCTCTCAGCTGCCTCCTGGCGCCGCAAGCAGTAGCCAATAGGCTGGGTGCAGGCGGCAGCAGCCCAAGGCGAGTGGCAGAGCTGCCAAGCTCAGGAGTGCCTCTGGGCACAGCTGCCACCAGACAGGCATTGGTGGGAGCGACACTGGCTGGGCAGGGCAGGGCAGGGCAGGGCAGAGGCACACTGCTGGGGGCTGCCCAGCTCAGGAGGCAGCCAGCACAGGGCTGGGCTGTGCTCCAGAGCAGCCAGGTCCGGCTGCCGCCGGCAGCTCTCTGCAAGGGCCCCAGGGCTTGCCAAGCCTGCAGGGTTGCACAGGCTGGTGCAGGAGTGAGGAGAGCATCCAAAGGCAGGGACGGGGCAAAGCCCAGAGCCGTGCCAAAGGCAGGAGCTGTCCAAAGGCAGGGACGGTCCCGATGGGGAACTCTGTCACGGCAGGGACCTGTCCTGGCAGGAGCTCTGTCAAGGCAGGAACCCTTTCAAGGCAGAGAACTCTCCCAGTGGGAACCCCTTCCCTCCCCCCTTGCTCCATTGATGCTTTTCCATACAAAGTGTCCATCTGTCATTCTATACTGGATGTGAAAACCCAGCCCAGCCCCACTCCAGTTTCATTGTAGGCTGCCACACAGCTCAGCACACGTGCAAAAGGCATCTTTTGCTGCTGCCCCTTCAAGCCTGCAGGGCAGAGAGGGGGAGTGCAGTTTTCACACCCTCTCCCCATCCAAACCCGTGGAGGTGAGGAGAAGAAAGGAATTTGGAGTACCCCAGAACAGACTATAAGGAAACCAAACCACCTCTGACCTCTAAACCACAATATACTTGGAGATAGAATGATATATATTTTATGTTGCACCTGCAGCCCAGACACAACACTGTGCTGGGCTGCAGCAAGAGCAGTGTGGGCAGCAGGGCAAGGGAGGGGATTCTGCCCCTTGGCTCTGCTCTCCTCACACCCCTCCTGCAGTACTGGGTGCAGTTCTGGACCCCCAGCATAAGAAGGACATGGAAGTGTTTGAGCCAGTCCAGAGGAGGCCACCAAGATGCTCAGAGGGCTGCAGCAGCTCTGCTATGAGGACAGGCTACAAGAGTTGGGGCTCTGCAGCCTGCAGAAGGGAAGGCTTTGAGGAGACCTTAGAGTGGCCTTCCAGTATCTGAAGGGGACTAACAGGAAGGCTGGGGAGGGACTATTGACAAGGTCTTGTAATGACAGGACAAGGGGGAATGAGTTTGAACTGGCAGAGGGAAGATTGAAAGTAGATGCTAGGAAAGAGTTGTTTGCAGTGAGGGTGGTGAGACACTGGCACAGGTTGCCCAGGGAGGTTGTGGAGCACAGAAGCACCCAATGTGATCTCTGATCACATTGGGTGCTTCTGTGCTCCACAGCCTCCCTGGAGGTGTTCAAAGCCAGGTTGGATGAGGCCTTGGGTGACTTCTTCTAGTGGGAGGTGTCCCTGCCTATGGCAGGGCATTGGAACCATCTGAACTTTGAGGCTCCTTCCAAGTGAGACCATTCTATGTTTCTCTGTTTTTGTCCATTCTTCCATTGGTATTTTTGCAACATTCCCTCATTTTGATGATGGAATACAAACATCTGTGCACATAACTTCATTGTGGGCCCCGTTGCTTGCTGGCAGGAAATGTCAAAGTGATTCATGAGGCTTTGTAGCAAGAAGGAATGTTCTGAGCTATGATGATCATCTTCTTTAAACTGCTGCATAATGTATTTTCCCCATTTCCCAGCTTGTAATTAGTTTTGTAGGTGCAGCCTATCTCTCAGAAGTACTCAGAGATCTCAGCTGGTGGCATATAACAGTGAACCCCTAGATAAGATATCTGTAAGATCAGCCTACCTCATGCTTCCAAATGCCTTCTCGTTTATATTTGCCCTTTACTTGCTTAAGCCAAATGACAAACATGGGAAAGGTTTGGGTTTTAAAACCTGTTCTGATGTCATGAATTTCCAAATATCACAGTATCACCAAGGTTGGAAGAGACCTCACAGATCATCAAGTCCAACCCTTTACCACAGAGCTCAAGGCCAGACCATGGCACCAAGTGCCACGTCCAGTCCTGCCTTGAACAGCTCCAGGGACGGCGACTCCACCACCTCCCCGGGCAGCCCATTCCAGTGTCCAATGACTCTCTCAGGGAAGAACTTTCTCCTCACCTCCAGCCTAAATCTCCCCTGGCACAGCTTGAGGCTGTGTCCTCTTGTTCTGGTGCTGGCCACCTGAGAGAAGAGAGCAACCTCCTCCTGGCCACAACCTCCCCTCAGGTAGTTGTAGACAGCAATAAGGTCTGCCCTGAGCCTCCTCTTCTCCAGGCTAACCAATCCCAGCTCCCTCAGCTTCTCCTCGTAGGGCTGTGCTCAAGGCCTCTCCCCAGCCTCGTCGCCCTTCTCTGGACACACTCAAGCATCTCAATGTCCCTCCTAAACTGGGGGGCCCAGAACTGAACACAGCACTCAAGGTGTGGTCTAACCAGTGCAGAGTCCAGGGGCAGAATGACCTCCCTGCTCCTGCTGGCCACACCATTCCTGATGCAGGCCAGGATGCCACTGGCTCTCTTGGCCACCTGGGCACACTGCTGGCTCATGTTCAGGTGGGTATCAATCAGCACCCCCAGATCCCTCTCTGTCTGGCTGCTCTCAGCCACTCCGACCCCAGCCTGTATCTCTGCATGGGGTTGTTGTGGCCAAAGTGCAGCACCCTGCACTTGGAGCTATTGAACACCATCCCCTTGGACTCTGCCCATATGAAGAAAGAAAAGGCAAAAGCCCTTTTCCAACAAGCATGTGCCTAACCCTGGGAGTTTTTTTCAAGCAACTGCTTTCAATACCCAAATTTCCCATAATCTGTGGTTCACTTCCATGGCAGCCTTCGTGGTAGCTCTTACATACCCAGCAGCTCAGTGCAAATTGCATTTTCATCTTTCTCTGGTGGCAACTGACGTGTGCTTGGGACCATAAAAACATCTCTTCTGGAGTCACAGAGAGATCAGACATATGGCACTGGTAAAGAATCACAGCCAAAATTGCTGGGGGTTGTTGGGTTTTCCCTACATTGCACTGAATCACAGAATGTTAGGGGTTGGAAGGGACCTCCAGAAATCATCAAGTCCAAACTCCCTGCCAGAGCAGGAATTCCCTGTCTCTCTTGAACTGAGGAGCTCAAAACAGGACACAATATTCCAGGGGTGGTCTTACTAGGGTAGAGTAGAGGGGAGGAGAACCTCCCTAGACCTTCTGGATGCAGTTTTCATGGTGTACCCCAGGATTCCATTCACAGGCTCACAGGATGCTAGGAGTTGGAAGGCACCCAAAGAGATCATTGAGTCCAACCCCCTTGCCAGAGCAGGACCAAACAACCTAACTCAGGTCACAGAGGAACACATCCAGACAGGCATTGAAAGGCTCCAGAGAAGAAGACTCCACAACCTCTCTGGGCAGCCTGTGCCAGTGCTCTGGGACCCTTACAGGAAAGAAGTTCCCCCTTGTGTTGAGGTGGAACCTCTTTTACTGCAACTTACACCAATTGCTGCTTGTCCTATCCCAGGGAGCAGTCAGCAGAGCCTGTCCAACTCCCTCCTGACCCTCAGCCCTCAGATGTTTATAAACATTTATTGAATCCCCTCTCAGTCTTCTCTTCTCCAGACTAAGCAGCCCCAGGTCCCTCAGCCTTTCCTCGTCAGCCATGCCCTCCAGTCCCCTCATCATCCTCATAGCTTTCTGCTGAACCCTCTCCAGCAGATTCCTATCCCTCTTCGATGGGGAGCACCAAACTCAAGGCAGTACTCAAGATGAGGTCTCACCAGGACAGAGCAGAGGGGGAGGAGAATCTCCCTTGATCTGCTGGACACACTCCTCCTAATACATCCCAGGATCCCATTGGCCTTCTTGGCCACAAGGGCACATTGCTGTGCCATGGGTAACTTCTTACCCACCAAAATAACAGCATCGTTCCTCTCGGCCACAAGAGAACATTGTTGTCCCATGGATAGCTTGCTCTCCACTAGGACTTCAAGGTCTTTCTCAGTGGAGCTACTTTCCAGCAGGATGAATTTTTCAGGCAGACCTAGAATCATAGAATCACAGAATCAACCAGGTTGGAAGAGACCTCCAAGATCATCCAGGCCAACCTAGCACCCAGCCCTAGCCAGTCAACCAGACCATGGCACTAAGTGCCTCAGCCAGGCTTTGCTTCAACACCTCCAGGCACAGTGACTCCACCACCTCCCTGGGCAGCCCATTCCAATGCCAATCACTCTCTCTGACAACAACTTCCTCCTCACATCCAGCCTATACTTCCCCCAGCACAACTTGAGACTGTGTCCCCTTGTTCTGTGGCTGGTTGCCTGGCAGAAGAGACCAACCCCACCTGGCTACTGCCTCCCTTCAGGTAGTTGCAGAAAGCAATGAGGACACACACCCCTGAGCCTCCTCTTCTGCAGGCTGCACACCCCCAGCTCCCTCAGCCTCTCCCCATAGGGTTTATATTCCAGGCCCCTCACCAGCTTTGTCACCCTTCTCTGGACACATTCCAGCACCTCAACATCTCTTGGTGAGGACTACCTGAAGGGAGGCTGTAGCCAGGTGGGGTTGGGCTCTTCTGGCAGAGGCAAGCAGCACCAGAAGAAGGGGACACAGTGTCAAGTTGTGGCAGGGGAGGTCTAGGCTGGATGTTAGGAGGAAGTTGTTGGCAGAGAGAGTGATTGGCATTGGAATGGGCTGCCCAGGGAGGTGGTGGAGTCACTGTGCCTGGAGGTGTTGAAGCAAAGCCTGGCTGAGGCACTTAGTGTCATGGTCTGGTTGCTTGGCTAGGGCTGGATGCTAGGTTGGACTGGATGAGCTTGGAGGTCTTTCCAGACTGGTTGATTCTATGATTTTATGACATAAGGAAAGGCAAAAAGCTCTGTCTTTTGTGTATTCCTGCCTCAGAACAGAGCTTCTTCCTGGAGTCTTTCCTAATCAGTCATAACTCGGTCCTGCTGTACTAGAAGGTACATCTGTTGTGTCTCGGATCCTGAGTCCACTGAGGACTTTTCCACTGATTTAGTGGCATTCCCTCATCATTATTATTGCAAGGTATATACACAGCCAGAACTGGGGAATCCAAACACAGCCAGACCTGGGGAACCCAAGCAATGTCAGTTTGCCCGATGCAAGAAATCATTCACTGCTGGTGGATGCAGTTCATACAAGCATTGACTCTTTTGCCCTGAGTTGAGATGTTTGTGAGCCTGCTGGATGAATGTGTCTGTGCTTGAGTTTCTTGATGGCAAAAGTGATTGCCTCTAAAGTCTGGGGTTGTGTTTTCCAATCTATATCATCAAACAAGCATTTGTGGAAGTGAAATAAAGCTATGGCTGCTTTGAGACATCTCCAAACAGCAAATGTCAAAAGCAGCATGGCTGAAGTGCACTCTAATGAATGTGAATAACACAAACCTATCTCTGCAGACAGGCTTTTCAGCTGAATAGTCTCTTCAGGCTACTGTGTTTCGTTTTGCTAGCTTATCACTGACATTCTCTTACCAAACCTTCCTAGGGTCCATCTGCTGGTCCATCTGTCTTCAGCATCTATGGTTCACTATGTGACAAATGACACATAGAGCATTAAAGAATAACAATTAGTTACAACATTCAGCTAAAAGGTTACAGAAATTGCATATTTCTGTTAACAAATAGTCTCATGCTAAGGCAAGAACAATCTGACAATTCAGGCAGTAAAGTCTATTTCATACCGCTGAGCAAAACATATTTAGGTCAAATGATTTACTGTGATTTCCCCCCCACCCCTCAGGTCTTTGGAACAGCAGATGCTGGCTGTGCAGTGTTTTGGTGGTGAGAGCTGTTTAAATGCAGTGCTATTTGTTATAAAGGTCAGATTTACATGGAGAGAAAAGGACTCAAACTGTTCATCACTCACATTATTTGTCATTCAGCATATGGTACTTCAGGATAATCACCTGGAAGCAGGGAAAATGCAGGACTCTTCTCACAACAGCACAGCAAATCTGCTGCAGCCTGCCCTTAACACTTGTTCCACTTCTTTTGGTTCCAAGTAATCTGTCCCCTGACATAGAGAGGTTTCGTATGGGCTGTGTCAAGTTGAATGAGACCAGAAGAGGACATCACAGTATCACAGTATCATCAGGGTTGGAAAAGACCTCACAGATCATCAAGTCCAACCCTTTACCACAGAGCTCAAGGCCAGACCATGGCACCAAGTGCCACGTCCAGTCCTGCCTTGAACAGCGCCAGGGACGGCGACTCCACCACCTCCCCGGGCAGCCCATTCCAGTGTCCAATGACTCTCTCAGGGAAGAACTTTCTCCTCACCTCCAGCCTAAATCTCCCCTGGCACAGCCTGAGGCTGTGTCCTCTTGTTCTTGTGCTGGCCACCTGAGAGAAGAGAGCAACCTCCTCCTGGCCACAACCTCCCCTCAGGTAGTTGTAGACAGCAATAAGGTCTGCCCTGAGACTCCTCTTCTCCAGGCTAACCAATCCCAGCTCCCTCAGCCTCTCCTCGTAGGGCTTGTGTATGCAAAAGAAGAGGACAACATGGAGGGAAGTCACAGCACCTCATGTATCAGACCTGTGGTGGAGAACTTGAACTTGAACTGAACATGAGCCAGCAGTGTGCCCAGGTGGCCAAGAGAGCCAGTGGCATCCTGGACTGCACCAGGAATGGTGTGGCCAGCAGGAGCAGGGAGGTCATTCTGCCCCTGTACTCTGCACTGCTTAGACCACACCTTGAGTACTGTGTTCAGTTCTGGGCCCCCCAGTTTAGGAGGGACATTGAGATGCTTGAGCGTGTCCAGAGAAGGGCGACAAGGCTGGGGAGAGGCCTTGAGCACAGCCCTACGAGGAGAGGCTGAGGGAGCTGGGATTGGTTAGCCTGGAGAAGAGGAGGCTCAGGGAGACCTTATTGCTGTCTACAGCTACCTGAGGGGAGGTTGTGGCCAGGAGGAGGTTGCTCTCTTCTCTCAGGTGGCCAGCACCAGAACAAGAGGACACAGCCTCAGGCTGCGCCAGGGGAGATTTAGGCTGGAGGTGAGGAGAAAGTTCTTCCCTGAGAGAGTCATTGGACACTGGAATGGGCTGCCCGGGGAGGTGGTGGAGTCGCCGTCCCTGGAGCTGTTCAAGGCAGGACTGGACGTGGTACTTGGCGCCATGGTCTGGCCTTGAGCTCTGTGGTAAAGGGTTGGACTTGATGATCTGTGAGGTCTCTTCCAACCTTGGTGATACTGTGATACTGTGATACTATTTGCCCAGGGTAGGTATCAGCAGAAGGTGGTGTCAGGAGAATGGTGATGCTGTGCTGAAAAAGGGCATCAGAGACAGTGGCAGAAGAGCGACCTTTTCACAGGGCATTGCCTTTGCATCAGCATAGTTTAGCAGCTCAGCAAGTCTTTTTCAGTGGCATCCATCCAAATTCCTTGCATGCTCTTGATCCATTCTGACAGGTGCAGCTTTCCCACCTGTTGGCTGCCTTTAAAAGAATATTGAGTGCTTAATGAGCACATCTAAACTGGTACAATGTGACTGGACTTTGCGAGTGCTGTTGTAGCTTTGGGAAGCACATGGAGAGGACAAATCACATCCATACACTGGCAGAGTGGAGATTGTCCATGGTTTTAAGACCTCTTCTGGCACAGATTGTCTAATTTTAAAATAAAAAGAGAAGTTATCATTCAGGACCACAGAATGTATTAGAAAGAAATATGGCCTTCAGAGATGAGAATGTAATTCTTTTCTGGGTCTTATTCTGGCTTATTTTTCTTTTTGGAGAGACTCAGCTACTACTGCCTTAATTTCTTTCTTTTCCTGTAGAATCAGAGAATCAAACAGGTTGGAAGAGACATCCAAGCTCGTCCAGTCCAACCTAGCACCTAGCCCTATCCAGTCAACCAGATAACCACTAAGTGCCTCATCCAGGCTTTTCTTGAACACCTCCAGGGACAGCAACTCCACTATCTCCCTGGGCAGTCCACTCCAATGCCAATCACTCTTTCCTAGTGGTGTCCCCCAGCGGTCAGGTGTCAGAAAACACGTTGGGTGGAGCGCTATGGGAAGATGACTCTTTGGTCACCAGTATGGTTAGATGGTCAAATCCACTTTATTTCTGTGATACAATGACTTATATGCACTTCTAGCAAGAGGCGTGCTCCACCAAGATTGGTTACAGTCAGAGGGTCCAGAGTTACATGTAAGGTGTGCATAGGTTAACTTATCACAACATTCTAAGGGTCAGCCTCCATCACCACCCACTCCAGCCCCTTTGGTTATCTAGTCTCTGCCCACTGCAGCTGTGTGTGGGGTGCTCAGCTGTTTACAGCTCGGTTTCCTGAGCTAATTGGGATCCAAGGACGTTCCCAGCACGGTTTGCTCATGTTTATCAATTCTTGTGTGCTGTGCTAACAAGAATTTCTCCAACAGGGCATGAACCCCTAGAAGCTTGTACAATCGAGCCTTGGATGTGAGGTCTGAGTATGGGAACTGCAGTAAACCACAGCACTGTGTGTGAAGAAGCTCGAAAGAGTTTGTCCTTGAGCCTTCTGATAAGCAGCTTCTGTGGGACTGTGTGCAGAGTAGGAGGGAAATAGGAGGAACATGCAAATTGCAATCTCTAGATGTACTACATTGCATGCTGGGTGCACTCACTTTACTCACCCTAACTGAAAAGTATATGTTTTGTAACTTGAAGCCTGATGCTCCCAATAAACAGTGGATGGCTTGGAAGCCTAACTCATATTGAGGCGCCTCCAGGCTTTTCCAAATCCCATCTGCAAGTGAACTTCGTTGTGTCAGGATTTTCCCATCGTCTTTCCTGCCCTACAATATTGGAGGAAAACAGTCTCAAGTTGTGGCAGAGGAAGTATAGGATGGATGTTAGGAAAAAGTTGTTGTCAGAGAGAGTGATTGGCATTGGAATGGGCTGCCCAGGGAGGTGGTGGAGTCACCATCCCTGGAGGTGTTCAAGAAAAGACAGGATGAGACACTTAGTGCCATGGTCTGGTTGATTGGCTAGGGCTGGGTGCTAGGTTGGCCTGGATGAGCTTGGAGGTGTCTTCCAACCTGCTTTATTCTATGATTCTCTAGGAGAGTTGATTGCTGGTTCCAACAAAAAGCTGTTAAACACCTCCACACTTTTAAGAACACAGTGAATTACACAACCGCGTAAGTACTGCTGCAATACTTCACTCATTTATTCAGTTGCTGCAGTCAATAGCTGACAGAACATTAGTTTCCCCTTTGATTTTTTTTTTCCACAACCTAATGCAGAGTGCCTAAACGTTGCACTTAATTTGTTTTTCTGCTTGAGTGACGAATGTCAATTTGTCTTGAGGCAACAATTTCCCTGCACTATCAGCTCGCGTTCCTCTCGCAGGGCACCAGCGCAGGGTGTTTTGGTAAGGAAAAGTGCAGTGCCGTTAGGAAGGATCACTGCTCTTATGAGAGGATGTTGAGAGTAAAATCTGAGAGTGTCAAAAGTGCTGTAAGAGCTTCCATGCCTGTTTGAAAAAATAATGAGTGGAGCTTATCGGCTCAGCTGCTGGAGTTGGTCCAGAGAAGGGCAGTGAAGAGGCATCCTGGCCTGCATCAGGAATGGTGTGGCCAGCAGGAGCAGGGAGGTCATTCTGCCCCTGTACTCTGCACTGCTTAGACCTCACCTTGAGTGCTGTGTTCAGTTCTGGGCCCCCCAGTTTAGGAGGGACATTGAGATGCTTGAGCGTGTCCAGAGAAGGGCAACGAGGCTGGGGAGAGGCCTTGAGCACAGCCCTACGAGGAGAGGCTGAGGGAGCTGGGATTGGTTAGCCTGGAGAAGAGGAGGCTCAGGGGAGACCTCATTGCTGTCTACAACTACCTGAGGGGTGGTTGTGGCCAGGAGGAGGTTGCTCTCTTCTCTCAGGTGGCCAGCACCAGAACAAGAGGACACAGCCTCAGGCTGTGCCAGGGGAAATTTAGGCTGGAGGTGAGGAGAAAGTTCTTCACTGAGAGAGTCATTGGACACTGGAATGGGCTGCCCGGGGAGGTGGTGGAGTCGCCGTCCCTGGAGCTGTTCAAGGCAGGACTGGATGTGGCACTTGGTGCCATGGTCTGGCCTTGAGCTCTGTGGTAAAGTGTTGGACTTGATGATCTGTGAGGTCTCTTCCAACCTTGGTGATACTGTGAGTCTGTGATACTGTGAAGCTGGTGAAAGGTCTGGAGAGCAGGTCTTTACAAGGATGTGGTGGTTTGGGTGTTCCTCATCAGGGGCTGAGGCACTTAGATGTTACTGTAACAGAAATCAGGTGAGAAATAATAGCTGCACTGGCAGGGAACCATGTGAGAGCTGGGCAGGGAGTCTTGCTTCAGCCCTGGTCTCTTTTGAAAGGTGCAGGTTCAGCTAGCTGAGAAAATCCACTTGTCCCGCTTCTGCTGCAGAGGTGTGCTACTTTGAAGCCAGCTAGAATGTTTTGGTGAGAAGAATTAGATCACAGGCTGTGAAAGGGAAACAATGGTGATGTCTGCTGCACTCGTAGGCTTGCTGAGGTGGGTAAGACAAGAACATAAATATAGATAATGGAGTTGCTCTCTGGGCTTTGTGGGCTGTGCTTCTCTCTAACCTAACCTGTCTGTGTGACTAATCCATCTGCTTCCTAACCCCCCTGGCCAACCCTCAAAACTACCTTAAACATAAGGCAAGATCTAGGGTAAGGTAGAGGGCTGGGAGGAAGGTGGAAGGGCAGTTGGGAGCCCCTCCTGGGGACTCAGGTTCCTGAGAGGGCTGTTGTGTTTCTGTATTACTCTCTAAACTTGTCTGTAGCTATATATGCTGTAACTATCTGCCTGTCTATTGTGCTAAGCTGTAAATATAAAGCTGCATTTGATTTCCAGAGCTGCTGAGTCTACTCTGGGTGATTTTCCAAAGTGGGGGGTGGGGAACACCCAAACCATCACAAGTGGGGACAAATGGCTGTATCTAGGGTTTATCTGCTGATGTTAATCACTGTGTGATGGGATGTTCACTGTGACCTCCACAAACATGGAACACAAGCCCTGTGAGGAGAGGCTGAGGGAGCTGGGGGTGTGCAGCCTGCGGAAGAGGAGGCTCAGGGCAGACCTCATTGCTGTCTACAACTCCCTGAAGGGAGGCTGCAGCCAGGTGGGGTTGGGCTCTTCTGCCAGGCAAGCAGCAACAGAAGAATAGGACACTGTCTGAAGCTGTGCCAGGGGAGGTCTAGGCTGGCTGTGAGGAGGAAGTTGTTGTCAGAGAGAGTGATTGGCATTGGAATGGGCTGCCCAGGGAGGTGGTGGAGTCACCATCCCTGGAGGTGTTGATGCAAAGCCTGGCTGAGGCACTTACTACCATGGTCTGGTTGACTGGCTAGGGCTGGGTGCTAGGTTGGACTGGCTGAGCTTGGAGGTCTCTTCCAACCTGGTTGATTCTATGATTCTAAGGCTGCATTTGGAAGGGAATTGAGGATGAAGAGAAGGAGAAGGCTTCAAGGAGACCTATAGTGGCCTTCCAGTGTCTGAAGTCCCTTTCCTGTATCTGAAGGAAGGCTGGGGAGGGACTATTGACAAGGTCTTGTAATGACAGGACAAGGGGGAATGGGTTTGAACTGGCAGAGGGGAGGTTCAAAGCAGATGTTAGGAAAGGGTTCTTTGGAGTGAGGGTGGTGAGACACTGGCACAGGTTGCCCAGGGAGGTTGTGGCTGCTCCCTTCCTGGAGGTGTTCAAAGCCAGGTTGGATGAGGCCTTGAGTGATCTGTTCTAGTGTGAGGTGTCCCTGTCTATGGCAGGGGGTTGGAACTGGCTGAGCTTTGAGGTCCCTTCCAACCTAAACCATTCTGTGATTCTATGGTTCTATGACTCTATGATTCTATCACTCTGTGATTCAGTGATTCTGTGACTCTATGATTCACAGCTAGGGTACATGTTCATAATGTTCAACACATGGTGAGGCTCACATTGAATGTGAAAGTTTACCAAAGTTCCATTTCCATCTGCAGAGTGAACACTGCAATGTGCACAGCTAATTGTAGTATTAACTACAGAACTTACAGTTTTAAGTCATTAACAAAGTCAAAGCCAGCAACAAAGAGGATGATGCTCAGGAACATCCTGCCACTAGCAAGTACTTACTGGAAATACTGGAAGTGTTTTTTTAAGACATGACACATGCTCTGTCTCTTGCACAATTTTCCTTTCTTTTTGTTTAATTCAGCTTAACTTTTGGGGTGCTTCAGGTTATTACAGCTGTCTTCTAGCAAAGCAGATCATAAACTACATCCAGAATTAACCTTGATCTGCAGAAGCACAGTGTTAGCCTGGAGTCCAAGCCTAGGGGGTGTGCAAGAGAAGGGAATTTCAGCCAGTGTGTGTTTATCCAGCATGTTCATTGGCAGCTATTTGACATTCATTTTTTGCCATTTGGAAATGTTAACATTGTCATTCTTGGGGTTGTTTTCATTCTTTATTTTCCAAACACAAAGAGCAAACAGATACTCTCTAGGTTATTTAGGTTTGTTTGATTAACAAACCAAACAGAAAAAGTCCCCTTGAATTACAGAAACATCCAGGTTGGAAACCACCCTCAGGATCAGCAAGTCCAACCTGTAACAACACTCTATAAGATTCACCTTAAACCATATCCCTAAGCACCACATCCACTCAGCATCATTTCCAACTCTGATCAGGAAGAATAACAACTAGGGGCAGACCAAAAAGGCTTGACTATGGCTCCCTGTATCAGTCTCTGTGACAGAACCACCTGCTTGCCCCTATGGCAACTGCCTTCAGCTGAAGCACAATTTTTAATCTAAAGCTCTTCTTTTTCTGGTGCAGAAACCAAAGCAAGTGAGAACAGAGAGAGACAGGCAGTGTCTGTCAGTGGAGAAAGAGATGCCCAGCAAAGCTGCAGCATCAGATAGTGTCTGTCAGTGGAGAAAGGGATGCCCAGCAAAGCTGCAGCATCAGACAGTGTCTGTCAGTGGAGAAAGGGATGCCCAGCAAAGCTGCAGCGTCAGACAGTGTCTGTCAGTGGAGAAAGGGCCAGCAAAACTGCAGCATCATCCTGCATTTCAGCCCTGGGGCTACAGAAGGGTGACTTCTGCACTACCGGTGTGCTTTGCATCTCAGTCTGCACTGCTGAGATCTCTGCTCTGCAGATGAAGACTGTGCAGAAGTATAGAGATGCAGGGCACAGGAAAATGAGTCCTTCCACTGCTGTGGCTGCTGTTCCATTGCACCTTGAAGAATAACAGGTGACACATAGCTGGATGAATGTCAGGGACAGTTTCCCCACTAGTTTAGAGGGGTGAGTCCAGATTGAGCTGTTTATGGTCTGCCCATCATATGAAGATGCATCAAGAAAAGCCCTGAGAAGGGATTAGCAGGCAGGGAGAGCATAGAAGATGCTGGGGCAGTGACACTGGGGCTGACTGGAGGGATCCAGAGATCCCACTGTGCTCGGGGAGCAGCAGAACCCAGAGGGTGTTCTGAGACAGAGCATATAAATGGGGTCTCAAGAATTTTGGCTTGATAACACAGACCCAGGCTTCTGTAGCAATTAAAGTAGCTTGTAATGTTCTTTACACATCAAGCTTTTAAGATTGCTTACTGAAAAAAAAATTATATATATTACATATATATATAGACACTCCTATAGTGCAGCAGAGCCTGGTTATCATAGAGTCATAGAATACAATCACAGAATCATAGAATCAACCAGGTTGGAAGAGACCTCCAAGCTCAGCCAGTCCAACCTAGCACCCAGCCCTACACAATCAACCCGACCATGGCACTACCACAGTATCACCAAGGTTGGAAGAGACCTCACAGATCATCAAGTCCAACCCTTTACCACAGAGCTCAAGGCCAGACCATGGCACCAAATGCCACATCCAATCCTGCCTTGAACAGCTCCAGGGACGGCGACTCCACCACCTCCCCGGGCAGGGTGCCTCATCCAGGCTTTGCTTCCACACCTCCAGGCACAGGTGACTCCACCACCTCCCTGGGCAGCCCATTCCAATGCCAATCACTCTCTCTGACAACAACTTCCTCCTCACATCCAGCCTAGACCTCCCCTGCCGCAACCTGACACTGTGTCCCCTCCTTCTGGTGCTGGTTGCCTCTGTCAGAAGAGACCAAACTCAACTACAGCCTCCCTTCAGGTAGCTGCAGACAGCAATGAGCTCTGCCCTGCGCCTCCTCTTCTGCAGGCTGCACACCCCCAGCTCCCTCAGCCTCTCCTCACAGGGCTCTGCTCCAGGCCTTTCACCACCTTCTTCACCCTTCTCTGGACACCTTCCAGTCCTCCAACATCTCTCTTGAATTGAGGAGCCCAGAACTGGACACAGCACTCAAGGCGTGGCCTGAGTAGTGCTGAGCACAGGGGCAGAAGAACCTCCCTTGCCCTGCTGGCCCCTCACCAGCTCTATCACCTTTCTCCATGTGTGCAGAACAAGTTGCCATTAGTTGTCATGTTTCATCTAAAAAGCAGTGGTACATCTGATTTCCTATACCACACATACAGTTCATGCTTTCTTTTGCTCAACAGTGTTTACTGTGCAAAGAACATCATGGAATTATCATTGTCATGTGTGATATTTATGGGCTTCATACTTCTTCCCCATCCCCTCCCCAAAAATATTGTTCCCTAGACCTAAAAATGCAGCCACTGGGATGTCTGTGGAAGATGAGGGAGATGAAGTGTTTTGGAAGGTGAGGGAGGCAAGTGTTTTGGAAGGTGAGAGAGACAAAGTGTTTTCCAGCACTGGATGTGTTTGTTGGATATGGGTCAAACCAAAGGCGAAACTGTCTCAAATAGGAGAGGACAGAGGTGGATGCTGCTGGCAGGAGCCGCTGTTGCCATGGGGACAGGAGGTGAACAAGTCACTCCTCTGGTCAGGAAGGAGATTTGAAGGAGCAACTCCTTGGACTGAACTGGTGGCACATGGGTCTCATCCATCTCTGTCTGAAAAATTAAGATCCCCTTACCTCTCTTGCAAGAGAAAGAAAGATTAAATCGCTGAGTGTCAGGTCGGCAATTTAGCCAAAAGCAGAAACACAAAGTGAAGGGAGGGGTGGGGGAGGGGAGATGCCTGACCTTGCTGTGTCCTTGGACTGTTCCACCTCACGTTTATCAGATTTCCATCCACTCACACACAAGTTTTTAAAAGATGACCCAAAATAGAAACAGCACTGAAAGCAAAGAGGCCTGGGGAAGAAGTTTAATGGTTTATGTCTGCTCGGGTTTATTTTTAGATCTCTGAAGCATCTCTTCTCTTTCCATCTTGTGCCAGTGTCAGCAAACCTCCATGAGATACCCCAGCTCTCCTTCCTGGCTGTTATTAGCAGTGACACAGGAGCATTAGGAAGGATTTGGGTTGTGATGCTGCGTGGTGCAAAGCTGTCATTCGAGAATATTGAGGGAGTCAGAGATCCTGCAAATACATCTCACGTTAGACCTGTAAAGCTTTTTCATGTGCCAGGCAGATTAATGCTAATGCTTGTGCCAGGAGAAAACTAAAATCTCCAAGACAACACACTGAGCTTCTCAGGTGTCTGCAGGTTCTTATTATGTCTTACCTTATTATGTCAACCCCAAGCTGACACCCAGAGTGTGCCCCCAGAACTGTCTCTGCTCTAGATAGCACTATGCTGCTTATTGGATGTGTGGTTTATGTTTATAGACATTTCCTGAGGTAGATTACTAGTTACTGTGAGCAGAGAGAAAAATATGGTAGCTTCTCAGCTCTGAGAAACCTGCCATAGGCTGACAGCATCAGCAGCTCCTGTGCTGTGGTGAGAGGTGCTTTAGAAATGCAGAGACAAAGTGAGATCAAAGAGATTTGACTTACTTATAGTTTGGAAACCAAACTAGCACACCAAGCCTGCATCCCAGTGCAGCACAGTCTGTGCTCTGATTACCTGCCTCTGTTCCAAAACCATGCACTCTGAGAAACAGCACAGCAAAGTTAAGCTGCAGGCAGAGGGAGGAAAAAGGCAAAACCTCTTCCCCATGCAAGCACCATAGAATCATGGAATCAACCAGGTCAGAAGAGACCTCCAAGCTCAGCCAGTCCAACCTAGCACCCAGCCCTGCACAATCAACCAGGCCATGGCACTAAGTGCCCCAGCCAGGCTTTGCTTCAATAGAGAGTCATTGGACACTGGAATGGGCTGCCCGGGGAGGTGGTGGAGTCGCCGTCCCTGGAGCTGTTCAAGGCAGGATTGGACGTGGCACTTGGTGCCATGGTCTGGCCTTGAGCTCTGTGGTAAAGGGTTGGACTTGATGATCTGTGAGGTCTTTTCCAACCTTGTTGATACTGTGATACTGTTATACCTCCAGGGACAGTGACTCCACCACCTCCCTGGGCAGCCCATTCCAATGCCAATCACTCTGACAACAACTTCCTCCTAACACCCAGCCTAGACCTCCCCTGGCACAACTTCAGACTGTGTCTCCTTCTTCTGTTGCTGGGTGTCTGGCAGGAAAGCCAACCCCACCTGGCTACAATCTCCCTTCAGGGAGTTGTAGACAGAAATGAGGTCTGCCCTGAGCCTCCTCTTCTGCAGGCTGCACACCCCCAGGTCCCTCTCTGCCTGGCTGCTCTCAGCCACTCAGTCCCCAGCCTGTAGTGCTGCTTGGGGTTGTTGTGGCCAAAGTGTAGAACCCTGCATTTGGCCTTGTTCAGTCTCATCTTCTTGGCCTCTGCTCACCCATCCAGCCTGTCCAGGTCCTTCTGCAGGGCTCTCCTACCCTCCAACAGATCCACACCTGCTCTCAGGTTGGTGTGGGACATGGCCAGCATAACATGCAGAGTGTCTTGAGGTTGAAAAACTAAATGATTTGAGTACCAAGAGCTTCACACAGTCTACACCAAGGTAGTAAAGAGAACTGGTAAGCACCTTGGAGGTGATGAAGGTGCACTCCTAGCCATTGCAGGCTTCCATCACTGCTCTCTAGAAACTCAGCAAGCTTTTAATACTGGCAAGTTTGGGTCCAGTGTGCCTGCAGGGAGGCTGTTCCTTGTAGAACGTCATTCTGCTGGTTGAAAACCTTCTGTTGACATCCAATTTTCAGTTTATTTAGGGAAAGCTCACGCTGCTTTATTCTTGTGCCAGCATCTTCTATTTTCACACAAAGATCTTTCCCCTTCCTGGCGTTTTTCCCTGTGTTGTATTTATAGCCACTAATGGGCTTCTCTCCAGTCCCTGCTTTCACTTGGTAGCAGAAGCAGGCCAGGCTTCAGCAGTCACCTTTCAGGCAGTTTTGTAGTCAGAGCTGTTCATAGTGGTGTGTTCTTCCCCTGAGCAACTCCTCTTTGCTTTTGCGAAGCAGATGATGATATATCTCTGTTACTTTCACAGGTATCACACACACAGTATCACACAGTATCATCAGGGTTGGAAGAGACCTCACAGATCATCAAGTCCAACCCTTTACCACAGAGCTCAAGGCCAGACCATGGCACCAAGTGCCACGTCCAGTCCTGCCTTGAACAGCTCCAGGGACGGCGACTCCACCACCTCCCCGGGCAGCCCATTCCAGTGTCCAATGACTCTCTCAGGGAAGAACTTTCTCCTCACCTCCAGCCGAAATTTCCCCTGGCACAGCCTGAGGCTGTGTCCTCTTGTTCTGGTGCTGGCCACCTGAGAGAAGAGAGCAACCTCCTCCTGGCCACAACCACCCCTCAGGTAGTTGTAGACAGCAATGAGGTCTGCCCTGAGCCTCCTCTTCTCCAGGCTAACCAATCCCAGCTCCCTCAGCCTCTCCTCATAGGGCTGTGCTCAAGGCCTCTCCCCAGCCTCGTTGCCCTTCTCTGGACACGCTCAAGCATCTCAATGTCCCTCCTAAACTGGGGGGCCCAGAACTGAACACAGCACTCAAGGTGTGGTCTAACCAGTGCAGAGTACAGGGGCAGAATGACCTCCCTGCTTCTGCTGGCCACACCATTCCTGATGCAGGCCAGGATGCCACTGGCTCTCTTGGCCACCTGGGCACACATGTGATGCTCTACTGAACTCCAGGTAGTGTAGATATTTCTCTGGGTTGGAAAATCAGTTATCTTATCAAAGAAAGCTAGATGAAGCCCAAGTGATCTGATACAGACTGTCATTTCTTGTCCAATCCACCCAGAATTTGGGTCTGGAAATAACTCAATTCTGCCTGTTTCATTTTCTCAATGTAACATATTTGTTTGAGTGCTATTTCCAGACAACTCCAGATCATTTCTATACTCCTGTTTCTCAGGCAGTCTGCTTTCACTCCTATATTCTTTCCCATGTCAGCCTGGATGTGAAAGGAAGTTCTTCAGCATGAATGGTGAGAGTCTGGACTGGGTTGCCCAGGGAGGTGGTTGAGGCCCCATGGCTGGAGGTGTTTCAGGCCAGGCTTAAGGATGCTCTAGGGTAGGGTGTCCCTACCCATGTCAGGGGGGTTGGAACTGGCTGATCCTTGTGGTCTCTTCCAACTCTGACTGATTCTATGATTCTATGAATTCCCTACAGCTGCATCTTGAGAAAGTTTGACTCTAGGAGCGTGATGGTTTAAGTTTTGTCTCTCTTTTGTAGCCAGTGTGAAGTGCACTTTATTTCATCCAAATCATTTCAGCCTTTCACACCAAAATGTCACCTCTGTCCTCTTCACTTTATATTAGCTTTTTACCCTAAATTGTACATTCATTCCCATCTACATTACCTTATATTTTCCCTTCTAAATTTCACCTCTTTCACCTCTAACTTACCTGAGCTTTTCCCTCCATGTCACCTTCATTCCCCTAAATCACATCAGTTTTTTTCCTTCAAAAAATCATTTCTCTCCCCCATAAAATTATTTCATCCTTTTATTTCAATAATTTCCTTCACTGCTCTACAGATTACTTTAACTATTCCCTCTAAAATGTCACCTCTTTCCCCTCTAAATTAATTCAGGTTTTCCCTCCAATGTGTTCATATTCTCCCATATAGATTACCTCAGATTTTCTCTCCATGTTACCTCCATCTTCTCTAACCTATCTCAGCTTTTGTCTCTAAAATGTCACTTCTCTCCCCTCTAAATTATCTCAGATATCCCCTCAAAAATGTCACCTCTGTCCCATCTGAATTACACCAGCTTTTCATTCCAAAATGTCACTTGCTTTTCACCTGAATCACCTCAGGTTTTCCCTCAAAAATGTCCATTCTATTAAAAAAACAAAAGCTTCCAATCTATATAGGAGAATACCTCAGATTAAAATTAAAAGATACCCCCTCCAAGTTGCCTCAGCTTTCCCCCAATAATGTTCACCCTGTCCCTTCTAATTCATCTCATCTTTTCCCTCAGAAATCCCACTCAAATCCTTTATTGTTCTCTGAAGTACTTTACCCAGTACCCACCCAAGCTCCTCCCCAACACCCATCACATCATCCAAGCACACCAAGCTCATCATGGCCCCAGGCTTGCATTCCAGCCTGTGGGGCAGAACCAGTCACCTCCAGCCCTTCTGATTCCTGTCTGTGATGGTTTGGGTGTTACCCACCCCCCACTCTTATGAAAATCACCCAGAATAGACTCAGATGGCTGGAGTTAAAGAATGAAGCTACATTTACAGCTTAGCACAACATGCAGGCAGATATACACAGATACATGCAGTTATATACAAGTTAAAACTAAGACAGAAACACAACACCCCTCCCAGAAACAGTCAGAGTCCCCAGGAGGGCTCCCAACCCAAACCCCCTTCCCCTCCCTCTTCCCCTCCCTTCAGAAATCACCAGATCAACCCACCTGTATCTCACGTGATACATCTGGAGATCTGAGGTGAGATGTCAAAACAAGATGAAAAGGAGGTTAGAGGAAAAAGGGTTAGATTGGATTAGAGTTAAGGCAGAGGCAAGCACAGAGACCAGACTGCCACAAAGACTGCAGAGCCAGAAGTGAGAGCTAAGAAGTGTGTGAGAAGTGTCTGATCTCTATTGGACTAGTTGTGTTTCTCAGCAGAAGAATGGTGATATAGGTTACTGTTGGGTGTTTTTCTTTCTTCTCACTGCTGAAGATTTAATCCCTCCCAGTAAAACTTAGCCTCAAGCCAGCAGACTGTGCCAACGCTGCCTGTTCCTGACGCACCCCTCAGGGTGCTCACAGAGTCCACAGCTACAAGCTGACACACACCATCCCTCTTCCATGCCCCTCAGGATGCTAACAGTCTGCTCAGCCACACACAGACTATCCTAGTGGCTCTGATGCCCAGAACTGCTCCATACAGAAACCACAACCTATCTCCAGAAGCCTACCCTGCCCACCAACTCCATACCTCTGTATCCTGGCACACCTGCTTTGCTCCCTGCTGCTATCATAGCTTTGTGATCTTTTACCTCTGCAGGATATTGACCCCATGACCTCCCTATTCAATATCTTGATGATCTGGACCAGAAAACTGAGTCCAGCGTCAGTGAGTTTGCAGATGACACCAAGCTAGGAGCAGGTATGGATCTGTTGGAGGGTAGGAGATCCCTGCAGAGGGACCTGGCCAGGCTGGATGGGTGGGCAGAGGCCAATGGGATGAGACTTAGCAAGGGCAAGTGCAGGGTTCTACACTTTGGCCACAACAACCCCAAGCGGCACTACAGGCTGGGGACAGTTTGCTGAGAGCAGCCAGGCAGAGAGGGAGCTGGGGATGCTGGTAAAGAGTAGCAGAAGATGAGGCAGCAGTGTGCCCAGGTGGGCAGCAGAGCCAATGGCATCCTGGCCTGCATCAGGAGCAGTGTGGGCAGCAGGACAAGGGAGGTTCTTCTGCCCCTGTGCTCAGCACTGCTCAGGCCACACCTTGAGTGCTGTGTCCAGTTCTGGGCTCCTCACTTCAAGAGAGATGTTGAAGTGTTGGAAGGTGTCCAGAGAAGGGAAACAAAGCTGGGGAGGGGCCTGGAGCACAGCCCTGTGAGAAGAGGCTGAGGGAGCTGGGGGTGTGCAGCCTGCAGAAGAGGAGGCTCAGGGGTGACCTGAAGGGAGGCTGTAGCCAGGTGGGGTTGGTCTCTTCTGCCAGGCAAGCAGCACCAGAAGAAGGGGACACAGTCTCAAGCTGTGCCAGGGGAGGTCTAGGCTGGATGTTAGGAGGAAGTTGTTGTCAGAGAGAGTGATTGGCATTGGAATGGGCTGCCCAGGGAGGTGGTGGATTCGCCATCCTTGGAGGTGCTGCAGTCAAGCCTGGCTGGGACACTTAGTGCCATGGTCTGGTTGATTGTGTAGGGCTGGGTGCTGGGTTGGACTGGCTGAGCTTGGAGTTCTCTTCCAACCTGCTTGATTCTATGATTCTGAAAATTAAATGGAGCTGAAGAATGTGTCTTGTTTCAGGGTCATGGTTCATCTGTGTGGCTATTGGCATCTAGAGGCACCACACTGACTGTGCTCATGCTGAACTCCAAGCTGAAACTGAAAGAGAAACGAGGCAAATATGTGTGAAGGGTTCAGGATGGGTTTGTGTGTTGTTTATAATATTTGCATGGAGCTAATTAGCCATTGCAAGAGACTTTGGTTGGAAACAAACCCTTGTGGCACTGGTCTGCACAGACATGCTGGCTCTGGTCTGAGGACTTAGCTTTGGCTTTTCCAAAGTGCTTTCTGTTTATTCAGTCTTGGCATGCCTTAAAAAATATTTCATAGCTGTCAGCAGTAAGGGGTGGGAAGGAGGAGGTGGTTGCTGTGGTATTATATGACACATGGAAGTTTGGGAGGATGAGGGTTACAACTAGGGAAGGCAAAGTAATTAATTTCTATTTACATTCATCATAAAAATATTCTTCAGGCCTGTTGATATTTTAAGGTTCAGATGCAAAGTGTGGTCACTGCTTACTAAGTATGATGTAAACCATAGACTAGGAGACCATAAAGTGGTGCATTACAAGTTTCTGTGTAAGAATAGATGAGGTCATTAATCAGAGGCAACTGGCAGAATGTAGCCAATTAGCATTTATGATGGCATAGGAGGTGCTTTATGCCTACTAAGAGGCATCAGACCACCTTGTGTCTAACCAGAGAGTGTGCATTGTGGTGCAGGATTCTGGGCCAGTAGTTTCTCCTTGGTGCAGGCTTACAAGTCTGTTTTTTCTCTATATTGCTGTAACTTCACCTGATGTTTTTCTTTTGCTATCTCATGTTCTCAGGATGTTGAATGTGCAGTGGTACCACCAACAGAGAGAGGTGGGTGGGCTAAAAGCAGTGCCTGGAGTACTGTGTGCAGTTCTGGAGATGCAAGAAGGACATGGAACTGTTGGAGTGAGTCCAGAGGACAGCCACAAAGATGCTCAGAGGGCTGCAGCAGCACTGCTGTGAGGACAGGCTGCAAGAGTTGGGGCTCTGCAGCCTGGAGAAGAGAAGGCTTCGAGGAGACCTTGGAGTGGCCTTCCAGTATCTGAAGGGGGCTACAGGAAGGCTGGGGAGGGACTATTGACAAGGTCTGGTAATGACAAGGTCTCGTAAACCAGCAGAGGGGAGATTGAAAGTAGCTGTTAGGAAAGGGTTGTTTGCAGTGAGGGTGGTGAGACACTGGCACAGGTTGCCCAGGGAGGTTGTGGCTGCTCCCTCCCTGGAGATGTTCAAGGCCAGGTTGGATGAGGCCTTGAGTGATCTGCCTATGGCAGGGGGTTGGAACTGGATGATCCTTGAGGTCCTAACCTAAACCATTCTGTGATTCTGTGATTCTGTGATTTGCTTTCCAATTCTGAGCACAGGCTGGGATAAGGACAGTCTGGGCCTCTGTGTCTGGTTTGTGTGGAGGTGCAGAACACAGGGAGATTAATTTCCTTGGGGATATTTAAAGCCTCTTGCCCTCTCCATTTCTTGCTAGAAATAGTGCAGGTGAGAGTCATACCTCCAGAGCAATGTTTTAAAAGATGCTGCTATATAGGAAATGAAAGTCTGTGCTAAATTCTGTTCCTGATTGCCTGCTGTGCTAGTTTGAAGCTAGCTAGAATGTTTTGAGAAGAACTAGATTACAGGCTGTGGAAGGAAAACCAAATGATGTCTACTTCACTCATAGGCTTGCTGAGAGATACAAGAAGAAGAATCAAAACATAGATAAGGCACTTCTGCTGGGCAGCTCCGAGCTGCATCTCTCTCTCTAACCTCACTCTCTGTTTCTCTGCTGTCTCTCTGATTAATCCCCTTTGCTTCCTAACCCTCTGGCTGTGGGAGAATTTCTCCCGCAGTGGGGCATGAGCTGTAAACATGAGACCTTGTGATGGGAGATGTCCTTGGAGTCTCACAGGCTCCAAGGAAGCTAGGCTGTGGACTGAGCAACCCACACACATCTGCAGAGGGCTGACCCTGCCAGCCCCCTGGGGTGGAACCACGGGCTGTTTTGATAAGGGTAACCTATCTGCACCCTGCACGTGGTTTGGGGCCAATCTGTACCGTTCATTTGTGTCAGCCCCAGGCTGGCTGGATACACCTCCTCTGAGCACTATATAAGACACTGCACTACCCTAATAAAATTGTACTGATGCATAGAAGCTACAGAGTCGACTCTTCAGTGCCCTGATCCGCGTCTTGCCAGCCTCCGGACCCCGACATCTGGCCAAACCTCCATTCTTCCTTGGGACTGGGGTAAGGTTGAGAGGGGCAGGGGGAAGGTGCAGGGGTGGTTGAGAGCCCCTCCTGAGGACTCAGGTTTCTGGGAGGGCTGCTGTGTTTCTGTATTACCTTTTCCCTTGTCTATTTCTGTCTATAACTGTCTATACTGTAACTATCTGCTTGTCTATTGTGCCAGCTGTAAATATAAGTTTCATTCAATTTCCAGAGCTGGCTGAGTCTAGTCTGGGTGATTTCCAAAGTGTGTGGGGGGGCAGGGAACACCCAAACCATCACAACAGCACTCAATTGAACTGCTCCACCCTGCAAACCTGGGACCCTGCTTTGCCCAGGTGGCTGCTGACCACCCGATTACATTCTGAGAGCCCCAGAAGACCCCTATGGTGCCCGTGAACCATTCTCAGATGGTGTCCTCTCTTTGGGATGGAACAAGCAGCAAAGCCTGTGATGGTTTGGGCTCTTACCCACTCCCCCACACTTTTGAATTTGCCCCAGCTAACTCAGACAGCCTCTGGGAATATAAATGAAGCTATTTATTTTACAGCAGCAAATATACAAGCAGCTATTTACAGTATATACAGTTATAGACAGAAATATACAAAGGATAAACAATACAGAAGCACAACTCCCCTCCCAGAAACCTGAGTCCCCAGGAGGGGCTCTCAAACCACCCCAACACCTCCCCTTGCCCTCTCAACCTTACCCCAGTTCTCAGGAAGAAGAGAGGTGCAGCCAAGAGGTTAGGGAGCAAGGTTAGTGGCAGCAGGGTTAATGGGATGTGACCAGGTCTGAAGGCAAAGGCAGAATGAAAGACCAAATGGAGAATGTTTTACTTCTTCTCCCCAGAGTTCTCAGCGTGACTGTGAGAGAAGAGACACAATTGTTTTCATTTCACTGCCCATTATCTAGTTCTTCTACCAAAACATTCCAGCTTGCTTCAAACTAGCACAAAGCCCCATCACATCATTACCACATGAAGTCCACCACGTGGCTTTCATTATATGTATCTTCCTGCTTCTGCTTTTGGAGTGCAAATATTGAGACTTCGACCAGTGAGTACCCTGACTCTCCTGATTCAAGTTGCTAAAAGAATTTCATTAGCTTTACCAGCAGCAATTTATGCAGCAAGACTCTCTGATCAGAAACACTTCTAAAACCTTTACCAAGTTGCTAAATTTGGTTGTATAAAGACTTTCTGCAAAACAGTTTGCCATAAATAAAAGGCATAAACTTACATTCATGCAGAATAAGGCTTTTAATATGTTGTGGAGGGCCTGTAGGCCTGAAAATAGGCTTATTTATGTCTTGCCTCACCTGGACATGTTTTTCTGCCCAAAGCAGAGTAAAACACATTAAATGGATAAAAGGGGCACGATAGACCTGGTGCCATAATGTCTGGTCTGCCCAGGACCCCTGTTTGTAGACATGTTGTGTGAGCCCTCATGCCCAGCTCGTGCCTGACTAGTGCTAGCCATGTGTTTACCCTGCTTGGAAAGTCCAGGCCTGTGGCTTTTGTGTATTATGGTATTGTTTGGCTGACTGCCAACCTGATTGGTCGTTCTAGTGGCCAAGGGGCCATTAATCTCGGCCCACGTTTAATAAATAGGGGTACACAGGTAAACAACGTGCTCGGACTCCCCTGCTCAAGTTCACTTGCTAGCACAGCTGCCTTGCTCGTTCACTCACTCATTATTAGGCTCAGACTCACCAGCACTGTATGCCTACTTGCTTTGCTGTTATTATGGAGACAGAATCTCCCATGGTCTCCCAGCCAGCTGTGCACACTTGCATGCCACTGCGGTGAGTTGTCAGGATCAGATCCTGTATTGCCTGCCTTTACCTATAGAGCTCAGTCTCCCGTGCAGCCCTGCATCCTATTGCACACCCACTGCCTTATCACTGCCTGGTAAGCGCCACTGCTTCTGAGTTATCAGGAAGCAGACTCTGAATTGTCTGCACGCAATCGGCCTATGTAGCCAGCTGAGTCAGCATGACACCCTGCCTCTGCACCTGAGGTCCTGCCAACAATCCCTGGACAGAGCATCTAGAAGAAGTCAGCAGCATAAGGTCAGAGACAGTCATTTCCCCAGAAGCTGGGAAGAATCTCCTTTCCCCTGAAGCTGGGAGGATTCCAGCCTCCAAATCCACGGGCAAAGACTCCCCTGAAGTTTGGATGCTAGTAATAGGCTGTGACATAGCCCCAGAGGGTGATTGACAATTAATAAGAGTTGTAAGTGAATGCTTTAATGTCTCTGTAATTTCTATTGCCTCCTGCCGTAGAGCAAATTTTGCTGGGCAAACAGCAAATTGACCCCAAATGGTATTTACCACGAGGAAAAAAATCCTCTCTCTGTTTATAGTTTGAATTGTTTGCTAGTTGTTAACAAGTTACTGTTGATATTAAACCTAGAATGTCTTTTATAACCGTGTAGAATCCTTTTAATATTAAATAGAGTGGTTGGGGGTGGCAAGAGTTCAGAATGTTGAAGTTAAAAATATCTATTTTTATAGAATATTATCTGGCACCAATTAATGTCTCCCCTCTGCCACAATCAGCATAGGTGGCAGAATTCCCTCTGCAACATAATAGAGTCACAGGAATCAAGCAATGTACAGGCCTAGGTGTGCAGGGACGCTCTGCTCTACCCTAATGCACAGCCTTTGTTTTCAGTTTTCTCTTTTTATCTCCTATTCTATGACATATTCATTACTAATTCTAAGAAAAGGGTGGATATTCCTTATCAGTTCCAAGAATGGGAGGTATCTCTTCTGTGCATGTCTCTTTTTATCCAGTGATCCCTCTGGTGGTCTTCAGTGATGAAGTAAGGGGTCTTCCTCCAGAGACCTTTTCATGAACTCAAAACTAGTAGTGTCCTTTGTAATGGCTCTTCCTCTGTTTGCACATGTGCAAAGGCTGTCTCCTCCACCTGTTTCCCTCCTACATCAGCCCTTCTAGTTTCTAATTATTTATGGCTCTGTTATCTTAAGCCAAGTGCATACTTTGGTGGTGGCTGTGCAAGGAGGAGTGCAGCTCCATTCAAAGTCTCCCTTCCCCCCTGTTTGTGGCCTCTTACCACAAATTGATCAGATCAAACATATATTTCTCACAAGTTTTACCAACCTCCTCATGGAATTTGTGTGGGTTAGTTGTATAGAAGTTTGGGGGCAAGTTCTCTTTGTCTATATTAATAAATTATTCAATAACCTTTACATCAACCTCATTATATCTCACACCAAATGCAGACTCAAACCCTTCCTTAACACCACAGAAACATAGAATCAACCAGGTTGGAAGAGACCTCCAAGATCATCCAGTCCAACCTAGCACCCAGCCCTAGCCATTCAATCAGACCATGGCACTAAGTGCCCCAGCCCAGTTGCCAGGTATGGCAACTCCACCACCTCCCTGGGCAGCCCATTCCAGTGCCAATCACTCTCTCTGACAACAACTTCCTCTTAACATCCAGCCTATACTGTCTTTGCCTGCATAAATTCACATCTGATGAGTTAAAAACCTAACATAAACACCAAAACTCAGTGAAGGTTGATGCAAAATTAACAATCTTTATTAATTTTGCTCTCCAGACAATGATAGTTTAATAACTATGAGAACTGTTCACTAACATTAAAACTCACCCGAAACTTATTCACATGTTCAAAACAATGCACAGGTTGGAAATTTACACCTGCAGGGCACAGGCAAAACTAGAGCACTTATTTCTTACAGTGGCAAACACAAACATTACCCTGGAAGAGGCTTTTCAGTATTTGCTCACAAAATAATACACCAGGCAGTACCCAAAGCAGGTGGAAGTCTGTCCGATTGGCCTCTGAGACTTGATTCTTCCCAGGCTTCTGGGGAAGGAAGGCAGACAATCTCTGACCTTGTCCCTGGCTCCTCTGGATGATCTGTGTGTCTCCAGGACTTGTAGTTTTAGCAGGAAGACTTTCAGGGGCTGGCAGCAGTGTCACTCTGGGGGATATGCAGGGTGACCACATGCAGGCAGTTGGAGCCTCTTCCTGCTAAGCTCTCCAGGCAAATTTGGGATGCAAAATGAGGTGGCAGCAGCCCCTGTGCTACCTGCTTATGCCTTTTATCAATATCCAGCCCGTGATTAGTGGGGCACTGGCCAGTCAGAAGAGCACTTTGACAGGCCTCCCCATATTAGTCAAAGCCAGGGCTTTTGGCTGCCCCTCCCAAGGTTGCTTCCCCAGCACAGAAGGAGGTGGGAAGTCAGGCAAACATGTCTGGGCATGGAAAAGCCCCTGTTTGCCCTTTTAAGCCTATCACCACAGTTCTACTTCAGTCAAAGAGTTATCTTTTATGATTAAATTTCCTAGAAATCACACCCTGAAGACTTTTGTCTTGGTGGTAGTAGTTTATTGCCCTGCAGCTAGTGAGTATAAAGAAATAGAAACAGTGAAATGTGGTTTTCAAGTGAACTGGATGCTTTCCAAGCTTCTTTAGTACAGCTGAAGCAAAGACTTTGTAGGACACCACTCAGACTCTCCACAAGAGAATTTTAATGGAGCCTCAGATTGTGAGCTTCTGTGCAGGCAGAACAGAGCAAGTTTTCAAAGGCTGTCAAGGATAAAACTTAATTGAGTGCTGCAAAAAGCCAGGAAATAATCATTCAGACTGCCTTAAAATGTAAAGGCAATAAAGGCCAGATGTCATATATATAGGGCACTAAGTCTTCTGTGAAATCTAGACCAAGATGATGCTGCTTCTTTAGGAACACATTCTTTACTGTGAGGGTGGTGAAACACTGGAACAGGTAGCTCAGGGAGGTCGTTGAAGCCCTATCTCTCAAGGTATATTCAAGGTGAAGCTTCACAAGGCTCTGGGCACACTGATCAGCAGTGAGCACAGGTGGGCAGAAGAGCCAATGGTATCAGGAGCAGTGTGGCCAGCAGGACAAGGGAGGTTCTTCTGCTCAGCACTGTTCAGGCCACACCTTGAGTGCTGTGTCCAGTTCTGGGCTCCTCAATTCAAGAGAGATGTTGAGGTGCTGGAAGGTGTCCAGAGAAGGGCAGCAAGGCTGGTGAAGGGCCTGGAGCAGAGCCCTGTGAGGAGAGGCTGAGGGAGCTGGGGGTGTGCAGGGCAGAGCTCATTGCTGTCTACAGCTACCTGAATGGAGGTTGTGGCCAGGTGGGGTTGGTCTCTTCTGCCAGGCAAGCAGCAACAGAAGAAGGGGACACAGTCTCAAGTTGTGCAAGGGAAGGTCTATGCTGGATGTGAGGAGGAAGTTGTTGTCAGAGAGAGAGATTGGCATTGGAATGGGCTGCCCAGGGAGGTGGTGGAGTCACTGTGCCTGGCACTTAGTGCCATGGTCCAGTTGATTGGGTTGGGCTGGGCATTAGATTGGAGGTCTCTTCCAACTTGGTTGATTCTGTGATTCTATGATGCTATCAAGTTGAGCATGCCCCTGCATATTGCAGAGGTGGCTGGACTAGATGACCTTCAGAGGCCTCTTCTAACCCAAACCATTCCATGATTCTATGATCTAGGCATTGTAATATTTTCTCAAGTTGTGGCAGGGGAAGTACAGACTGGATGTTAGGAGGAAGTTCTTCACAGAGAGAGTGATTGGCATTGGAATGGGCTGCCCAGGGAGGTGGTGGAGTCACCATCCCTGGAGGTGTTCAAGAGAAGACTGGCTGGGGCACTTAGTGCCATGATCTGGTTGATTGGCTAGGGCTGTGTGCTTGATAGGACTGGATGATCTTGGAGGTCTCTTCCAACCTGGTTGATTCTGTGATTCTATGATTCTGCCTGCGTGATTCTAGAGATCTGGGACGTGAATGGCACTGTGGTAAGAGCCAGAGAAGTAAACCCAAAAATCTCAAATCCTCAAATGTCAGAGGCAAGACTATGCCAGATATAGGAAAATCTGTTAGGAAAGGTAGTGTTTACACCATTCACGATCAGATAAAGAAGTGAGTAGCACTGGGGCAGCAAGAGGATTTAAATGTAGAACATTGCCACTTTTTTTTCCCCAGAAGCAGAGAAGGTTTTTCTCTTCTCATTATCATGACATGCAAGGTTTTCTTAGGAAGAAAATAAAATGAGTGGAAAAAAAACAGAACACAGACCAATCCCCCAGCAGCTAATGGAATTTTTATCATCTGTGACAAATGTAACCACCAAATTCTCTTTCCTCCCTTAGTGCTCCAGCTGCTCTCCTCCCACATGTCATCAAATACTTTCACAAATTTAACATCAACCTCCTGTCCTAAACATATGCAAATGAAAATTAATACCACCAGGCAGAAAGATACCTGGGTGGTGCTGATAGAGAGTAGCTGAAGCTGAGGCAGCAGTGTGCCAGGGTGGGCAGCAGAGCCAATGTCATCCTGGGCTGGCTCAGGAGCAGTGTGGCCAGCAGGACAAGGGAGGTTATTCTGCCCCTGGACTCAGCACTGGTCAGGCCACAGCTTGAGTGCTGTGTCCAGTTCTGGGCTCCTCAATTCAAGAGAGATGTTGAGGTGCTGGAAGGTGTCCAGAGAAGGGCAACAAAGCTGGTGAGGTGCCTGGAGCACAGCCCTGTGAGGAGAGGCTGAGGGAGCTGGGGGTGTGCAGCCTGCAGCAGAGGAGGCTCAGGGCAGAGCTCATTGCTGCCTACAACTCCCTGAAGGGAGGCTGTAGCCAGGTGGGGTTGGTCTCTTCTGCCAGGCAACCAGCACCAGAACAAGGGGACACAGTGTCAAGTTGTGCCAGGATGTTAGGAGGAAGTTGTTGTCAGAGAGAATGATTGGCATTGGAATGGGCTGCCCAGGGAGGTGGTGGAGTCACTGTGCCTGGAGGTGTTAAGGCAAGCCTGGCTGAGGCACTTAGTGCCATGGTCTGGTTGATTGGCTAGGGCTGGGTGCTAGGTTGGACTGGATGAGCTTGGAGGACTTGGTTAGGCTCATGTTAACCAGGGACAGAATTAAGTCATAGATACACATTAGCTGGGTAAACAGCTCCAGCGTTTTGAGATAGTACTTCTCACATAGAGTTGAGCATTCAGTCTACAGCTCTACTAGCAGACCAGAGCTTGTGAGCGCTTAGTAATCCACTCCAGCATGAAGCGCAGAGGCTTAGCTCAGGATATTTTGTCTCCTGTTACATATTTACTCAATGACAATTTATTCTGTCTTCATGAAGAACGTTAGCTGAAAGAGGAATTCGAGTCAGTTATTTTATTATGGCTCTTGAATTCAGTCTGAAGATCATGCTACTGGCTCAAATAAGAGCTTTTGTTAACAACAACAATAAAAACAAAGCGTGCCACCAAGTTTCTGGGCTGCACAGAGTGCATATTGAGTGGCATACTTGGCAGGGTTGAGATCATTCTTGTTCAGGAAAGATGTATTATTTACACTATTAGATTATTTTAAAAGCATCCTGCCAAGAGAATATGTAGCAAGAAGAGCATTCAGTCATCCTGATTAAAAACATTTACAGCTGTCATTTGAAGCTTGTATACAAAAGCCATTTCTTTTGTTACCCTTTCTGTGGCTGGCATTTTCCTTCCCTTCTCCATATATGTGCATGTTCACAGAAGACTGCTGATCCTCAACCAGACTGGTTTCCAAATTGAGCTGGCTTTAGAACAGCAGCCTTGCCTCATCTCTGCTACATTTTATGGTGTGCAAAGGTCCTGTTGACAGCCTGAGGGGTAACTGATGATGCCCAGCAAGCTTTAAGTTACCTGTGATCCTGGACCTGAACTGAGGTGTTGCTGCTTGAGCTCTCCTGCCTGGTTCTGTCTCCATGTGGAGCGTGTGAGTGCCATCACTGAATGACCGCTGACATTCAGGCATGTCCTGCAACTTCTAGTGAAATCAGAGCTGATGTCATAAGGGTGTATGTGGGAATGCAAAACGCAGAAGAGCTGTGGGAGCAGAGTGAAGGAGAATAACAATAGATGGATCCTGACCTTGGTTGCCACCAGCTGCTGGCTAACTTATCTCAGAAGGGATAGATAATGAACACCTCGTCAATGAGAATAACAAGGTGTGGTTTATGCTGATGGAGTATTGTGCTAGTTTGAAGCAGGGTAGAATGTTTTGGTGAGAGGAACTAGATCATAGGCTGTGAAAGGAAAACAGTGGTGATGTCTACTCCCCTCAGAGTCTTGCTAAAGAAGAAAGGAAAACATTAGGTAATGCTCTCGACATTTTGTGACACTCTGGCTGGGCTTCTGACTGAGCTGCATCTCCCTAACCTCACCTGCCATTCACCTTTGCTTCTTAACCTCTTGGCTGAACCTCCATTCTTCCTTGGGACTGGAGTAAAGTTGAGAGGGGCAGGGGGAAGGTGCAGGGGTGGTTGAGAGCCCCCCCTGGGGGCTCAGGTTTCTGGGAGGGGAGTTGTGTTTCTGTATGACCTTTCCCTTGTCTATTTCTGTCTATAACTGTATATACTGTAACTATCTGCTTGTCTGTTGTGCCAGCTGTAAATAAATAGCTTCATTTATATTCCCAGAGCCAGCTGAGACTAGTCTGGGTGATTTCTAAAGTGTGGGTGGGCAGGGAACACCCAAACCATCACATATTATTATGTTGGACCATTGTCAAGTGGGTTGTCTTTGACTAATTATGCTAATGTTTAGGCATGTGCCTTGTGCCCTGAGGGGATATACTGAGAGCAAAATGCTCAATAAACGCCTCTGGCATCACTTACACTGAATCGTCTGGAGTCCTGCGTGGCAAGGCCTTGATCACATTGGTCTGTGAGGCCATCACCACGGTTCCCACAGCAAGCAAACATAACAAGCAGCTAATTCTGTAACAGGTGTAAATGGTGGCAGCAGACCATCTGCCAAAGTTGCTTCAGCAAGAAACACACAGGCAGACAAGCGATAAATGTTTGTCTTCTAAAAGACCTGGGGGTACTGATAGATAGTAAGCTGAAGATGAGGCAGCAGTGTGCCCAGGTGACCAAGAGAGCCAATGGCATCCTGGCCTGCATCAGGACCAGTGTGGCCAGCAGGACAAGGGAGGTTCTTCTGCCCCTGTACTCAGCACTGCTCAGGCCACAGCTTGAGTGCTGTGTCCAGTTCTGGGCTCCTCAATTCAAGAGAGATGTTGAGGTGCTGGAAGGTGTCCAGAGAAGGGCAACAAAGCTGGTGAGGGGCCTGGAACACAAACCCTATGAGGAGAGGCTGAGAGAGTTGGGGGTGTGCAGCCTGCAGCAGAGAAGGCTCAGGGGTAATCTTATTACTGTCTACAACTACCTGAAGGGGCATTGTAGCCAGGTGGGAGGTGGCCTCTTCTCCCAGGCAACCAGCAATAGAACAAGGGGACACAGTCTCAAGTTGTGCCAGGGGAGGTCTAGGCTGGGTATTAGGAAGAAGTTCTTCACAGAGAGAGTGATTGGCATTGGAATGGGCTGCCCAGGGAGGTGGTGGAGGCACCGTCCCTGGGGGTCTTCAAGAAAAGCCTGGCTGAGGCACTTAGTGCCATGGTCTGGTTGCTTGGCTAGGGCTGGGTGCTAGGTTGGACTGGATGATCTTGGAGGTCTCTTCCAACCTGGTTGATTCTATGATTCTATGATTAAAAAAGGCTTTTCCCACCACCTGAGAAACATGTTACAATTCTTCCTTTCTAACAACACACATTAGCAAGGAGATCACTGACAATGGGGAATGAGGTCTTGCTACAGGACATGTTTTAGTGAAAAAATCATCCCTTAAAGCCAGGATACAGCAAACTGCACTCAAATGTGCAAACCCTTTTCTCCTTTTAGCCATAGATATGGAGCACATAGAGTCTATTTTGCATCATAGAATCATAGAATGGTTTAGGTTGGAAGAGACCTCAAGGATCATCCAGGTCCAGCCCTCTGCCATAGGCAGGGACACCTCCCACTAGAACAGGTTGCTCAAGGCCTCATCCAACCTGGCCTTGAACACCTTAAACTCCCTGGGTTCCAGTGTCTCACCACCCTCACTGCAAAGAACCCTTTCCTAACAGCTACTTTCAATCTCCCCTCTGCCAGTTTAAACTTATTCCCCCTTGTCCTGTCATTACCAGACCTTGTCAATAGTCCCTCCCAGCCTTCCTGTAGCCCCCTTCAGGTACTGGAAGGCCACTCTAAGGTCTCCTTGAAGCCTTCATCAATTTTTAGGATACCTGATGATTCCAGCACTCTGTCATATTCTTCAATGCCTTTTGTTTCTGCCTGCTCGTTTGGAAGTAGCAAGTTTTGCCATGAGAGGGTTAAGAAAGATATATTGCTGTGTTCCAGAGATGGATGAACTTTCTTTTCACATCATTTGAGGCACAGTAGGTCATTCGTTTTGATTGAAGAATTGCTACTTCTTCCTTTAGATTTGGTTAAAGACCCAGATAGGGGCAAACATTTAAAATACTTGTGACAGTTTGGGAGTTACCTGCCCCCTCACTCTTATGAAATCACCCAGACTAGACTCAGCTGGCTGGAAGTTAAGGAACGAAGCTGGATATTCACAGCTTAGCACAACAGACAAGCAGATAGTTAGAATATTTACAGCTATAGACAGAAATATATGAGTTAAAAGTAATATAGGAACACAGCAGCCCTCTCAGAAACCAGAGTACCTAGGAGGAGCTCTCAACCACCCTTCCACCTTCTTTCCACCCTACATTTCCACTCTACCTTGTTCCAGAGTAGGCCTTATGTGCAAGGTGAGTGTGGAGGATCAGCAAGGGGGGTTAAAAAGCAGAAGGATTAGTTACACAGAAGCAGCCCAGGGAACCCCCTGTGAGAGACACACACACACACTCCCACCCTTGATCTGTCTCCCACTGTCTTATCTATGTTTTGTGTTCTTGTTTTTGTCCATCTCAGCAAGCCTATGAGTGCAGCAGACATCACCATTGTTGCCTTTTCACAGCCTAGCATCTAATTCTTCGCACTAAAATATTCCAATTAGCCTCAAACCAGCTCATTACTCTAACATAAATACTTGTGATGGTTGAGGTGTTCCTCACACCCCACACTTTGGAAATCACCCAGACTAGACTCAGCTGGCTCTGGAAATTTGAATGAAGCTTATATTTACAGCTGGAACAATAGACAAGCAGAGATTTACAGTATAGACAGTTATAGACAGAAATAGACAAGGTAAAGATAATACAGAAACACAGCAGCCCTCCCAGAAACCTGAGTCCCCAGGAGGGGCTCCCAACCACCCTTCCACCTTCTCCCACTCCTCTCAACCTTACCTCAGTCCCAAGGAAGAATGGAGGTTTGGCCAGGGGTTTAGGAAGCAAAGAGCATTAAGCAGAGAGACAGCAGAGAGGCTGGAGAGAGAAATGCAGCCCAGAGCTCCCAAGAAGAAGAAGTGCCTTATCTATGTTTGGGTTCCGGTTCTTATACATCTCAGCAAGCCTATGAGTGAAGTAAAAGTCACCATTGTTTCTCTTTCACAGTCTATAATCTAGTTCTTCTCTCCAAAACATTCTAGCTAGCTTCAAACTAGCACAATACTAATTGAGGATCTTGGCTGTTCAGTTGTCAGGGCCTTCACGGAGCTCTGGTTTGCTGCAGACAGAAATGCTGCTGTTAGAATTCTCCTTCCAAAGAGTTAAGAATGGTTGGACCTCCTCCAGAACACTTAACTTCAGCAGGTGTATGGAACTTTACATTTCTGAGTCTACAGTATCCCAGTATCATCAGGGTTGGAAGAGACCTCACAGATCATCAAGTCCAACCCTTTACCACAGAGCTCAAGGCCAGACCATGGCACCAAGTGCCACGTCCAGTCCTGCCTTGAACAGCTCCAGGGACGGCGACTCCACCACCTCCCCGGGCAGCCCATTCCAGTGTCCAATGACTCTCTCAGGGAAGAACTTTCTCCTCACCTCCAGCCTAAATTTCCCCTGGCACAGCCTGAGGCTGTGTCCTCTTGTTCTGGTGCTGGCCACCTGAGAGAAGAGAGCAACCTCCTCCTGGCCACAACCTCCCCTCAGGTAGTTGCAGACAGCAATAAGGTCTCCCCTGAGCCTCCTCTTCTCCAGGCTAACCAATCCCAGCTCCCTCAGCCTCTCCTCGTAGGGCTGTGCTCAAGGCCTCTCCCCAGCCTCGTCGCCCTTCTCTGGACACGCTCAAGCATCTCAATGTCCCTCCTAAACTGGGGGGCCCAGAACTGAACACAGGACTCAAGGTGTGGTCTAAGCAGTGCAGAGTCCAGGGGCAGAATGACCTCCCTGCTCCTGCTGGCCACACCACTCCTGATGCAGGCCAGGATGCCACTGGCTCTCTTGGCCACCTGGGCACACTGCTGGCTCATGTTCAGGTGGGTATCAATCAGCACCCCCAGATCCCTCTCTGTCTGGCTGCTCTCAGCCACTCCGACCCCAGCCTGTATCTCTGCATGGGGTTGCTGTGGCCAAAGTGCAGCACCCTGCACTTGGAGCTATTGAACCCCATCCCCTTGGACTCTGCCCATCTGTCCAGGTGGTCAAGGTCCTGCTGCAGAGCCCTTCTGCCCTCCAACTCCAACAATGATCTCCAGCAGATTTTAGTCAGACAGAGAAATTCCTGATACTGGGAGCTTTCACCTGTGTGAGGGATTATGCAAAATCAACAATCTGTATTAATTTTGATATCTAGGCAAAGACTGCTAGTAACTATGAAAACTGTTAACATTAAATCTCACAAGATAACTTACTCACCAGGTTCGAAATACACAGTTTGGAAATTTATACACATAGGGAACAGGCACAACTGGAGCACTTATTGCTTCAAGTGGCAAATGCAAATAGAATACTGAAGAGAAGATTCTTGCAGTTAATTATACTGCTTGTGGTTAATTACACTGCTTATCCACTACAGGACACAGGAAGCTGCTTTCTGCTTATGGCAGAAGGCAATCAGTGAATTCCAAGAGGCTTTAAGTATTTACTCACAAAATAGTATCAGACAGTACCCAAAGCAGGTGCAGGAGTTGCTGTCAGTGGTCTCAAAGCTGTTAGAGGCTTTGGAGTTTCCCAGGCTCTTTTCTCAGAAGCTGGGAGTCTGTGGCACAGTCTCTGACCTGGCTCCTCTTGATTCCCCATTCAGCAGAAGCCTTGCAGAGGGGCAGGCAGGCTGCAATGCCATGTGCAGCCTGGGCACAATGTCAGGCTGGCTGTGCAGGCTGATTGCCTGCAGGCATTTAGAGCCTGTTCCTGGTGAACTCGAGGCAGTGGAGTTCCCAGGCAGTGCAGGATGCAATGAGGCAGCAGCAGCAGCAGCACTCTGTGCTACCTGCTCATCCCTTTTCATCAATACAGCCCAAGACTAATGGGCCTTTGGACACAGAGTAGCCAATCAGAATGGTACTTTGACAAGCTTGACCACATTAGATGAAGCCAGGGCTTTTGTTTTCCTTTCTTGTGCTTGCTTCCCCCAGCACAGAAGGAGGAGGAGCAGGGGAGCATGTCCTTAGACTCAGTGGCTCCAGGTTCTTTGCCCTCTTTCCCATGGTTGCTTCTCCACGCAGCAGAAGGTGGGTAGAGCAGAAAAACACATCTGGGAAAGCCAGGACATGGATTTGGCCATTTTGGGCCTATCAGGCCTACCACAACAACCTTCTCAGATATTCCAAGAGTTGAAATGCAGAGTGAATAATCACCTCAGGCACCACATTCTGAAAAGTGAAGTTGTGCTGTATGTTATTTGGTTTAATACTACTTTTTTAAATGCTTTGTATTTTTACTCCTAGGAGTTAGCCATACTGTCAGATTAAAAACAAACAAATGACCTTAGCATAAACCAGTCATCTTTCTGCCTGAAATACACCTTGAGTGCCCTGCTGTCCTGCAGTTTTAGCTGTAAAACTGATTTTTAAAGGGTACAGAGCACTGGGCAAATACATCTCATTAACCACCTGATTCTATTCATAGCCTGAGCTGTGGTGATTCCTCCTTCACCTTTAATAGAGCAGCTGCTCTCTCAATAATTGTAATTACTTGTTAAACTAACCTAACAGTGACTATAAAGAGCTGTTTAAACTTGAGATTCAGGTGACTCTTTCTAATTCCAGGCACCTCTTTTGTTAAGGCTAATTGAATCACAGAGGTTATTTCAGTGTCCTCTAAGAGGAAGCCTTCTGGGTTTGCCATTCTTGTTGAACACTAATGCAGCAATCTCTCTGCCTCAGCTGCTCTTTTGCTATCTTGTGAACAATGTCAATACATCTCAAAACTGTAATCAAAGAATCACAGAATGGTTTTTGATGGGAGGGAGCTTGAAGATCGTCAGATTCTAACTCCCTGCCATGGGCTACCAGGCTGCTTAAGACCCCATAGACTCATAGAATTCTGTGAACAGGTTCTGCCCCAACCTGGCTTGGAACATTTCTGGGATTAGAACATTTACAGGCTTGGAGACTTCACAGCTTCTCTGAGCAAACTGTTCCAGTGCCTCATCACTCTGATGGAGAAGAATTTCTTCTTGATGTCTAGTGTAAATACAATAAATAAACAGTTCCAGGCTGGGCAGTGAGTGGTTGGAGAGCAGCTCTGAGGAGAGGGACTTGGGGGTGCTGGTGGATAAGAAGCTCAACAGGAGCCAGCAGTGTGCACTTGCAGCCCAGAAAGCCAAGCAGAGCCTGGGCTGCAGCAGCAGAAGTGTGGCCAGCAGGGCCAGGGAGGGGATTCTCCCCCTCTGCTGTGCTCTGCTGAGACCCCACCTGGAGTACTGCATCCAGTTCTGGAGCCCCTGGGACAAGAGGGCTGTGGAGATGCTGGAGTGTGTCCAGAGCAGGGCCAGGAGGATGCTCAGAGGGCTGCAGCAGCTCTGCTGTGAGCACAGACGGAAAGAGTTGGGGCTGTGCAGGCTGGAGCAGAGGAGGCTCCCAGGTGACCTTCTTGTGGCCTTCCAGCATCTGAAGGGGGCTACAAAAAAGCTGGGGAGGGACTTTTGAGGCTGTGAGGGAGTGACAGGACGGGGGGAAATGGAGCAAAGCTGGAGATGGGGAGAGTCAGGCTGGCCATGAGGAGGAAGTTGTTGAGCAGGAGAGTGGTGAGAGGCTGGAATGGGTTGCCCAGGGAGGTGGTTGAGGCCCCATGGCTGGAGGTGTTTAAGGCCAGGCTGGCTGAGGCTGTGTGCAGCCTGCTCTAGGGTAGGGTGTCCCTGGGCATGGCAGGGGGTTGGCACTGGCTGATCCTTGTGGTCCCTTCCAACCCTGCCTGATTCTGTGATTCAATCCTATGGTTCAAGTCTATGATTCTTAAGTCTTTTCTGTGTTTGAATGGTCTGCTTTGGATGTGCTGCTAGGAGAAATAGTGTCGAGCTACTCAGAAAGGTGTTAAGTGTTTGCCAGGAGCATTAACAGTGAGACACAGCTGCAGCAACAAAAAAGGACAAAACAAGTGTTCATGGCAGAATCAGCACAAATCTCTGTCACCAGTGGATCATGAAATTAAAGCAGCATCTCATTGTTGGGGGGAATAGAGAGTGGTTTAGGTTGGAAGTGACCTCAAGGATCAGCCAGTTCCAACCCCCTGCCATAGGCAGGGACACCTCCCACTAGAAAAGGTCACTCAAGGCCTCATCCAACCTGGACTTGAGCACAGCCACAACCTCCCCGGACAAGCTGTTCCAATGTGGATTCTACATGTCAGAAACCATGAGAACTGCAGTAGGAATGTTTTAGTTGTTCTGCAGGACCTCATCTGATGTCTGTTAACCAGAGAAGGAAGCCTTGGGCTGGACTTTCAGGGTCCTAATTGAAGTCTAGACTGGCGCAAACAGAAGTTTACACCAGGGGAGATCACATCTGAAGTTCCACTTGTGCAGTGTGTTATAAGGCCCTCATTCCTTTTTCCTCTGAAAGTTCTGTTTGTCATCTCTGCAGCAAATGCAGGTTGTCTGAGGCCACCAGCTGCTTTTACTACTGTTTAAGATGAAAAGAGCTCCCAGCTGGCTCCGTCTGTAGATGCACGTGCTTGGGATGCAGCGCGCTTATCCAACAGCCAGCCACAGTCTGTGGCTGTGGAAAGAACTGTGGGCAGCTGGAGCAGAATTCAGTATCAGGGAGCTTACATGCTTTGGTTACAGGAAGGATATGTAGGTCTTCCAGCACAGGAGGAGCACTCAAAACTCAGGCAAGTAGCACATGAGAAGGTAACAGGAGCCACAGAGCGGTCGTACATACAGCCCCGTACACAGGCGCATCGTTCGGTTCACTGTGATGGTTTGGGTGTTCCCTGCCCCCCCACACTCCTATGAAAACACCCAGAATAAACTCAGCCAAGCCTGGAAATTAGAATGGAGCTTTGTCTTTACAGCTTAGCACAATCTACAAGCAGATAGTTACAATATTTACAGCTACAGACAGAGATAGACAAGTTAAAAGTAATACAGAAACACAGCAGCCCTCCCAGAAACCTGAGTCCCCATGCGGGGCTCCCAACCACCCTTCCACCTCCTTTCCACCCCTTTACCTTACCCCAGACTTTGCCTTATATTCAAGGTGAGTTTGGAGAATCAGCCAGAGGAGGTTAGGAAGCAGAGGGATTAGTTACACAGACAGCAGAATAGGGAAAGAAGTGAGACAGCCAAAGTCAGAGAGCAAACTCTGTTATCTATCTTTGTGTTCTTGTTTTTATCCATCTCAGCAAGCCTATGAGTGCAGCAGACATCACCATTGTTGCCTTTTCACAGCCTAGCATCTAATTCCTCTCACCAAAATATCCCAGCTAGGCTCAAACTTGCACATCCATCATAGAATATCTTTGGACAGGTTATTCAGGAACTAGTCCCTAGATATGACTGAATAAAAGGAAGGACATGAATCTGATGAAGAGGATCCAGAGAAGGGCCAAGATGATGAGGGGTTTGGAACACCTTTCCTATTTTGACAGCTGGAGAAGCTGGAGTCGTTCAGCCTGGAGAATAGGCTCAAGGGATACCTAAAAGTGACCTTCCAGTATCTGGAAGCAGCCTACAAGAGGGATGGAGTGGGACTGTTTACAAAGAACTATAGTGATAGGATGAGAGGCAATGGTTTCCAACTAGAGAAGGGTATATTTACATTGGGTCTTGGAAATAAGTTCTTTACCATGAGGGCAGTGGAACAGTGGAAAGGATTGCCCAGGGAGGTAGTTGAGGCCCCATCCCTGGAGGTAGAATCATAGAATCAACCTGGTTAGAAGAGACCTCCAAGATCAGCCAGTCCAGCCTAGCACCCAGTCCCAGCCAATCAACAAGGCCATGGCACTAAGTGCCCCAGCCAGGCTTTGATTCAACATGTCCAGGCACAGCGACTCCACCACCTCCCTGGGCAGCCCATTCCAATGCCAATCACTCTCTCTGACAACAACTTCCTCCTCACATCCAGCCTAGACCTCCCCTGGCACAGCTTCAGACTCTGTCCCCTTCTTCTGGTGCTGGTTGCCTGGCAGAAGAGACCAACCCCACCTGGCTACAGCCTCCCTTCAGGGGAGAACCTCCCTTTGTCTTGCTGCCCACACTGCTCCTGAGCCAGCCCAGGATGCCACTGGCACTGCTGCCCACCTGGGCACACTGCTGCCTCATCTTCAGCTACTATCTACCAACACCCCCATATTCAGGATGAGGCTCAACAGGGCAATGTGATTTGGTTGAGGATAAACCTGCTTACTGCAGAGGGGTCTGGACTAGATGACCTTTGGAGGTCACTTTCAACCCAAACCATTTCATGAAAATATCCTTTCAATGCATCTCTTAATCACTAGAATAGCAATTCCTAGTGATGAGATGTTGTGCTGAGGGATTTGGGTTAGTCAAGGACTTGCCAGTGTGAAACTAATGATTGCACTCAATGAGCTTGAAGAGCTTTTCCAACCTAAGAAATGCTGTGGTGATTCTGTGATTCTGTACACAGCTTTCTAAGCCTTTGTCACTGGTAACTCTCTTGTAGAAAGGAGACTGTCCAGAAAGTAAAACTTTATACTGTTCCATTTTTTAAGGGCTTAGCAGTAAAATCTTACAACTGTTATGTCCCAAGAGTCTCCTAACAGCAGTAGAAGGAATGCAGCAACCCCTGCAGAGTCAAGAGTGCCATATGTTTTCCTAGTAGCTCTGATGCATCGAGGCAAGTCAGCCCAGGTAGAAACCTCAGCTTCCAGAAATTTAGGTCAATGTGTCAAAGACATTAACTTACTTTAAGCTGCCTGTATTTTGATGGAGACCTGTTAACAATAAGGGGAAGAAAACAAAACCAACCCTTCACGTTGCCAGCATTGAGTCGTGTGTTTCTTTGAAGCTGAGGTTCTGCTGTCATGGGTAGTCATTTATTTATTTATTTATTTAAAAGCCAAAATATAGGCAGGCTGGAAACGAATTCCCCTGTTTGGCAGGCAGCAGCACAGCTGTATGGAAATGCAGTGTGGTGGTTCCCACAGCAACTGCAGTTGCAGCGAGCACACAAAGATATTCTTCTCTTTGCTTCTCCAAATGAAAGTCTGCTATTGCCTGTAAAAAAAAAAGGAGATTCTGAGCCATTCCACATGCACAGGTTGTTACCTGGGGGTTGGAGTGGCTGAGAGCAGCCAAACAGAAAGGGATCTAGGGGTGCTGATTGATACCCACCTGAACATGAGCCAGCAGTGTGCCCAGGTGGCCAAGAGAGCCAGTGGCATCCTGGCCTGCATCAGCAATGGTGTGGCCAGCAGGAGCAGGGAGGTCATTCTGCCCCTGGGCTCTGCACTGGTTAGACCACACCTTGAGTCCTGTGTTCAGTTCTGGGCCCCCCAGTTTAGGAGGGACATTGAGATGCTTGAGTGTGTCCAGAGAAGGGCGACGAGGCTGGGGAGAGGCCTTGAGCACAGCCCTACGAGGAGAGGCTGAGGGAGCTGGGATTGGTTAGCCTGGAGAAGAGGAGGCTCAGGGGTGACCTTATTGCTGTCTGCAACTACCTGAGGGGAGGTTGTGGCCAGGAGGAGGTTGCTCTCTTCTCTCAGGTGGCCAGCACCAGAATGAGAGGACACAGCCTCAGGCTGTGCCAGGGGAGATTTAGGCTGGAGGTGAGGAGAAAGTTCTTCCCTGAGAGAGTCATTGGACACTGGAATGGGCTGCCCGGGGAGGTGGTGGAGTCGCCGTCCCTGGAGCTGTTCAAGGCAGGACTGGACGTGGCACTTGGTGCCATGGTCTGGCCTTGAGCTCTGTGGTAAAGGGTTGGACTTGATGATCTGTGAGGTCTCTGCCAACCTTGGTGATACTGTGAGACTGTGATACCTGTTTCTGAAGGAGCAGCACCACTGGATTTTAAACTTCAATAGTCTTTCATTTCTGATCTATAATTTCCCATTAAGGTTGTGTTCCTCCCATAGAACATGACAACAATTCCTTTCACGGGCACTTATTCTTGTACTGTTCCAAATGTGAAGATCAAAGTGATTAATGGATTCCATTTCACTGCAGAATTGCTAAAGAGAATGCTGCCTTAGATGGCTTCTGTAATCAGGCTTAATTAAAACACTTTTTTTTTGTACTTCTCAAAGTGAGATTCGGATATTTATTTCAATGTAGCTACAGTCATTTCATTAAATCATTAGCAATCACAGAGATGCCATTATTAGTTGAAGCTCACTTAGTGTATATTTTAGCTTGAGGCAAAGCCAGGGGCAAAATCAAAGACAGGCACCTCATTTTTTTCCCTTTGCATTAACAAAATCTGCTGCATGTAGCTGCTTATTACTGTAGTTGGAGTTAGAGCAAGAATTTTACCCAGGACTGGAATCCAGTGTGCTGGGCCCAAAAACTCCTTGGAAGAGAGAGGTAGTGACAAGTGCCACTTGTAGTTCAAGTAGACAATAGGGAATCCCAGAATCCCAAAATGGTGGGGATTGGAAGGGACCTCTGGGGATTGTTTAGCTCAACCACAATGACAGAGCATCATCACACAGAGCAGGATGCCCAGAATCACAGAATCTTAGAATCAACCAGGTTGAAGAGACTAGGTAGGAGAGCCCTGCAGAGAGACCTGGCCAGGCTGGATGGGTGGGCAAAGGTCAATGGGGTGAGAATGAACAAGGCCAAGTGCAGGGTTCTACACTTTGGCCACAACAACCCCAAGCAGCACTACAGGCTGGGGACAGAGTGGCTGAGAGCAGCTAGGCAGAGAGGGAGCTGGGGGTGCTGGGAGAGAGGAGCTGAAGCTGAGGCAGCAGTGCCCAGGTGGGCAGCAGAGCCAATGGCATCCAGTTCTGGCTCAGGAGCAGTGTGGCCAGTAGGACAAGGGAGGTTCTTGTGCCCCTGTGCTCAGCACTGGTCTGGCCACACCTGGAGTGCTGAGTCCAGTTCTGGGCTCCTCAATTCAAGAGAGATGTTGAGGTGCTGGAAGGTGTCCAGAGAAGGGCAACGAAGCTGGAGAGGGTCCTGGAGCAGAGCCCTGTGAGGAGAGGCTGAGGGAGCTGGGGGTGTGCAGCCTGCAGAAGAGGAGGCTCAGGGCAGACCTCATTGCTGTCTGCAGCTCCCTGGAGGGAGGCTGTAGCCAGGTGGGGTTGGGCTCTTCTGACAGGAAAGCAGCAAGAGAAGAAGGGGACACAGTCTCAAGCTGTGCCAGGGAAGTCTAGGCTGGATGTTAGGAGGAAGTTGTTGTCAGAGAGAGTGATTGGCATTGGAATGGGCTGCCCAGGGAGGTGGTGGAGTGGCTGTCCCTGGAGGTGTTGAAGCCAAGCCTGGATGAGGCACTGAGTGCCATGGTCTGATCGACTGGCTAGGGCTGGGTGCTAGGTTGGACTGGCTGAGCTTGGAGGTCTCTTCCAGCCAGGTTGATTCCATGATCCTATGAATCTATGAGTCTATGATTCTATGAGTCCATGAGTCTATGACTCTATGTTTGAGGTGGACTACCAGGCAACAACATTTGATATGAGGTTGTGAGCCAGAAACCAAACTGCAAAACACTCCTGTGGGAATGGTATCAAGAGAGGTCTCCTAAAAGCTGGAAAAACCCAGAGGGAGAAGTGGGATCTTTGGCTGGGGAGGTCTTGGCCATGAGTGCAACATGCTGGCAGTGTGCTCCTGCTCTCTCATTTGCAATTTCTCAATAGATGAAAAGAGCAACTGAAACCAAAATAAAAGTGCAACTGCCTCTTTCAGTCTTCATTAGCATTCTCTTCTTGAACAGATGGGGCTCCAGTGGATGTTCTTATGGTAACTTTCATCCTGGGCAATAAGATCTTATTTTAGTTATTTAATAGACATAAATTTATAGGCAATTGCCATGAATAAAGAGATTAGAGCTAGGAGGAAAAACACTGTTTTCTTCTCAGCTTAGAACTGAGAGATACCTTGTGTCTGTTTTTTCTTATCCTGGCACCAAGGCCACGTTTAGAATAATACTTAGTGGGACTGCTGAGATTTACACACAGAACATGGCTGTGCAGCCTGCCCCAGCTCCACTGCCTTCAGGTGCAGGTGCTGCCACAGCCTTTCGCTGCTGGATTTCTGGGCTGCAGGAAAACACAAGCAGTGAAATGGATCAGTTGCAAATTTTAACTCCCTTTCCTTTCCTTTCCTTTCCTTTCCTTTCCTTTCCTTTCCTTTCCTTTCCTTTCCTTTCCTTTCCTTTCCTTTCCTTTCCTTTCCTTTCCTTTCCTTTCCTTTCCTTTCCTTTCCTTTCCTTTCCTTTCCTTTCCTTTCCTTTCCTTTCCTTTCCTTTCCTTTCCTTTCCTTTCCTTTCCTTTCCTTTCCTTTCCTTTCCTTTCCTTTCCTTTCCTTTCCTTTCCTTTCCTTTCCTTTCCTTTCCTTTCCTTTCCTTTCCTTTCCTTTCCTTTCCTTTCCTTTCCCTTCCATTCTTTTCCTCCCCTCACCTCCCCTCTCCTCTCTCCCCTCTCCCCTCTCCTCTCTCCCCTCTCCCCTCTCCTCTCTTCTCTCTTCTCTCCCCTCCCCTCCTCTCCCCTCCCCCCTCCCCTCCTCTTCCCTCCCTCCCCCCTCCTCTCCTCTCCTCTCCTCTCCTCTCCTCTCCTCTCCTCTCCTCTCCTCTCCTCTCCTCTCCTCTCCTCTCCTCTCCTCTCCTCTCCTCTCCTCTCCTCTCCTCTCCTCTCCTCTCCTCTCCTCTCCTCTCCTCTCCTCTCCTCTCCTCTCCTCTCCTCTCCTCTCCTCTCCTCTCCTCTCCTCTCCTCTCCTCTCCTCTCCTCTCCTCCCCTCTCCTCCCCTCTCCTCCCCTCTCCTCCCCTCTCCTCCCCTCTCCTCCCCTCTCCTCCCCTCTCCTCCCCTCTCCTCCCCTCTCCTCCCCTCTCCTCCCCTCTCCTCCCCTCTCCTCTTGAATTGAGGAGCCCAGAGCTGGACACAGAACAGTTTGTGTGCTAATTGTGCTGTATTTTTTATTCTACATTTCTTTGAAGGGGATTGTTGCAGTGAGGATCTCCCTGGGAGAAGCTTTGCACCATTACAAGAGTAGATGCTATCTCTTGCATCTTCTGTTGGTGTGTTTTGCTTAGAGGCATTTGTGATTTATTTCAGTGCTCTGCAGTCCAAAGTGTGTGATGCAATATTTAAATCCTTGTTCTGCTTCTTTTCAAGCTCAGTTTAAAGGGTGTATTTGTACAGAAGCCAAAGGCTCACAGGTGTTAAAATCCAAGAGGCTGAAATCATAGAATCACAGAATGGTTTAGGTTGGAAGGGACCTCAAAGCTCAGCCAGTTCCAACCCCCTGCCATAGGCAGGGACACCTCCCACTAGAACAGGTTGCTCAAGGCCTCATCCAACCTGGCCTTGAACACCTCCAGGCAGGGAGCAGCCACAACCTCCCTGGGCAACCTGTGCCAGTGTCTCACCACCCTCACTACAAAGAACCCTTTCCTAACAGCTACTTTCAATCTCCCCTCTGCCAGTTCAAACCCATTCCCCCTTGTCCTGTCATTACAAGACCTTGTCAATAGTCCCTCCCCAGCCTTCCTGTAGCCCCCTTCAGATACTGGAAGGCCACTCCAAGGTCTCCTCAAAGCCTTCTCTTCTCCAGGCTGCAGAACCCCAACTCTCTCAGCCTGTCCTCACAGCAGAGCTGCTGCAGCCCTCTGAGCATCTTGGTGGCCTCCTCTGGACTGGCTCCAACAGTTCCATGTCCTGCTTGTGCTGGGAGCTCCAGAACTGCACACAGGACTCCAGGTGGGGTCTGAGGAGAGCAGAGCCAAGGGGCAGAATCCCCTCCCTTGCCCTGTGCCCACACTGCTCTTGCTGCACCCAGCACAGGGTTGTGTCTGGGCTGCACTCACCCTGCAGGCTCCTGTTGAGCTTTTCACCACCTCAGACCCCCAGGTCCTGTTCCTCAGGGCTGCTCTCAGCCACTCCCCACCCAGCCTGGAGTTGTGCTTGGGCTTGCACCCACCCAGGTGCAGGACCTTACACTTGGCCTTGTTGAATATCATGAGGTTGACCTGGGCACACCTCTGCAGCCTGTCCAGGTCCCTCTGGATGGATCCCTTCCCTCTAGCAAGTTGACTGTGTCACACAGCTTGGTGCCATCTGCACACTTGCTGAGGGTGCACTGATTGCTCTGCCCATGTCACTGACAAAGATGTTAAATAGCACTGGTGCCAGCACTGACCCCTGAGGGCCTACAAAAAAAACGGGGAGGGACATTTTAAGCTCACAGGGAGTGACAGGACTGGGGGTAATGGAGCAAAGCTGGAGATGGGGTGATTCAGAGTGAATGTGAGGAGGAAGTTGTTGAGCAGGAGAGTGGTGAGAGGCTGGAATGGGTTGCCCAGGGAGGTGGTTGAGGCCCCAGGGCTGGAGGTGTTTCAGGCCAGGCTGGCTGAGGCTGTGTGCAGCCTGCTCTAGGGTAGGGTGTCCCTGGGCATGGCAGGGGGGTTGGAACTGGCTGATCCTTGGGGTCCCTTCCAACTCTGACTTATTCCATGATTCTATGAGTCTATGCCACTTGGCACTGGTCTCCAGGTGGACATTGTGCCCTTGATCACCACACTCTGTGTGCCACCATCCAGCCAATTCCTTATCCAGCAGTGCTCCACGCATCCAGTCTGTGTGTTTCCAGTTTGGTGACCAGGATGTCCTGTGGGACAGAGTCAAATGCCTTACTCAGGTCCAGGTAGATGATATCAGTTGCTGTGATGGTTTGGGTGTTCTCTGCCTCCTCCATGCTTTGGAAATCACCCAGAACAGACTCAGATGGCTCTGGAAATATGAATGCAGCTTATATTTACAGCTTAGCACAATAGACAAGCAGAGATTTACAGTATAGACAGTTATAGACAGAAAGAGACAAGGTAAAAGGTAATACAGAAACACAGCAGCCCTCCCAGACACCTGAGGCCCCAGGAGGGGCTCTCAACCACCCCTTCACCTTCCCCCTACCCCTCTGTCTTGGAGTCCTGTATACCCCTGAATTCCTCTCCCTCTGGTCTGGCCTTGAGCTCTGTGGTAAAGGGTTGGACTTGATGATCTGTGAGGTCTCTTCCAACCCTAATAACACTGTGACACTGTGTGATATATTTCTCACATTCCTGTACATCTCAGCAAGCCTGTGAGCAAAGTAGACATCACCACTGTTTTCCTTTCACAGCCTGTAATCCAGTTCTTCTCACCAAAACATTCTAGCCTGCTTCAGACCAGCACAGCTGCCCAGTATCCAGTATCCACTGCAATATGAGAAGTTTCATCTTAACACAAGTGAAAACTTCTTTCCTGTGAGGATGCTGGAGCCCTGGACCAGGCTGCCCGGAGAGGTTGTGAAGTATCCTTCTCTGGAGAGATTCCAAACCTTGCTTGATGCAGTCCTGGGCAATTTGCTGTGGATGACCCTGCTTTAGCAGTGGGGCTGGACTAGGTGATCCCCAGAGGTTAATTCTAAACCCCACCACGGGGTTCTGGAATTCAGTTAATGTAGTTACTAAGCACCAATGGAGCTCAAGCTTCTCTAGGATGTGTGTGGGTACCAAGGAGTCTTTGAGGAGTTACCATGGCCTCCGTTGCCCATAAATAATGCTCTCAGCTATGGGAGAGTTACTTTAGTTCTGTATGGGAGGGTCTGGGATTGTAGCCAGGTAGGAGTTGGTCTCTTAGGCAACCACCAATAGAACAAGGGGACACAGTCTCAAGTTGTGGCAGGGGAGGTCTAGACTGGATGTTAGGAGGAAGTTGTTGGCAGAGAGAGTGATTGGCACTGGAATGGGCTGCCCAGGGAGGTGGTGGAGTCACCATCCCTGGAGGTGTTGAAGCAAAGCCTGGATGAGGCACTTAGTGCCATGGTCTGCTTGATTGGCTAGGGCTGGGTGCTAGGTTGGACTGGATGAGCTTGGAGCCTCTTCCAACCTGATTGATCCTATGATTTTAGGGGGTGACCACACCTTGCTAGCAAGCACTGGCAGAGGCCAGCCCTGGAATGTGGAGACTGAAGGGAAGAACAGCCACAGATTGAGCAGAAAGTGACGTAGATTTACCAGTTTTGCTTAACAGGGAAAATCTTGAGGCCAAGGAAAAAGAAAAAGAGTTTTCTATTGGAAATCTGGTGCTGGCTGCCAACAAATAAGGCAAAAATGAGGAATTCCCAGCCTGCTCCTACCATATTACAAATCTGGCCTCTTCAGCTCTATTCTTGGCATTTCTCCCTACCCTAAAATGTGTGTGAACATCTTGTCATGCTCAGTAAACCAGGACTTGGAGAAACACACTGGAATATTCATCAAGGAAAACCATGTAGCTTGAAAATATGCACATCTTGAATAAATCATTTCTTTTTGAGAGAGATGGAATAAAGCTCTCTTTCATCTCTTGCAGTCCTCTTATTAATGCTGTTATTTTTGTTGCCCTTCATCATGAAAGATGAGTGTATTTTTAGCTTTATGTTGTATTCAATTTAGTCTGCAGATTGGGGAAAATTTCATTCTTAGTTTGAAATGTGAGGTAGGGAACAGAGATAATGAAATCATGTTGTTAAGTGTAGCTTTTAAAAACATCTATATAAAATAAAAAGGAGGCTTCTAACTCTTCTGTCTCCTTTAAATCCAGAAAAAAATAACATAGATATGGTAAATAAAACACTGCTATGGTAACCAGAACTGAGAACACTACCAAGACCTCTACTCTGCCCTGGTGAGACCTCATCTTGAATATTGTGTTCAGTTTTGGGCTCCCCAGTTGAAGAGGGACAGGGATCTGCTGGAGAGGGTGCAGTGGAGGGCCACAAGGATGATGGGGGGACTGGAGGGCATGGCTGATGAGGAGAGGCTGAGGGACCTGGGGCTGCTTAGTCTGGAGAAGAGAAGACTGAGAGGGGATTTGATAAATGTTTATAAATATCTGAAGGCTGCCAGGAGAGGGAGGACAGAGAGAGTGATTGGCATTGGAATGGGCTGCCCAGGGAGGTGGTGGAGTCACTGTCCCTGGAGGTGTTCAAGAAAAGCCTGGCTGAGGCACTTAGTGCTATGGTCTGGTTGATTGGCCAGGGCTGGGTGCTAGGTTGGAATGGATGATCTTGGAGGTCTCTTCCAACCTGGTTGATTCCATGATTCGATGACAGGCTCTGCTCACTGCTCCCTGGGATAGGACAAGGAGCAATGGGTGTAAGTTGCAGCACAGGAGGTTCTGCCTCAACATAAGGCGAAACTTTTTGACTGTAAGGGTCCCAGAGCACTGGCACAGGCTGCCCAGAGAGGTTGTGGAGTCTCCTTCTCTGGAGCCTTTCGAGGCCTGTCTGGATGTGTTCCTCTGTGATGTGTGTTAGATAGGATTGTCCTGCTCTGGCAGGGGGGTTGGACTGGATGATCTCCTTGGGTCCCTTCCATTCCCTAACACCCTGTGAGCCTGTGACTAAATTTATACAGCTCCTCTTGTTTCTTTACCTTGTTTGAGGCTGTTGAATCTCAAGGACATAAAGATTTCAGATGAGGGCCTCACAGCCAGGTTAACCTTTTGGTTTGAAAAAGCATAAATCCATTAAATGTCATAATTTTGCATGGGAGTGAAACTTTCCTTCACCATGTCTTTTCAAAGAGACTCTTCCTGTTCACCACTCTTTCTTTGGAGCCCTCTTTGACTCAGTGAATATCACCTACCCATTATGAACCAGTTCCAGCAGGAGAGACTCTATAAAGTCTGCTGTTAATATTATAGCTTCATTTTACAGAAGTAGAGAACAGATTTAAATCAGATATCAAAATGGGTTTGACCCAAGGTCTGACATTTCCCTCTTGAATGCCTCTTACCCATTTTCTGACTGCTGCCAGCTTCTGCCAGTTAAAGTCCTTATGCAGGAAAGAGAAGTTTTTACTCAGGTTCCTACATGGGTATGGGTCATTTAACCTGCCCTTGAACTCCATCATGTTATGCTCCTAAGTGCTGTGTCACAGATAAAAGTTGAGAGCTCCTACAAAGCAAGAGAAATTGTTCAATAACTTTATTGATGATCTGGAGAAGAGGATAGAGTCCAGCATCAGTAAGTTTGCAAATGACACCAAGCTAGGAGCAGCTGTGGAGCTGTTGGAGGGTAGGAGAGCCCTGCAGAGGGACCTGGCAAGGCTGGATGGGTGGGCAAAGGCCAATGGGAGGAGACTGAACAAGGCCAAGTGCAGGGTTCTGCACTTTGGCCACAACAACCCCAAGCAGCACTACAGGCTGGGGCCAGAGTGGCTGGAGAGCAGTCAGACAGAGAGGGACCTGGGGGTACTGGCAGAGAGTAGCTGAAGCTGAGGCAGCAGTGTGCCCAGGTGGGCAGCAGAGCCAATGGCATCCTGGGCTGGCTCAGGAGCAGTGTGAGCAGCAGCACAAGGGAGGTTATTCTGCCCCTGTGCTCAGCACTGCTCAGGACACACCTTGAGTGCTGTGTCCAGTTCTGGGCTCCTCCATTCAAGAGAGATGTTGAGGGACTGGAAGGTGTCCAGAGAAGGGCAACAAAGGTGGTGAGGGGCCTGGAGCAGAGCCCTGTGAGGAGAGGCTGAGGGAGCTGGGGGTGTGCAGCCTGCAGAAGAGGAGGCTCAGGGCAGAGCTCATTGCTGTCTGCAGCTACCTGCAGGGAGGCTGTAGCCAGATGGGGTTGGTCTCTTCTGCCAGGCAAGCAGCAAGAGAAGACGGGGACAGAGTCTGAAGCTGTGGCAGGGCAGGTCTAGGCTGGATGTTAGGAGGAAGTTGTTGTCAGAGAGAGTGATTGGCATTGGAATGGGCTGCCCAGGGAGGTGGTGGAGTCTCTGTGCCTGGAGGTGTTGAAGCCAAGCCTGGCTGGGGCACTTAGTGCCATGGTCTGGTTGACTGGATAGGGCTGGGTGCTAGGTTGGGCTGGATGAGCTTGGAGGACTCTTCCAACCTTCTTGATTCTATGATTCTATGGTTTAATCTGCCCTTGAACTTCATCATGTTATCCTTGTAAGTGCTGTGTCACAGATAAAAGTGAGAGATCCTACACTGCAAGGGAAATTGTCTGAATCATGTTCAGGACACTTATGCAAACAGAAGAGGATCTGAACCTTCCTTTTTCCTTATTTCCCTGTATCAGAGTTAAGAGGAAAATTCTAGTTTTGGAGAGCTTGTGTTTTCCAGAGGGAAAAGTTTTCTCTGAAGGAGTGATTCCATGGTAGTTCTCCTAGCAGTTAACATAGAAAGCCTATATAAAAGTGTTTCCTGTGTTTAAAAGAGTGTTTAGATATTTCCCTCAAGGTACACTGGCTTGGTAGGTTACCTCTGTGAGTGGAAGCTTTTCTTTACTGCTGCTTTCCAGTCAACTTCTGGTCCAAGTCTCCTTGTGATAGGAGCTGATGAGCTTTCAGAGCAGCATGTTTCTGCATATCCTCTGCTCTGTTCAGCCATTCTTCCAACTCCTATTATGCACAACTGGAATAAGTCAAAGTGGAGGACAATACAGGTCCTATCAGCTAAATGTAGCTGCTTTAAGGGGTTTGTTCTACAAGTTCTTCAGCATTTATTAATAGGCCCAATGTGCCTTGGTGAGCTCCTGACCAGCATTGTCCAGATTATTGATGATCTGGACGAGGGGATTGAGTCCAGCATCAGAAAGTTTGCAGATGACACCCAGCTAGGAGCTGGTGTGGATATGTTGGAGGGTAGAAGAGCCCTGCAGAGGGACCTGGACAGGCTGGATGGGTGGGCAGAGGCCAATGGGATGAGACTGAACAAGGCCAAGTGCAGGGTTCTGCACTTTGGCCACAACAACCCCAAGCAGCACTATAGGCTGGGGACTGAGTGGCTGAGAGCTGCCAGGAGGAAAGGGACCTGGGGGTACTGATAGATAGTAGCTGAAGATAAGGCAGCAGTGTGCTCAGGTGGGCAGCAGAGCCAATGGCATCCTGGGCTGGCTCAGGATCAGTGTGGGCAGCAGGACAAGGGAGGTTCTTCTGCCCCTGTGCTCAGCCAGGTGGGATTGGTCTCTTCTGCCAGGCAACCAGCAATAGAACAAGGGGACACAGTCTCAAGTTGTGGCAGAGGAGGTCTAGGCTGGATGTGAGGAGGAAGTTGTTTGCAGAGAGAGTGATTGGCATTGGAATGGGCTGCCCAGGGAGGTGGTGGAGTCACTGTGCCTGGAGGTGTTCAGGAAAAGCCTGGCTGGGGCACTTAGTGCCATGGTCTGGTTGATTGGCTGGGGCTGGGTGCTAGGTTGGGCTGGCTGAGCTTGGAGTTCTCTTCCAACCTGCTTGATTGTATGATTCTGTGAATTCACCTCCTTCTCAGAGATGCTCATGCTGGTGTTTGCCTTTCTTTTAGGCAAGCTTCAGTGTTGTAATGGTGCAGCTGCTCTGGATACCTGTCCCAGGTTGAGACTATAGGGTTAAAAAATCATCTGGGGACTAGAAGATTGTTATTCAATCCCATAATTCTGCTATCTCTTTATAAACTCACAACAAGGTCAGCTCGTTCTCCTTTCCTTCTCCTCCTGCCTTGTGTCTGGCAGGAGCCACTTTATCAGGAAGAACATGTGAGCAGTAGGCCTGTTTTGGGGGCTCCAGAGGCTTGTTTAGGCCCCTTGGATGGCAGAGGCATTGCAGGGGTGGGAGGATTAGAACACTGGGGAGTGTAGACATAGAGTTTTTTGGGTTGGGGGAAAATCAAAGGCAGTTTGCCAGGGATGTGGTAATTGCACTTTAAAGTCTTTCTCTGTGTCTCTCTCCAAATATAAGCCTGTGTTTTTCTCCAGTTTCATTTGAGAGCTTCGTTTCTGTCAGCTATCTCTAAAAACCACCACAATACCATTGGTTTTTTTAGAGGGGAATGTGCCCAGGCTCCCCTAAAATCATGTTGGCCAGAAGCTCTGTGTTGTGATAGCAGAGAACCAAGAGTCGCTGAGTCCTGACCCTTTTCCTTCTGACTGAAATCTCTTGCTGTCTACAACTACCTGAAGGGAGGCTGTAGCCAGGTGGGGTTGGGTTCTTCTGCCAGGCAAGCAGCAACAGAACAAGGGGACAGAGTCTCAAGTTGTGCTGGGAGAAGTGTAGGCTGGATGTTAGTAGGAAGTTGTTGTCAGAGAGAGTGATTGGCATTGGAATGGGCTGCCCAGGGAGGTGGTGGAGATGCTCATCCCTGGAGGTGCTGAAGCAAAGCCTGGCTGGGGCACTTAGTGCCATGGTCTGGTTGACTGGACAGGGCTGGGTGCTAGGTTGGACTGGATGATCTTGGAGGTCTCTTCCAACATGCTTGATTCTATGATTCTTCTCTCAGCAGGCTGTGTTGCTATTGCAGCAGCACAGGGATGACTACAGAGAAGAATACAATGCAGGCAGAGAAGAAATCATGACAAGGAAGATGCTGTGATCAGTGCCAGCATACCTGTGTTTTTTTTTTTAAGGTAGCCTGCTGGCTGACTTAAATTAGAAAGATCAGTCAAACTTTTATCACCTGAGATCTCTTTGTAGGGAGAAGTACCTGCCTCTGATCACTTGCACAGAATCACAGAATCAAAGAATCATAGAATCAGTCAGGGCTAGAAGGGACCACAAGCATAGAGTCATAAAATCAGTCAGGGATGGAAGGGACCACAAGCATAGAGTCATAGAATCAGTCAGGGATGGAAGGGACCACAAGCATAGAATCACAGAATCAGTCAGGGCTGGAAGGGACCACAAGCATAGAGTCATAGAATCAGTCAGGGCTGGAAGGGACCACAAGCATAGAGTCACAGAATCAGTCAGGGCTGGAAGGGACCACAAGCATAGAATCACAGAATCAGTCAGGGCTGGAAGGGACCACAAGCATAGAGTCATAGAATCAGTCAGGGCTGGAAGGGACCACAAGCATAGAATCACAGAATCAGTCAGGGCTAGAAGGGACCACAAGCATAGAATTACAGAATCAGTCAGGGCTGGAAGGGACCACAAGCATAGCATTACAGAATCAGTCAGGGCTAGAAGGGACCACAAGCATAGAATCACAGAATCAGTCAGGGCTGGAAGGGACCACAAGCATAGAATCACAGAATCAGGGCTAGAAGGGACCACAAGCATAGAATCACAGAATCAGTCAGGGCTAGAAGGGACCACAAGCATAGAATCACAGAATCAGTCAGGGCTGGAAGGGACTACAAGCATAGAGTCATAGAATCAGTCAGGGTTGGAAGGGACTACAAGCATAGAGTCATAGAATCAGTCAGGGTTGGAAGGGACCACAAGGATGGTCTAATTCCAACCTCCCTGCCATGGGCAGGGCCACCCTACCCTAGAGCAGGCTGCCCACAGCCTCAGCCAGCCTGGCCTCAAACACCTCCAGCCATGGGGCCTCAACCACCTCCCTGGGCAACCCATTCCAGCCTCTCACCACTCTCCTGCTCAACAACTTCCTCCTCACCTCCACTCTCAATCTCCCCACCTCCAGCTTTGCTCCATTCCTCCCAGTCCTGGCACTCCCTCAGAGCTTAAAAAGTCCCTCCCCAGATTTTTTGTAGCCCCCTTCAGATCCTGGCAGGCCACAAGAAGGTGACCTGGGAGCCTCCTCTGCTCCAGCCTGCACAGCCCCAACTCTTTCAGTCTGTGCTCACAGCAGAGGACAATGATATTGTTTTCAACTTCTGCTACCTGTTGAAGCATGATGAACTCAATACCTTTAGAGTAAGGGCAACATTCTCCCCAGCACAGAGCACTCCTTTGTGGAATACAAATGAAGGTTTACAGCTGGTCATTCAGCAAAGCTCATTAGAGTGAGCTTCATTAGCTCTTTTGTATGATTTTGCTAAAGGCTAAGCAATATTCTTTATGTCTTTGTTACTTTCTGTGCATGGTTGTGCGTGATCTAAATATAGGAACCTATAGAGATGTAATTGGTTACAGAAGACACAGCTGTGGAGTTATTATTTACAATCAAATTAGAGGAAAAGAACAATTGAAGGGAACAGAGACCCCACTAATAACTGCTGGGAGCTTTGATTGAAACACTATTTTTTTTCCCCTTTAGTTCCAAATGCATCATCCAGAAAGAAACAATATATATGGTGGCTTTCTAAGTGGAGTACTAGATTGTCTAGCTCATTCTTTGCCAACAGTTACTCTTTGTCTGTTATTCACTGTCTTCTGCAACTGCCATCTCTTATTAATCAATCACTTCTATTTTGCTTGTTTTCTTTCTTTTACAAATTATTTGAATCATAGAATCATAGAATCAAGCAGGTTGGAAGAGACCTCCAAGCTCACCCACTCCGACCTAGCACCCAGCCCTACACAATCAACCAGACCATGGCACTAAGTGCCTCATCCAGGCTTTGCTTCAACACCTCCAGGGATGGCAACTCCACCACCTCCCTGGGCAGCCCATTCCAATGCCAATCACTCTCTCTGACAACAACTTCCTCCTAACATCCAGCATAGACCTCCCTTGGCACAGCTTGAGACTGTATCCCCTTCTTCTGTTGCTGCTTGCCTGGCAGAAGAGACCAACCCCACCTGGCTGCAGCCTCCCTCCAGGTAGTTGTAGAGAGCAATGAGCTCTGCCCTGAGCCTCCTCTTCTGCAGGCTGCACACCCCCAGCCCCCTCAGCCTCTCCTCATAGGGTTTGTGTTCCATGCCCCCCCACCAGCTTTGTTGCCCTTTTCTGGACACCTTCCAGCATCTCAAGATCTCTCTTAAATTCAATAGCCCAGAACTGGACACAGCACTCAAGGGGTGGCCTGAGCAGTGCTGAGCACAGGGGAAGAAGAACCTCCCTTGTCCTGCTGGCCACACTGCTCCTGAGCCAGCCCAGGATGCCATTGGCTCTGCTGCCCACCTGGGCACACTGCTGCCTCATTTTCAGCCTACTATCCACCAGTACCCCCAGCTCCCTCTCTGCCTGGCTGCTCTCCAGCCACAGTGTCCCCAGCCTGTAGCGCTGCTTGGGGTTGTTTTGACCAAAGTGCAGGACCCTGGGAGGAGAAAAAAAATCCAAGCCAAGTGTCCCCTTTCCTTAACCCCAAAACACAGAGCTGGTACCACAGAATTTAAAGGGCACAGCACTTCCCCAAACCAGTGATGTCATTCCATCAGGTCAGTGCCTGAAGAAGAGGCTCAAAGGCAGGCACGGGTATCCTAATGAGGACCGTGCTCTCTGCGTGGTTATTTAAAGCCCACCTTCAAGTGTCTTCAGCCAAATTCTCCAGGAGCCATCTCTATCGCCATGTTGACTTCATCCTCCTTTTGCCACTGCAGCATCCTGTGGCGCTCCGGTCCAGCAACACCCTGCTTCAGGTTGTACTTAACACTCTGCTGCGACCTACTGATGCTCTGAGGCACTACACTCCAGGCAATCCATGCTGAGTTTCCCTTCTCAGCCCCATCCAAGCAATAGGGTTTAAAGTCATTTAGACACTCCATTTTCAGCCCTTGTGGCATCGCTGCTTGGAAGGGAGTTCTTTGCTATTCCAGCTTGTCTAGCTTTGGAAGTTTACTGTAATGCAAACTTAAAATGAGTTGCAGGCTCTGAAGATGGCTGTCAAGTCTGGTGAGCACAGCAGGAAAAACAGATTGTAAAGCCACTAACATGATGAATTGTTTCCTTTGCTCTTACATTATATGCAGAGCCTCAGCGAGTTGTCTGAGTTGGTGCAGAATGATTAATGAAAGCAGCTTTGGTAATGGTTAGTAAGTTCAGGGTTGGTGCAATCCCAAGCACAGCTCCAGGCTGGGTGGGGAATGGCTGAGAGCAGCCCTGAGGAACAGCACCTGGGGGTCTGGGCTGATGAAAAGCTCAACATGAGCCTGCAGTGTGAGTGCAGCCCAGACACAACCCTGTGCTGGGCTGCAGCAAGAGCAGTGTGGGCAGCAGGGCAAGGGAGGGGATTCTGCCCCTTGGCTCTGCTCTCCTCAGACCCCACTTGGAGTCCTGTGTGCAGTTCTGGAGCCCCCAACACAAACAGCACATGGAACTGTTGGAGCCAGTCCAGAGGAGGCCACCAAGATGCTCAGAGGGCTGCAGCAGCTCTGCTCTGAGGACAGGCTACAAGAGTTGGGGCTCTGCAGCATGGAGAAGAGAAGGCTTCAAGGAGACCTTATAGTGGCCTTCCAGTATCTGAAGGGGACCTGCAGGAAGGTTGGGGAGGGACTATTGACAAGGACTTGTAATGACAGGACAAGGGGGAATGGGTTTGAACTGGAGGAGGGGAGGTTCAAAGCAGATGTTAGGAAAGGGTTCTTTGCAGTGAGGGTGGTGAGACACTGGCACAGGTTGCCCAGGGAGGTTGTGGCTGCTCCCTGCCTGGAGGTGTTCAAAGACAGATTGGATGAGGCCTTGAGCAACCTGTTCTAGGGGGAGGTGTCTCTGCCTATGGCAGGGGTTGGAATTGGATGAGCTTTGAGGTCCCTTTCAACTATGATTCCATGATTCAGGAGCAGCTTGCTCTATCAAGGTGCTGCAAATGGTACTACTCGCAGAGGGTAATGGACTTGTTCTCTAATGAGAGGCTTTAACACCAAGGTGCTGGGACTTGTGTAAGCATGGCAGCTGCTTACAGCTGGTGTGCACAAAGCTGTGTGAAGATACACAGGAATTCTCAAAGGCTTGTGATAGTTTGGGTGTTCCCTGCCCTCCCAGACATGTGAACATCACCCAGCCTAGACTCAGCTGAATCTGGAAATTGACTGAAGCTTTATATTCACAGCTTAGCACTATGTACAGGCAGAGATTTGCAACAGATACAGAAATATACAAGTTAAAAAAGGAATACAGAAACACAACAGCCCTCCCAGAAACCTGAGTCCCAACGAGGGGCTCCCAACCACCCTTCCACCTTCTCCCCACCCTTCTACCTTACCTCCGACTTTGCCTTACGCTTCAAGAAGAGTTTGGAGGGTTGGCCAGGGGGGTTAGGAAGAAGATAGATTCTTCACACAGACAGCAGGTTAGGTTAGAGAGAAGTGCAGCCCCAATGACAGAGAGCAAACAACTGCCTTATCTATGTCTATGTTCTTGTTCTTATCCACCTCAGCAAGCCTATGAGTGCAGCAGACATCAGCATTGTTTCCTTTTCACAGCCTAGCATCTAATTCTTCTCACCAAAATATCCCAGCTAGGCTCAAACTAGCACACTGCTAAAGTCAAGTTGATTTTAGTAGAGTTGAGGAACCACTGAGGTGGCCTGAGAGATGAGAAGATAACTGTTGGAGCTGTGTAGCTGAAGTCTTTGTAGTCACATAAGACTACAAAGCAGGATGTCTAGACAAGATCTACCACAGATAGCTGCACAAGATGATGGGTAGATGGGGACAAGTGGGGACAGGTAGCCAGGTGGGGTTGGGCTCTTCTGCCAGGCAAGCAGCTACAGAACAAGGGGACACAGTCTCAAGTTGTGGCAGGGGAGGTCTAGGCTGGATGTTAGGAGGAAGTTGTTGGCAGAGAGAGTGATTGGCATTGGAATGGGCTGCCCAGGGAGGTGGTGGAGTCGCTGTCCCTGGAGATGTTGTTGAAGCAAAGCTTGGATGAGGCACTTAGTGCCATGGTCTGGTTGATTGGACAGGGCTGGGTGCTAGGTTGGGCTGGATGATCTTGGAGGTCTCTTCCAACCTGCTTGATTCCATGATTCTCTGATTCTCTGAGAGGTGCTCCCTTTCACTGAGCCTCACCAGCACTAGTTTTCTCTGACCATCGAGTCTATCAGAGATGACATATTCAGCATTACATACTGCTCCAACTCCCCATGTCAAGACCTACAGCTGACACCCTGTGACTTACCTTCACCTCACACTGAGCAGACCTTGCTGCCAGTCTGGCAGTGATATCCCAGAGAGTCCTGTGTGAATGGTTTCCTAGGAATTGCTTTGCTTAGCCCACACACAGACCTCACTCAACCTTGCTCCTTTTCTGACGATTGTCTTCAAGTAAGAAGGCAGCAGCCTGTACTTGTCTGAGGCTTGTACCAAGAAGTTGTCTGTCTAATGTTAAGTGTGGAAAGCAGTAAGTTGTGAGGGAACCTAAAGGAAGTGGTTTATAGACCATGGGCTCTGAGAGGAGAGAGACTTTGCAGAGTCTCTGTGGGTGTGGAGGGCAGCCAGGGGTGGCAGGACATATCTGAAATCATCTATTCTTCTCAGAGCATGTCCATGTCCTGCCACCTGCTTCCACATCTAAGCCTTAGATGGTCTCTGTTAGTTTTGGTGCCAATAACCAAGCCAGACTAACCAGTTACTGCCCTCCCAGCACCTCTGGGTTCTGCACAAAATGGTCTAGAGGATGAAAAGGACAAGGAGCAATGGGTGTAAGCTGCAGCACAGGAGGTTCCACCTCAACACAAGGGGGAACTTCTTTCCTGTAAGGGTCCCAGAGCACTGGCACAGGCTGCCCAGAGAGGCTGTGGAGTCTCCTTCTCTGGAGACTTTCAAGGCCTGTCTGGATGTGTTCCTCTGTGACCTGAACTAGATTATGTGGTCCTGCTCTAGCAGGGGGTTTGGACTTGATGATCTCTTTGAGTCCTTTCCACCCCCAATATCCTGCGACCCTGTGAAAAGCTCCTGAAGGTGAATGGTCTGAGAGCAGAAGTTCATTAGGCTGTGGGTGGCTTGGGTAAGGACAGCTAGGAGACAGAGCTATGGAACATTATGCTGGTTCTGGGGAGTGCGAACCTCTTCATGATCATAGAATCATAGAATCAATCAGGTTGGAAGAGACCTCCAAGCTCAGCCAGTCCAACCTAGCACCCAGCCCTATCCAATCAACCACACCATGGCACTAAGTGCCTCATCCAGGATTTTCCTGAACACCTCCAGGGATGGTGACTCCACCACCTCCCTGGGCAGCCCATTCCAATGCCAATCACTCTCTCTGACAATAACTTCCTCCTAACATCCAGCCTATACTTCCTCTGGCATAACTTGAGGCTGTGTCCCCTTCTTCTGGTGCTGCTTTCCTGGCAGAACAGACCAACCCCACCTGGCTGCAGCCTCCCTTCAGGAAGTTGTAGACAGCAATGAGCTCTGCCCCGAGCCTCCTCTTCTGCAGGCTGCACACCCCCAGCTCCCTCAGCCTCTCCTCACAGGGCTCTGCTCCAGGCCCCTCACCAGCTTCATCGCCCTTCTCTGGACACCTTCCAGCACCTCAACATCTCTCTTGAGATATCTCACTTGATGTTAAAGAGAAGAAGATGCTTTTATTTAACACTGGCAGTGGAAGATGGATTATTGGCATACTTGGAGGAAATTGTGTGTGGAGATGAGCTGAGAGCTATTAATCAACAAGGACTGCTAAACTGAAGCAACTGCAACCCAATATACTTGAGACTGGTCCTGGGCACCAGACAACTTACACAGATTGGGATCAGAGGAAAATAATTCATGCTGGAAAAGTTTCAACCCGGGAGGAAATTATAAGCATATGTCTGGGGGGCAGCTGTAAGCTGGAGCAGTGTGGAATAGGAGTCTCACTAATTAATACTGCAAAAGCATCTGCAGGCCCTACCTTGAGATTATTAGCAGATTACTCCTAGTAATAGGAGTACTCAGAGATAACAGAGGGCTTTAAACCCGACGCTGGTAAATTAATCAGTGGATCAGAAAGAGCGTCCTGCTGGTGAGCCAAAATGGCTGAGCAGAAATAGGATAAGCAATGTATTGTATGGATGGAAAATACAGGAGAATGTAAAACATATGGAAAGCATTTTTAAGGCTGGGAAAGGGGGGGAAAATTGCTTGTGGAATTGGAAGTAAGAAATGCGCTCTGTGAAGCATGGAGGTTCTGTGGCTAAAGAGGGAGCTTAAAATGCATGCTTTGAGTATTTTATTTTCCTTTTCTTCCCTTCCTTGCTAACACGAGGTGTGCTGCTAGGGGCAGACTTGGTTGTATCACAGTATCACAGTATCATCAGGGTTGGAAGAGACCTCACAGATCATCAAGTCCAACCCTTTACCACAGAGCTCAAGGCCAGACCATGGCACCAAGTGCCACGTCCAGTCCTGCCTTGAACAGCTCCAGGGACGGCGACTCCACCACCTCCCCAGGCAGCCCATTCCAGTGTCCAATGACTCTCTCAGGGAAGAACTTTCTCCTCACCTCCAGCCTAAATCTCCCCTGGCACAGCTTGAGGCTGTGTCCTCTTGTTCTGGTGCTGGCCACCTGAGAGAAGAGAGCAACCTCCTCCTGGCCACAACCACCCCTCAGGTAGTTGTAGACAGCAATAAGGTCTCCCCTGAGCCTCCTCTTCTCCAGGCTAACCAATCCCAGCTCCCTCAGCCTCTCCTCGTAGGGCTGTGCTCAAGGCCTCTCCCCAGCCTCGTTGCCCTTGTCTGGACATGCTCAAGCATGTGCTTGTTTCAAGACAGATTTCTCAAGCACAAGGTGTGCAGGAATTCCTTCTCCTAAAGGGTCATTAAAGCACTCTGCTTGCTGGTAGTTTGCATTTGAACTGACTGTAAAGAAAGTAGATTGGATAAGGTTTTTTCCCCCTTCTAGAGAGATTTCAAACTCATATTTCCCATTTCTTTGGCAGTAGTGTAAGCAGCAGGACCAACTCAGTCTCTCAGTGGCCAGGAGGAGGTTGCTCTCTTCTCTCAGGTGGCCAGCACCAGAACAAGAGGACACAGCCTCAAGCTGTGCCAGGGGAAATTTAGGCTGGAGGTGAGGAGAAAGTTCTTCCCTGAGAGAGTCATTGGACACTGGAATGGGCTGCCCGGGGAGGTGGTGGAGTTGCCGTCCCTGGAGCTGTTCAAGGCAGGACTGGACGTGGCACTTGGTGCCATGGTCTGGCCTTGAGCTCTGTGCTAAAGGGTTGGACTTGATGATCTGTGAGGTCTCTTCCAACCCTGATAATACTGTGATACTGTGATACTGTAATGCCCCCTGCACAAAAAACAATTCAGAACTCTGTGGAAACACAGCGAGGGAACACACACGAAGGAAAAAGAGTGAAGCAGACCCTTCTATTTTATGCTAAGCAGTACAGCTGTATTTTAAACTGGGCTTTTGATCTGATCCAGAGTCACTCATTGGAATTTCCAATAAGAATCCATGCCAAAGCTGGAAGCTCAAACCAAATTATCTACCTTCAGAGAATCATAGAATCTGTCAGGGTTGGAAGGGACAGCAAAGGTCAACCAGTTCCAACCCCCCTGCCATACATGAAAGGACTGCATTCTGATATTGACTATTAAGGAATGTAATTTCCTGCTTATCTTTTCATGTTAATCTATCTTTAGATTATTAAAATCAAGAGAGAGGGCTGCAGCAGCTCTACTATGAAGACAGGCTACAGGAGTTGGGGCTCTGCAGCATGGAGAAGAGAAGGCTTTGAGGACACCTTACAGTGGCCTTCCAGTATCTGAAATGGGCCTATAGAAAGGCTGGGGAGGGACTATTGACAAGGTCTTGTAATGACAGAATGAGGGGGAATGGGTTTGAACTGGCAGAGGGGAGATTGAAAGTAGATGTTAGGAAAGGGTTCTTTGCAGTGAGGGTGGTGAGACACTGGCACAGGTTGCCCAGGGAGGTTGTGGAGCACAGAAGCACCCAATGTGATCTCTGATCACATTGGGTGCTTCTGTGCTCCTCAACCTCCCTGGATGTGTTGAAGGCCAGGCTGGATGAGACCTTGAGCAACCTGTTCTAGTGGGAGGTGTCCCTGCCTATGGCAGGGGGTTGGAACTCGCTGAGCTTTGAGGTCCCTTCCAACCATTCTATGATTCTATAAGTTGTTTCACCTAAATGTTATTTTCTGACTTAAAGACTAATCTTCCTGTTTCATGTGTGTGTGGCATTTATGGTTTTGTGTGCACAGCTTCAGAACCTTAGAGGAAGTCTGACAGTGTCAGACCCAAAAAACAAAAGCAATTTATTGTATTGTTTGCATAACCAGTTCAACACTGCAATAAACAATACAGAGGGTTTAATACAGGCTGCAAGTAGTCTGTTATAGTTGTCTATTGTAAGTAGTCTATTATAAGTATTAAAAGTAGTCTATTAGAAGTATTATAAGTAGTCTATTATAGTAGTCTACTATAGTTGTAAGCAAGCAAGGACTGGGAGGAAGTGGGTTACCATTACTAATATGTGGTGTCAAGTATGAAATTAGACATGAGACATGTCACATCCTCATCAGCAAGGTGATGTCATCTGGGTCATAGAATCATAGAATCAAGCAGGTTGGAAGAGACCTCCAAGCTCAGCCAGTACAACCTAGCACCCAGCCCTAGCCAATCAATCAGACCATGGCACTAAGTGCCTCAGCCAGGCTTGGCTTCAACACCTCCAGGCACAGTGACTCCACCACCTCCCTGGGCAGCCCATTCCAATGCCAATCACTCTCTCTGCCAACATCTTCCTCCTCACATCCAGCCTAGACCTCCCCTGACACAACTTGAGACTGTGTCCCCTTCTTCCAATGCTGCTTTCCTGGCAGAAGAGACCAACTCCACCTGGCTACAGCCTCCCTTCAGGTACTTGCAGACAGCAATGAGGTCTGCCCTGAGCCTCCTCTTCTGCAGGCTGCACACCCCCAGCTCCCTCAGCCTCTCCTCACAGGGATCTGCTCCAGGCCCCTCACCAGCTTTGTTGCCCTTCTCTGGACACCTTCCAGTCCCTCAACATCTCTCTTGAATTGAGGAGCCCAGAACCGGACTCAGGACTCAAGGTGTAGCCTGAGCAGACCTGACCATATAAGCATGCCTCCACACCCTGGATGCAGTTCTGCAGCAGGGATGTGAATTATAGGGTGAAAAACCTTTGAGAAACAGACCATATTCTCTTGGTGGTGCAGTACAGGATCTCACCCCTGCATTTAAGTGTGACAGAGTTCTGAATTCTCTATTGCTAAGAGAAGTTGGCTCACTCCAGGTCTTTTCTTGTCCTGTTGCCCTCATCTCTCAACAGAGATAGGAAGTACTAGACTTGCTTCAGCCTTTCTCATGGGTTGGACCAGATGATCTTGGAGGTCTCTTCCAACCTGGTTGATTCTATGATTCTACTTGCAGTCTTTGCCAGATTCAGCACTCACTGCAAGCTGACTGGAAAGAGTATGCAGCATTGTGATGGAAGGGTTTAGCTCAGTTTTCACTGTACAGCAGCCAGCTTTGACCTTAACAAGAACATAACAATTGTCTACCGTTTGTTCCTTGGGGACAGTCCTTAAAACCCTTCCGCAGCAATTGTTTTGTCTGCTGCTGTACCTCCTTCACTGGCTGCTTTGGATAGGCACATCACTGATTAGATGTTCCTGCCCCTGCCCATTTTACCACTCTGAATCTCTGCTTAACTCTATTCCCTGCTTTCAGGCCTCTGCTTCCATTCTGAAGCTTTACTCTGCCTTGTGCTGGGAAGAAGACAGATTTCACTGTTTCAAAGTGAGAATTTATTCAAGTGTCTACCAAAAGTGCCAGGTGCTGCACTTTGGCCACAACAACCCCATGCAGACATACAGGCTGGGGTCGGAGTGGCTGAGAGCAGCCAGACAGAGAGGGATCTGGGGGTGCTGATTGATACCTGCCTGAACATGAGCCAGCAGTGTGACCAGGTGGCCAAGAGAGCCAGTGGCATCCTGGCCTGCATCAGGAATGGTGTGGCCAGCAGGAGCAGGGAGCTCATTCTGCCCCTGGACTCTGCACTGGTTAGACCACACCTCGAGTCCTGTGTTCAGTTCTGGGCCCCCCAGATTAGGAGGGACATTGAGATGCTTGAGCGTGTCCAGAGAAGGGCGACGAGGCTGGGGAGAGGCCTTGAGCACAGCCCTACGAGGAGAGGCTGAGGGAGCTGGGATTGGTTAGTCTGGAGAAGAGGAGGCTCAGGGGTGACCTTATTGCTGTCTACAACTACCTGAGGGGTGGTTGTGGCCAGGAGGAGGTTGCTCTCTTCTCTCAGGTGGCCAGCACCAGAACAAAAGGACACAGCCTCAGGCTGTGCCAGGGGAGATTTAGGCTGGAGGTGAGGAGAAAGTTCTTCCCTGAGAGAGTCATTGGACACTGGAATGGGCTGCCCGGGGAGGTGGTGGAGTCGCCGTCCCTGGAGCTGTTCAAGGCAGGATTGGACGTGGCACTTGGTGCCATGGTCTGGCCTTGAGCTCTGTGGTAAAGGGTTGGACTTGATGATCTATGAAGGCTCTTCCATCCTTGGTGATACTGTGAGACTGTGAAAAGCTGCTGCGCTCCCCCACCAAATGAGAAAGAGAAGACACAGCACAAGTTTCTCTCTGAGCAGCAGCGTTTAAAGCTGAAATATGTCTGATGCTTCCCTACAAAATTAAACTTAAATTCAGGAGACATGCCTCTTCCCATGTCTTGGTGCTGCCTAAACTTAGACTAGTGCCTGAAGTTGTCACTTGTTGGCTTCTTGAGATGCCACATAGCATCCAACTCTAGGCAGTATCAAGGATAAATAAATCCATTCATCTACTCCACTCTCATGAGACCCCACTTGGAGTATCATGTTCAGCTCTAGAGCCTCCAACACAAGAAGGACATGAACTGTTGGAGTGGGTTCAGAAGAGAGCCATGAAGATAACAAGAGGGCTGGAGAATGTCTCCTATGAAGACACACAGAGAGATGAGGTTGTTCATCCTGGAGAAAAGAAGGCTTCAGGAAGACCTTAGAGCAGCCTTCCATAATGGAAAGGAGTTTGCAGGATAGCTGGAGACTTGTTACAAAGACATGCAGTGACACGATGAGGAGTAATGGCTTCACACTGAAAGGGAGAAAAAGAGCAGTCTCAGGAGTGACTTCATTGCTGGCTGCAACTACCTAAAGGGAGGCTGTAGCCAGGTAGGAGTTGGTCTCTTCTGCCAGGCAAGCAGCAATAAAAGAAGGGGACACAGTCTCAAGTTGTGTCAGGGCAGGTCTAGGCTGGCTGTTAGGAGGAAGTTGTTGGCAGAGAGTGATTGGCATTGGAATGGGCTGCCCAGGGAGGTGGTGGAGTCGTCATCCCTGGAGGTGTTGAAGCAAAGCCTGGATGGGACACTTAGTGCCATGGTCTGGTTGATTGTGTAGGGCTGGGTGCTAGGTTGGGCTGGATGATCTTGGAGGTCTCTTCCAACCTGCTTGATTCTATGATCCTAAGCTGCATTTAACTTAGACATTAGGAAGAAATTCTTCCCCATAATAGTGGTGAGGCACTGGAACAAGTTGCATAGAGTTGTGAAGGCTCCAAGCCTGGAATTGCTCAAAGGCAGATTGTATGAGCCCCTGAGCAAGCTGCTCTCGTAGCAGGTGTGCCTGCCCATGGCAAAGGATTGGAAATGCATCATTAAGGACCCTTCAACCCAAACCATTCTATCATTCTGTGACTATGTACCAACACTTCTGGGTGGTGGTGTGCAGGGAAGGGTTGCAGTGCACTGATGAAGAAGATAACAATGTTCAGAAATGTAAGAAATGGTCTGAAATGTAGCACTTGACATTCAGTTCAGGTCCAAAGCCTTGCACTTTGGAGAAACCAGATACACAGATATGAAATGAGAGGGATTGGTCAAGCAGCAGAACGATGCAGGAATGCCTGGCACCAAGACAAGGAACATCAAGATGGTGATGTTATTGTAAAGGCAAATCTCTTAGTGATGAGAAAGAGTAGAATTTAGCCCATGAAGAACAAAGAGGGCAAAGGCTGTGTGGAGGGAAGGGACAGAATGCCAAGCCTTGGAGATAGTCTTCAATTTACCTTTGAGAGGGAAGGTAAAGTATTTGAACTCTTAGGACCCTTATGAACATAGATGTCTTTCCATAAAGACTTCCTTACCTAACCTGAGGGAAACAGAGAATGCAGAGTGGAATAAATAATGAGAAATGAGTTGGACTTCTGGTATTAATGGATTATTAATATTCTGCCTGATTTAATCACCTAATTATGACATAGCACTACAGGTGGGAAACCATTTATAGGGCAGAGCTTATCTCCTACCTGTGACTAATCAGCTGGCAAGAGCTCAAGTGTCACCACCCTGAGAGAACTTTAGGCAGGGATGGAGCTTTAGAGAGAGACTCTACAGTGTGAGCCCACAGAGAAGGAAGAGCCTGGCAATAGTTGCACATTTGTCTATAGTGTGTGTTAGACCTGATTTGCATCTGTCATTCCACTTCTCTGTGGGCATAAGATGATGAGAAATTGGGCCTAAGCTGCTGGAGTCCACATCAAAACAGTAGTTAAGGACAAAGCCAGATACTCTCTGCATGTTAACTTGGGAATTCAGAGAACTATGATTATTAAAGTTCCATTAGTGATAAATAATTACTTTCTAGTAATGGAAACAATCCTGACTTTGGCCCCTGGTGTTTCTGCTATTATCTCACAAAGGCACTATTAAGTGGTGTGTTAAGTGGTATTGAGGATGGTGAAGAACAGGTTACCCAGAGAAGTTGTGGAGGCTCCAGCTCTGAAAGTGTTCAAAACCAGATTGGATGGAGCCTGGAACAAAGCACAGGTTACCCAGAGAAGTTTTGGAGGTTCCAGCCCTGAAAGTGTTCAAAGCCAGATTGGATGGAGCCTGGAACAAGGCACAGGTTACCCAGAGAAGTTTTGGAGGTTCCAGCCCTGAAAGTGTTCAAAGCCAGATTGGATGGAGCCTGGAACAAGGCACAGGTTACCCAGAGAAGTTGTGGAGGCTCCAGCTCTGAAAGTTTTCAAAGCCAGATTGGATGGAGCCTGGAGCAACTTGGTCTTGTAAAAGGTGTCCTTGCCCATGGCAGGGGGATTGAAAGTAGATGATCTGAACATGAGCCAGCAGTGTGCCCAGGTGGCCAAGAGAGCCAGTGGCATCCTGGCCTGCATCAGGAATGGTGTGGCCAGCAGGAGCAGGGAGCTCATTCTGCCCCTGGACTCTGCACTGCTTAGACCACACCTTGAGTGCTGTGTTCAGTTCTGGGCCCCCCAGTTTAGAAGGGACATTGAGATGTTTGAGCATGTCCAGAGAAGGGCAACGAGGCTGGGGAGAGGCCTTGAGCACAGCCCTACGAGGAGAGGCTGAGGGAGCTGGGATTGGTTAGCCTGGAGAAGAGGAGGCTCAGGGGAGACCTTATTGCTGTCTACAACTACCTGAGGGGTGGTTGTGGCCAGGAGGAGGTTGCTCTCTTCTCTCAGGTGGCCAGCACCAGAATGAGAGGACACAGCCTCAAGCTGTGCCAGGGGAGATTTAGGCTGGAGGTGAGGAGAAAGTTCTTCCCTGAGAGAGTCATTGGACACTGGAATGGGCTGCCCGGGGAGGTGGTGGAGTCGCCGTCCCTGGAGCTGTTCAAGGCAGGACTGGACGTGGCACTTGGTGCCATGGTCTGGCCTTGAGCTCTGTGGTAAAGGGTTGGACTTGATGATCTGTGAGGTCTCTTCCAACCCTGATGATACTGTGATACTGTGTGATACTGTGATCTTTAAGGTCCCTTCCAACTCAAACCATTCTACAATTCAGAGAAGAGCCATGCAGATGCATGTCACCTCACAGCTGAGTAAGGAGGAAACATCTTGTTCCAAAGTGAAGTTCAATAAATGGCCTTCAGAAAGATAGAGCAGTGGCAGGTAAGTTGGAATCCTAATGCTTATGCAGGGAAGAAAGCCAAAGCCCAGCAAAATTAGTGGATTCAGTCTAACCTCATAGAGATTTGATCAGTCTCAATAATGTGATGTACACAGTACAATCAAGAATCTGATAACTGCTTCAGAGCACAGTTGCAAGGCAGGTTTTTGACTCCCTTCTCTAGTTACATTGAGTATATAGAGTTACCTTAAGCAGAGTACTTTATATTCCATCTTTGTTTTCATTTATGAGAACAGAAAAAGGAGAGAGATGTTGGCACCTGCTATTGTTGTAGTCAGTGGGACTGAATTATTCTATGGTGGCAAAAGTTCAGGTTCAGATTTTCAGGGGCTCTCTTTGAGTAGCTGTCTCCATAGTTCTGCAGCTATCATGCCCATCTGAGACTTCATATGATAACAGAGCATTTGCTAATGTAAGTATTTTTATACCCTCTTACTGTATTGGCACTGCTGCCCATAGATGTTTTCATATCATACAATCATAGAATCAACCAGGCTAGAAAAGACCTCCAAGCTCAGCCAGTCCAACCTAGCACCCAGATCTGTCCAGTCAACCAGACCATGGCACTAAGTGCCTCAGCCAGGCTCTGCTTCAACACCTCCAGGGATGGTGACTCCACCACCTCCCTGGGCAGCCCATTCCAGTGCCAATCACTCTTTCTGACAGCCAGCCTAGACCTGCTCTGTCACAAATTCAGACTGTGTCCCCTTGCTCTGTTGCTGCTTGCCTGGCAGAAGAGACCAACCCCACCTGGCTACAGCCTCCCTTCAGGGAGTTATAAACGGCAATGAGCTCTGCCCTGAGCCTCCTCTTCTGCAGGCTGCACACCCCCAGCTCCCTCAGCCTCTCCTCACAGGGCTCTGCTCCAGGCCCCTCACCAGCTTCGTTGCCCTTCCCTGGGCACCTTCCAGCACCTCAACATCTCTCTTGAATTGAGGAGCCCAGAACTGGACACAGCACCTAAGGTGTGGCCTGAGCAGTGCTGAGCACAGGGGCAGAAGGACCTCCCTTGTTCTACTGGCCAGATACCTCCACAGACTCCAGAAATCCATCAAAAAGATGATGTAAATTCTGCACTTAACATGCTCACACTGCCTTCTGCTTTCATTTACACCCCAGGAGTTCCAGTCTGAGAGTGACCTTCCATTGACCCTGCTGCTGGATAGGTGGGGGCAAAACAGGACTAATTTAAACCACAGTTACTTTATTATCTAAGTACATTTAACTGAAAAGAAAGCCTGATGGAGTTCTAGTGTTGCTGTTTGTAAACACCAAGTGATGGCTCAGAGACGTGGAGAATTTAAATATTTATGTGACAGAAGTAAATGGGACACAAAGGAAGCTTCTGAACTCACAGAATTTAAACTCCAGATTTTCTCAGGCAAAAATTGCTTACAATCAGCTGCTGGGCAGAGGATTCATACTTCAGTGAGGACTTCCTCCCACCTTTCTCCTGCCAATGCATCCCTGAGAGATGCTGAGATATTTTTTAGTTCTGAGCTGTTTGTGACTGGATATGAGGGAGTCAGGGAAGATAACTTGATTATTTCCCCTTTTATTCCACCAATTCCCCTGAAAGGGAAGAACAAAGCAGCAACCTTTGGCAAAATGAGCCCCAAGGAAGTCAATTTCAGCGTGCCTGATTACATTTTGTTTCTGGCACATGTTTATGGTGTAGCACTTTGTGCAGTCCTTCTCAATGAGAAGTGAGGCTGGGCCTCAAGAGCCTCCTAGCCTGGAAAATGTAGCTCTCTGGCTGTTTTCTAAAGCCACAGAATCATAGAATCAGCCAGGTTGGAAGAGACCTCCAAGTTCATCCAGTCCAACCTATCCCCCAGCCCGAGCCAATTAACCAGACCATGGCACTAAGTGCCCCAGCCAGGCTTGGCTTCAACACCTCCAGGGACAGTGACTCCACCACCTCCCTGGGCAGCCCATTCCAATGCCAATCACTCTCTCTGACAACAACTTCCTCCTCACATCCAGCCTAGACCTCCCCTGGCACAGCTTCAGACTGTGTCCCTTTGTTTTATTGCTGCTTGCCTGGCAGAAGAGCCCAACCCCACCTGGCTACATCCTCCCTTCAGGGAGTTGCAGACAGCAATGAGGTCACCCCTGAGCCTCCTCTTCTCCAAGCTAAATAACCCCAAAAGATTCCAGATTACATCAATTTGCTCTTCAAAACTACTCTGAGAGCTTTCCACAAAGAAGCCATTTCCAGCACTGGTGTTTTTGCAGTGCCCAGAGGGGCTTGTGGGAGGCATCTTAAAGTGTTGTGCATTTTGATAGTGGAGCGAGTGAGGAGAGTTCTCCCAGCCAGCAGTTGTGCATGTAGCAGTAGCAAAGGTGGTTTCAAACACTTTGTGTGCAAAGCAGGAGCAGAAATAGAGAACAAAGCTCACCCCAAAACCACATGATGTTGCTGTGTTTCCACTTCAAGGACCAAGAGCTGGCCTGTGTGTATTTGTGGTAGGAAGCAGCCTGTGGGCAGAAGGCAGAGGTCCCTGATGTGGTAGTCAGCAAGGTCCTCAGAGCTTTTCTCACATGGCAATAGGACAGCCTTCAAGGGAACAGAGGAAAGGCCTCTGCTTCTCCTGTGACATTGGAGGACAATTCTTACACCTGCACAAGAAGAATTTGGCAGTAGGAGATGGTGGGACGAAGGCAGAGATTAGAGGAGGTGTGAGGTGCCACAACAGTTCCAGCTGTAGTTAGGGATGTGCAAGCTGGTGGGATTTGCCAATGGAATGGGCTGCCCAGGGAGGTGGTGGAGTCATCATCCCTTGAGGTGTTGAAGCAAAGCCTGGATGAGGCACTTAGTGCCAAGGTCTGATTGATTGCTAGGGCTGGGTGCAAGGCTGGACTGGATGAGCTTGGAGCTCTCTTCCAACCTGCTTGATTCTATGATTCTATGATACATTCCTTATTCAGCCTTCTCCATGAGCTGAGTGCTCTGTGTACAAACTGCAGCAGGCACATTTGCATTCACTCTTCTATTGCTTTGCTCAAATGAAAAGGCAAGAAAAATCATTCTCCAAAAAGTATTGATATATATTCCCTTTTGTGATTTTCACAAACAATCTGCCAGGAAGGGCTTGCAAACTCCTAGGTACCTGTTCCCATTTCTGCTCCTGGCCCTGGCAGCTGTGCATCACTATAGGCATCCTTAGAATCATGGAATCAGGCAGGTTGGAAGAGACCTTCAAGATCATGCACTCCAACCTAGCACCCATTCCTAGACAAGCAACCAGACCATGGCACTAAGTGCCTCAGCCAGGCTTGGCTTCAACACCTCCAGGCACAGTGACTCCACCACCTCCCTGGGCAGCCCATTCCAATGCCAATCACTCTCTCTGCCAACAACTTCCTCCTAACATCCAGCCTAGACCTCCCCTGCCACAACTTGAGACTGTGTCCCCTTGTTCTGTTGCTGCTTGCCTGGCAGAAGAGCCCAACCCCACCCAGTTACTGCTTTCAAAGCAGAAATGCTACCTGTTCCACTCTCAAGGGATACCTGGCAAGTGTGCATCACCACAGCTGTCTCTTGTCTGAAAAACAGGCAGAAAAGTTAAAGTAAGAGAAGATTAAGGCAATTCCATATGATTGCATTCTTCATCTAGGAGTACTCAGAGCACCATGAAATGCCTCATAAAACCTCCACCTGCACATTTTTAACTGTACTTGCAGATGATAACTAAAAGCAAGATGAATTGCCTCCACACTATTCATTCTTGCTTTCATGTCCTGTACCTCCATGGCACATATTCTTCTCCCACAGTAAGCATATTTTACCATTTGTGGAAGTCAAACAGGTCAAGATCCTGATTTTTTTTTTCCATTTTTAGATGCTGTTTTTCCATGGTACTCTATGCAAAGTGTACTTGGCATTGAGGATTGCATTCCAGGAGACTTCTTCTTTTCTAAACATAGTCTGCTTGTTTTTTCTGCAGCCTGAAACCTTAAGTAGGATGGGTCTCATGACCTTTAAATCTTACTTTAAAATGCATTTAGCTTGCTACCTCACAGGTACAGTCTCCCAAAGGAAATGAATGGGGGTGAGTGCTGAATGCAACCACAAGTGAATAAGAAAACCTTTTGGTGACCACTGGATGCTTTTGCCAGGTATTCCATACATCTGTTTTCCTTCATGAAGGTGCTCAGCACATAAACCATAAGATCTATAAGCAGCAAAACAGGCCAACTCCCTTTACCTCTGCCAGACCTCTTGAGCATTACACACACATGAACAGTCAACTCCTTTGACGAGAATCATGATCAGAGAATGATGCAGACACTGTGAGTAAGGCAGAAAGGCCAGGATATAGTTCAGTCAGTTTAGAAAAGGCAGAAGCAGGTATCAGCAGAATCCAAGTACACTCAGAGTTGGCTGAGGTACAGAAGGACCCAGGACTGGTCAGGCCACACCACAGTTACTGTGTCCAGTTCTGGGCTCCTCAATCCAAGAAAGATGTTGAGGTGCTGGAAGGTGTCCAGAGAAGGGCAAGGAAGGTGGTGAGGGGCCTGGAGCAGAGCCCTGTGAGGAGAGGCTGAGGGAGCTGGGGGTGTGCAGCCTGCAGAAGAGGAGGCTCAGGGCAGAGCTCATTGCTGTCTATAACTACCTGCATGGAGGCTGTAACCAGGTGGGGGTTGGTCTCTTCTGCCAGGCAAGCAGGAAGAGAAGAAGGGGACAGAGTCTGAAGTTGTGGCAGGGGAGGTCTAGGCTGGATGTGAGGAGGAAGTTGTTGTCAGAGAGAGTGATTGGCATTGGAATGGGCTGCCCAGGGAGGTGGTGGAGTCGCTGTCCCTGGAGGTGTTGAAGCCAAGCCTGGCTGGGGAACTTAGTGCCATGGTCTGGTTGGCTGGCTAGGGCTGGGTGCTAGGTTGGCCTGGCTGAGCTTGGAGGTCTCTTCCAGCCTGGCTGATTAGAAAAAAAAAAAAAAGAATAAAAAAGATTAGATGGGTGCTGAGGGACATAGCTCAGTGGTAACTTAACAGCACTGTGTTAACAGTTGGATTTGATGAACTTAAAGATCATCTTCCAACCCAAACAATTCTACGACTCTGTGGAGAAATATTGTGGAACCATCCATCCAGTGATTAAGAGAAACTTGACATGATTTTTCTTGTACCTTCCATGGTAGAACTTCATGAAACTTTCAGAAATGGACCTAATGATGTGGCAGAGATAGGATGTGAATAATGAGTCTTAGGCAGTGCTGCTTTGTGTTGCCATGCCTGAGATTTTCCTTGCAGCTTTGAGAGTGAAATGCATGAGCACTAAATTTGTTGTTTTCTGTCTACTTAAATAGGCACTCTGTGTTTAAAGACATCCATTGCCCTGTGGATGCCAGAGCACTTACAGGGTAAGATCATAGAATGATAGAATCAACTAGGCTGGAAGACACCTCCAAGCTCATCCAGGCCAACCTAGCACCCAGCCCTAGACAAGCAACCACACCATGGCACTAAGTGCCTCAGCCAGGCTTGGCTTCAACACCTCCAGGGACAGCGACTCCACCACCTCTCTGGGCAGCCCATTCCAATGCCAATCACTCTCTCTGACAACAACTTCCTAATAACATCCAGCCTTGACCTCCCCTGACACAACTTCAGACTGTGTCCCCTTCTTCTGGTGCTGCTTGCCTGGCAGAAGAGCCCAACCCCACCTGGCTACAGCCTCCCTTCAGGTAGTTGCAGGCAGCAATGAGCTCTGCCCTGAGCCTCCTCTTCTGCAGGCTGCACACCCCCAGCTCCCTCAGCCTCTCCTCACAGGGCTCTGCTCCAGGCCTCTCAAGAGCTTCATTGCCCTTCTCTGGACAGGCTCCAGTCTTGTGAAGCACCAAGTAATGCTTCTGCTCCATAAAGGTGATAAATCTATATAAGATCCTTTCCCTGAGAGGCTGATAGAGCTGTTGCAAAATGAAGGGCTTGCTGTCACAAGTGGAAAGCACTTTATTTTGTATTCTAGTGAGGTATTTATAATGCTCTTCTTAATGTAGTGTCTGGCTGGCTCATAAACAGTATTGATCTACCACATTGAGGGGGTAAGAATTGAAACCTTCCTACTCTGAAGGGCGATTAGTGGGAATTATGCAGCTGGCCAGAAAATGCAATACGGTATTTAGACTATAATTTTTAGTGAAACTCCAGATCTGTATGAGACTGACAAACAATTTTAAATCATCAATATTAAATGACTTTCCTTACTGTATTAAATCATATTTCCTTACAGACATCCCTCTTCTTTATAATTGTTTGGACCTTGTGAACTAAACATTTGAAAACCCTTAAGTAATGTCCACAGCAAGGTGGCAAAGCACTATTTGTTCCCTCTCTCAGAGAAAAATCAGACTAAGAAAAAGCCTGTAGAACAGGAATAAACCCAGAAGCCCTGACTATTCCCCTAGCCCTTAGGTTGTGTTCCCTTTACAGTTAACTTTGTAGAAGATTAAGGTTATTTAAATGCTGCCACATACAAAGTCCCTGTAAACATTAGATCTTCAATAGGTGCAGCTCTACCATTATAGCTTCTAGTCCTAGGGGGAAGCTGGGAGCCATACAATTAAATATAAAATCATGATCATAGAATCATAGAATCAACCAGATTGGAAGAGGTCATCCAGCCCAACCTAGCACCCAGTCCTAAACAATCAACCAGACCATGGCACTAAGTGCCCCAGCCAGGCTTGGCTTCAACACCTCCAAGGACAATGAATCCACCACCTCCCTGAGCAGCCCATTCCAATGCCAATCACTCTGCCAATAACTTCCTCCTAACATCCAGCCTAGACCTCCCCTGGCACAACCTGAGACTGTGCCCCCTTCTTTTGTTGCTGCTTGCCTGGCAGAAGACACCAACCCCACCTGGCTACAGCCTCCCTTCAGGTTTGCCACGTTAAAATTGCTCTCCATCAGCGCTGCTGCAATCATCCAACTTGTAGGGCCAGCTCTAATCAGTTGTGGGAACAGACTTCCAACCTCTGGTTTATACAACTTGTTTCTATACCTCAGCCTAATGCTTGCTGAACATCCAAAGCGGCCCTGCTGTCACAATTTCACTACTGCTAGTTACATGTTTATCAAACTAATAGGGATTTACGGGTGGAGACTTAACAGGATATATCATATATACTTTTTTGGGTTTTTTTTCATCATAATGCTGGAAGTCCTCAAAATCAGATGGAAAGACTTACAAAGTGAACTGGCCCTCTGCAAACTAAACCACTTCTGAAGTACAGAGGGACTCTGAAACGAACCAGAACAATTAATTTTGCCTAATAATTGTTTGGCAAGCAGCCAGGTGCCTGGAAAACATTGGACACTTGTGCTTGGCACTCTGCATGACAGCTCCAGACTGAGCTCAGGTATTCCAGATTCAAGTCAGCTATTCAAGACAGCTATGAGAGAAGAGAGCAACCTCCTCCTGGCCACAACCTCCCCTCAGGTAGTTGTAGATAGCAATAAGGTCCCCCCTGCCGAGGGGTCCAGAGCTGGCTGCAGTACTCCAGATGATGTTTCACCAGAGCAAAGTGGCAGAATCACCTATCTTGGTCTTCTGACCATGCCTCTTGTGATGCAGCCCAGGATATGATTGGCCTTCTGGGCTGTAAGTGCACACTGCTGGCTCACGTCTGGCTTCTTATCCACCAGAACTCCCAAGTCCTTTTTGGCAGGGCTGCTTTTGATTACCTCATCACCCAGCCCGTATTGACAATGAGTATTATTTTGACCCAGGTGCAGAACTCTGCACTTGGTCTTGCTGAACCTCGAGGTTCACCTGGGCCTACCTCTTCAGCTTGTCCAGGTTCTTCTGGGTGACATCCCATCCCTCTGGCATATCAACAGCAGCACTCAGCTTGGTGTCATCTGCAAAGCTGCTGATCACAGTATCACTAAGGTTGGCAGAGACCTCACAGACCATCAAGTCCAACCCTTTACCACAGAGCTCAAGGCCAGACCATGGCACCAAGTGCCACGTCCAGTCCTGCCTTGAACAGCTCCAGGGACGGCGACTCCACCACCTCCCCGGGCAGCCCATTCCAGTGTCCAATGACTCTCTCAGGGAAGAACTTTCTCCTCACCTCCAGCCTAAATTTCCCCTGACACAGCTTGAGGCTGTGTCCTCTTGTTCTGGTGCTGGCCACCTGAGAGAAGAGAGCAACCTCCTCCTGGCCACAACCTCCCCTCAGGTAGTTGTAGAGCTGATGGTGCACCCAATCCCATTCTCCTTACCATTGATAAAAGCACTAAACAGTACAGCCCTGATACATTTCCTTCAACCTTCCTTTTTTCGTTGATGCACCTGTAGAAGCCTTTCTTGTTACTCTTAGCATCCCTTGCCAAGTTCAGCTCAAACCATGCCCTGGCCTTCCTGACCTCATCCCTATGCAACCAGGCACCGTCTCTATATTCTATTGGTGGAGGGAGAGCTGTAGCTGTTGTGTAAATTCTGTGGGCTCGAATGGCTAAAGTGAATCGTGTACTGGCCGAGTTTTCCACAGAGAAACAAGAGGGATGCCACGCCAGCTGGCAGGAGGGCTGGAGGGCATCCAGCCTCGCTCAGCGCAGGGACCACCGCAGCCCTGGCTGCTTGGCAAATGCTTCCCACAAGCTCCGCGGTCCTGAGAGCCGATTTCTCATGAATCTCGGTGGTCAGGCTCCGGGTTCCTCCGGTGAGCCTCTCTGCCCACCTTGGCGAACAGTTAACACCGAGAGTAGCGTCCAGCCCAGCATTCGTCCTGGGGGAGCATCTTTCGCTGGCCCGCTGCGCTCCGGGCCTCAGCTCCCTCCGGGGGCTCGGAGCTGCCGTAGCTCCGGCGCTCAGGGCCAGGGAAAGCGGCGGGGTCGCCACGCTCCCCCGGGGAGGGGCTGCGAACTTGCGGGCGGCCCCCGCCCCGCACGCCCACCCCCGGCGCGGGGGGAGCGGGAGGGAAACCCCCAGTTCCGCTTCCTGACGGTGCTCGGCTGGGCTGGGCTCGGCCCCGGGCGGGGAAGCGGCGGGGCTGCCGGAGCCCATGGCCAGCGAGCGTACGCGACGCTTCACCCGGAGCCTGCTCCGGCCGGGGCAGGCGGCGGAGCTTCGGCTCAGCGCGGCCTCGGCCGCCGCTGCCGGGCGGCTGCAGTCCCGGGTGAGTGCCGCGGGGCTGGGCGGGGAGCGCACGGCGGGCAGCGGGTACCGGGCGCCGGCCCAGGTGCGAGGCGCGGCGCTGGGTCCCCCGGCCCGGGACCGCCGGGACCGCTCGCTGCTCGGGCCGGTGTCCCGCCGCCTGCTCGGGAGGGGCCGGGCGGCTCCTGGCATCAGTTCTGGCGGTGTCGGTGCTTGGGCGGGAGCGTTGCAGGGGCCGATGAGGCGAACCGCGGCCACCTCGGTAGCGGTGCCGGAGCAAGCCCTGCCTGTCCCGGAGCGGACGGGACGGAGCGCGCTGGCTCGCAGGGGGGCGGTCGGGAATGTGGGCTTTGGTACTTCGCAGCCCACACGTTCGTGCGCCACCGTGAGCGCCGAGGTGAGTGTGTGCTCTGGGGGCTTTCCGCTGGAAACCCCGGGGAAGGGGCCTGAAGTGCCGCAGAAATGCAGACTCTGGTGCTCCTGGCAGGGCTTGCTTGTTGAAGTGCTTCACTCCCCGCACCTGGTGTTCCTGGTGCCACTAGCTGCTGGAATGTATCGCATGTGACTTCACCCTGGTCCTCCTCGATAGCTCTGGCTGCTGAAATCCACCGTGTAGGACTTCGCTCCCCATCTCTCTCCATCAGTGGAATAGCCTAGAGGGGCCGGGAACTGCTGCCGCGCTTCTCTAACAGTGTTTTCCCTTTACGCGGTTGTATGTAAGACCTTGGCAGATGTTAGGGCTCACAGGGAGATGCCCACTAGCATTTTTTCCTTGCTGGGCATTTACAAGTCATTTACTAGCTATTTCTGTGTTAAGGTCTGCCTGCACGTAGCAGCTATGTCTTAGGAGCGATGAATAATTCCTAGATGATTAAGCCTATCAGGTCTGTGAATCATGTAATTCAGAGAAATATTTTCCTTTCTTAGCCTTTCAGGCAGCAGAATGCATGGAATAGGCTAAAAAGCTGAAAGAGGGAAAGTTGTGAGGGAAATGTCATCCCTCATCAGCATTTGCCCTGCCCAGTGCCTGCCTGCATGAAAGAGGAAGTAATTTTGCAGCTCTGTCCCCATAATATTAGTGGCTGTTTGTGTCTCCTGAGGCGCTGAGCCTGCTAGAAATGGAGATGAGCCCTGAAAAGGCCACTCAACTTGGAGACAGCAGCTGGTTCTTGCTTCCCAGTGCTCTCTTCACCAAGGAGAGGGTGTTTCTCTGTCTCACTCGACTTGCAATGCCTTTGCAATCAGCTTTGAAGGTCTTCATCAAGCATTTCCAAGCTTATGGCCTGTGAAAGCTTGGTAGAAGTGTACTTGTCTCACCTGATGTCCCACAAAGGTTGTTATAATATTAGTAGTCTAGGCTGGATGTTAGGAGGAAGTTGTTGGCAGAGAGAGTGATTGGCATTGGAATGGGCTGCCCAGGGAGGTGGTGGAGGCACCGTCCCTGGGGGTCTTCAAGAAAAGCCTGGATGAGGCACTTAGTGCCATGGTCTGGTTGCTTGGCTAGGGCTGGGTGCTAGGTTGGCCTGGATGAGCTTGAAGGTCTCTTCCAACCTGGTTGATTCTATGATTCTGTGATTAACCCTGGAGTATCTTGATTCTGTCAGAGTTGCACAGTCCTGTTCTCTGAGCACATGGAGATCCAAATTTGGCCTGTTGTCAAATGGGATATGCCATGCTGATGAAGTTGTGATGGAAGCTGGTGAGAGGCCTGGAGCACAGCCCTGTGAGGAGAGGCTGAGGGAGCTGGGGGTGTGCAGCCTGCAGAAGAGGAGGCTCAGGGCAGAGCTCATTGCTGTCTACAACTACCTGAAGGGAGGCTGTAGCCAGGTGGGGTTGGGCTCTTCTGCCAGGCAAGCAGCACCAGAACAAGGGGACACAGTCTCAAGTTGTGTCAGGGGAGGTCTGTGCTGGCTGTGAGGAGGAAGTTGTTGTCAGAGAGAGTGATTGGCATTGGAATGGGCTGCCCAGGGAGGTGGAGGAGTCGCTGTTCCTGGAGGTGCTGAAGCCAAGCCTGGATGAGGCGCTTAGTGCCATGGTCTGGCTGCTTGGCTAGGGCTGGTTGATAGGTTGGCTGGGGTGATCTTGAAGGTCTCTTCCAACCTGGCTGATTCTATGATTCTATGAAATATTCTAGGGACCATCATGATATTTTGGCTCTGCTCAGACATTGCACTAACTGTCACATAAGAGAGTGTATTGAAGTTGGTACAGCAGCTAAACTATTGTATTGTCTAACTGCACCTTAAAGTACTGTGAAGGAGCTTCTTTACTTTGAGGACAGTAGAGCACTGAACCAGGCTGCCTAGAGAGCTGGTGGAGTCTCCATTTCTGGAGTTATTCAAACCCCACATGGATGCTGTCCTGTAGAACCTGCTCTAGGTGAACCTGCTCTGACATGGGGATTGAAGTAGATGACTTCCAGAGGTCCCTTCCAGCTCCTGTCATTCTGTGACACGAAGTTGTATTAGAAGCAGGTTTCACTCTGCTGTAGGAATGCAAGAAAGAAAACCAGAGAATGAGACTGATGAAACAAATCTGACTGTGATGCTCTGGTTCCCTTGAGGAGAGTGGGTTTTTTTGAGGTGTTACTCTGAGATCTTACACTGCTAACTTCTGGATATGATATTTAATTGCTACTTGTGTGTTTGAGTTCTATCCAGTCTCTCTTTAATACATCAAGACTCTAGTGGCAGGGTGTGGGTGCCTCACTTCTGTGAGCCTGACTTCCTGTTGACTGATGAAATGTACTGGTGCTGGATTTCATCAGGCTTTTGATTTTGTCTCCCTGAGCCCAAAGCAGTCTGATCTGCAAAGATGGCCTTTTAAAAGATACATAAGCTCAGATTGGAAGACGCCAGGCTGAATCCTGGTTTCAGTTAGGCTGCTCAGTGGGAGCACTTAGGGACTTCCAGATGTTATGTTTTAGTCACCAGCAGGCAGAATGGTTCTGAAGTTTGGGCTGCTTGCTGTACTGAGCATGTATGGAGTCACCAGCTCTTTACCATACTTCTGGGGGCCTCGAGACGGGGTACAAAGCTGTTATGCTCACAGTTAAACCTTTTCTAGCTACATCAGCTAAGAAAAAGTCTGGCCAGCAGCTCAAGGGAGGTTTACCTCCCCCTCCACTCTGCCCCACTGGGGCCACTTCTGGACTATTGTGTCCAGTGCTGGGCTTCCCAGTTCATGAGAGAAAAAGAAGTACTGAAGAGAATCTGGCAGTGACTGAAGGTGATGAGGAGACTGGAACATCTCTCTGACAGAAAAACAGTCTGAGAGGGCATCTTCTCAATGCTTATCAGTATCTAAAGGGCAGAGGCAAGAAAAGGGGGACAGACTCTTTTCAGCAGTACCCTGTGACAGGACAAGGGGCAGTGGGCACAAACTGGAACCCAGGAGGTTCCACCAGAACATGAGGAAAAAATTCTTTCCTCTGAGAGTGCTTGAGTGCAGGAATAGGCTGCCCAGAGGGGCTGAGGAGTCTCCTTCTCTGGCAAGATTCCAGACCCATCTGAACACCATGATCCTGGGCAACCTGCTCTGGGTGACCCTGCTTTAGCAAGGACATTGGACTAGGTGATCTCCATAGGTCCATTCGTACAGCTACCATGCTGGACTTCTATGGTCAGAATGAACCAGTGTATTGTGGCTTATGGGCAGATCCCTTGGCAGCCAGAGATGGGTTTGCTGGTTGTTCATAGCTGGGTTTGGGGCTGTTGCATGGAGCTGAGAGTGATTGTTGCCTCCAGATCCATAAGGCAGAATGTTGGGGCCAGCAGGTCTGCAAAGTGTGTTTCCCAGGCAAGACTTCCTCTGGGCCATGTGCAGCAAAGTCCTGCAGGGCCTGAAATCTCTGGCTGAACTTCTACTGATGGTTTGATACCAGAGTGAATATTCTTGCAGAAGAGGAAAATCTGGTGTGTACAGCAAGGTGCATTGATTCTCATTACATCTTACTGTAGATTTATCAGCTTATATTCCAGTTATGCTACATCTGGCTTGTGTTTCAGTGTCCTGAAAGCTGTTGTCAAGCACCTGCAAATAACCACCAGCTGCAAAGTAGGACAAGTGTAAAGCTATAAAGAATTAAGTGTAAAGCATGCAGTGTAAGGGTGATGTCCCTGCTCACTGCAGGAAAGTTGGACTAGGTGACCTTCCCTTCCAGCCCAAACCATCTGTGATTCTATGTGTAAAGTGTAGAGAATCAAGTGTAAAATGTCAGGAACTATGGCTTCTGGTACTGTGGCTCAGGGGTGATCTCATTGCTGTCTACAACTCCCTGAAGGGAGGCTGTGGCCAGGTGGGGTTGGGCTCTTCTGCCAGGCAAGCAGCAACAGAACAAGGGGACAGAGTCTCAAGTTGTGGCAGAGGAGGTCTAGTCTGGATATTAGGAGGAAGCTGTTGGCAGAGAGAGTGATTGGCATTGGAATGGGCTGCCCAGGGAGGTGGTGGAGTTGCTGTCCCTGGAGGTGTTGAATGAAAGCCTGGCTGGGGCACTTAGTGCCATGATCTGGTTGATTGTGTAGGGCTGGGTGTTAGGCTGGGCTGGATGAGCTTGGAGGTCTCTCCCAGCCTGGTTGATTCTATGATTCTACTGAATTGCAGTTGTGCCTGTGTCAAACAGGATTTTTAACAGCATCTTTGGTAGGAGCCTTTGGATCAAACATTAACTGTCTTAGAGAAGAGTGGAGTGTTGTTTTTTCTAGCTTTTTACTCTGCCCAAATACTTCTTTTTCTTTATGCAGTTCCTTGTGCTCATATGACATTTTATGAGAGGCAGCTGATAGAACTGGTGTCATTTAGTCTGGAGAAAAGGAGGTCACAGGGAGACCTTCTTACTCTCTGTAGCTATCTGAAAAAGAGGTTGGAGCGAGTTGGGTCTCTGTCTCTTCTCCCTAATAACAACTGATAGGATGAAAAGAAATGGCCTGAAGTTGCAGCAGGGCAGATTTAGGTTGGATATAAGAAGAAGGTTCTTTGCTGAAAGGGTTGTCAAACACTGGAATAGGCTCCCCAGGGAGATGGTTAAATCCCTATCCCTGGAGGTATTTGCAAAAGGTGCTGAGGGACACGGTTTAGGAGCAGACTTGGTAGAGTTAGATAATGGTCAAACTTACCATAGAATCACAGAATCAAGCATGTTGGAAGAGACCTCCAAGCGCAGCCAGTCCAGCCTAGCACCCAGCCCTAGCCAGTCAACCAGACCATGGCTCTAAGTGCCTCATCCAGTCTCTTCTTGAACACCTCCAGGGACAGTGACTCCACCACCTCCCTGGACAGCCCATTCCAATGCCAATCACTCTCTCTGCCAACAACTTCCTCCTAACATCCAGCCTAGACCTCCCCTGCCACAACTTGAGACTGTGTCCCCTTGTTCTATCTTCAAGGTCTTTTTTCAACTGAAATGCTTCTATGATTCTGTAGTTGTTCATTTAATATAAGAGAAACTTCTGTAGTGCCCTGAGAGGTAGAAAGTTGAAAAGAAGGTTGAGGATGGAATGAATGAGTGTCAGGTGAGTAGGGAGTGATAGCTGCAGTGTTGTGGTTCCAGTAACACACACTACATTGAGAGCCTCAGCGTTGGGGGGAGTGCCACTATCAGGTGTTAATGATTAGCAGCATCACTTCAGGTTGTTTCTATAAGAGCCTAATTAAGCTTTCATGTAAAAGGGGCAATTCCCAGAGCTAGTCGGTGGAGTGGATCAGCATCCTCCAGAAGGTAAATAATTTATTGCATTTTGAAACTTTGTTGTGAAATTCTTTGTCTCTTCTTGAGGCTGGTTGGAGCCTTGCTTTGTGAACGCTCGCTGTCACCGCCCAGGGGAGCTGAATAGCTGTGCTCAAGAAAGGGAAATTAATATGTCTGCTGCTTCATTTGTCTCTGTGGCTGCAGCAGTATTTCACTGGAAAATGTTAAAGTAGGTATGGGCCAGTCAGGGGCCCTAGAAATAGGTTTGCTGCCTGTTTTGCCAGTATAAGCTTCACACTGGGCTGTTATTGCTACGTCTTGATTAATCTGGCTAAATACTGCTGGCTGCAGTGCTCATAGTGTTGGAATACTGGTTCTGTGGAAGGGCTGGGAGAAGTCTTGCTCTTCATGGCTCTCCCACACTTTAGCAAGTTAATAGCCTGGAAGGGGAGCTGCTGCTCCACTTGCCTGTTTTCTGGCAGAGGTTCCTTTCCATCACGCTGCAGCCAAGCACAGGACCGTGGTGTCTCGCGAGCTTGTGCTGGCTGTGTCTCCGGAGCGGAAGGCAGGAATGTGCACTTGCCCTCAAAATGGGTTTCTCTCCTTATTGTGTTACCTGGAGCTGTACTTCCTTCTTGAAGGAATAGATTTCCAGTGGATATTTTCTGTGGTATGTCCTTTACAGCTCTTAAAGCCTCTGTTTACGTTGTAGTTGTCTATTCCAGCTTTTGGGTAAGTGGTGAGCTGCTCGTAGGCTTTTTGTGTGTTGCAGGCTCTTCAGAAGAGTGATGTATGTTGTGTACAGTCTCCCAGAGAGCACCACTGCTGTGGAACCCTGCATAGTGACAACCTCAGAGCTTTGGCTGTAGGATTATGGTTGATGGCCTTTGCTTGTTATGTGCCTGTGTGTGAACTGGGCTTCCGTGTTGAGACTCAAGCTCGTGAATTGAATGATACTGAAGCTTGGTGTTGAGAAGGTTTGGTGTTAACTGATCTACTCTGAAGAGAAACACTGGCATGTGATAGGCTTCTTTCTTCTGAGGATGTTCTCATGCCTACTGTTTCTCCAGGGTGAACAAACATCAGGCATTTGTACAGACAGTGACTCCACTGTGCAGGCTGTGTGTGGGTGTGTGTATGTATGTGTACACACACCATCTTCACAAACTGGCTACTAGATTTTTGGCTGTTTCCCTGCAGACTTGCCAGTGTATTCACTCTGCCTTCTTATTGTGCTGTGTTTGGTTAGGGCTGACATAAACTGGTAAAGTAATCCCAAAAACATGTGAGAGGCTCATCCCATCTTGGTGATTGAGGAGGAAGAGTTTATGCATGGCACAGGTCTAAGAGGGTATTATCTGCAGTCTGTAGCTGGCACTTTTGCTTTTGCCAGCCTTTGCATTTGAGATAAGTTAGGGTTTGCTCAGAGCCTATTGAGTATGGTAGCGACCCTCTGAATGCAGTGCAGTACTGAAGTATTAAGCAGCTTGTTTGTGTTTTACCTTGTTTGTGTACCAAACTTTGTCTTAAACCCCTGCTCAGCATCTCTTACCTTTTCAAGTAGTTTTGTTTCAGAGCAGTATTTTGATTGGGAAGTGCCTGATGAGTGATTTCATATCTGGAATATCACAGCTGAGATCTCCCAAGGACAGCAGTGTGTCCCTGACCAGAATCTGGCTGTTTTCAGCTGGCACCCAGCTGTAAGGGTGAACCAAGCCTAGGGCAGGAATGCCCTGCTTGCACATTCCCCAGCTGCCTGGCTCCCTCCTCTGCAGGCAGACAAAGGGCCAAAGTCTTCTCCTGAGCAATTCTAGGAACTTCATCTGGGGCAGTGAGGATTAGATTGATGCAGAAATGAGGGAAAGGAGATAAGAGAGCCTTGGAGAGGGTGGAGGCAAAGAAGGGCGAAGGATGGTCTAGAAAGACGTTAAAAACGTTGGAGAAAATGGGGGAAAAAAGGAAAGACTTTGTGGGGAAAGAGAAGCTGAAGACGACTGTAAAACGAAGGAAAGACACGAGAAGAGCTGCAAGAAAGATTCATCAGGTTGGTAAATAAGCCCTTAATAACATGGAGCCCCAGGCAGTCAGTCAGTAAGGGGAGAGACCCAGGCACTGGGATTTGAGTGCAGAGTTTGTACTGTTGTCTCCAGTCTGTCACTTGGTGAACTCTCTGTTTGCAATTCATGGGAAGTGACTCAGCTTGAGCAACTCAAAGTGCTCCCAGTTTATAGAAGCTGCATTAGCTCTTTTTTTTCCTCCTTGCTTAGAAGATTAAATTAAGGTGTCTGGGGGGGGAGGAGAGCGTGACCAGCAGCAGAAAAGAAGCTGGTAAATGAAGCCTTGGAGGGCCACAGCCACACAGAGAGAAGACTTCATATTGTTGTGGTTTACACCAGGCAGCTTTGCAGCCCATGTGTCACTTCCAGAAGTCAAAACATGCGTGTGGCTTTGCTAGCACAAGGTCAGAGGCTATGAAATAGTGGCACAGATGGGATTGTTGTACAAATAACAAAGACTCTGCTTGTGGTGTGTGTCGTGTTTCCAGTTTAGAATTGACTCTGCTGCACAGAGCTCAGCAGTGATTTCCCAAAGCTGGATTATATTTGCTGTCTGTTTTTATACTGAGTGTATGTTCTTATGTTAGAAAGTGGGAACTTCAATTTTGATTGATAAGACACCAGGAGCTAATTGCCCAAGACCATGCAATAACTTGATGGTAGGAGCCTTGGAATGAATATCTCTGAGCTCGTTCCTATCCTGGGTGGCTAAACAATTTACCTGCTCTTCAGACTGTTTCTCCTCACTGACACGGGCAAACTTTTCCTTCTCCTGTAAGATGTAAGAAAAGGGGGAGCTGTCTGCCCTTCGTGTGTTGTCTTAGCATCAGTGACTTCTGCCTGTGTTGTCTCTTTCTGGGCAGGACACAAACAGGCTCAAAATAGCAGTGTAATGAGAGGGCACTAAGCTGTGTTCATGCTCGATGGTGATGTGTGTCAGTGAAGCCTTCCAGAACCCTTCTCTTAGAGCAGAAACTCAGGAGGGTTTTAATTGCTTTTATTTCCCTCCCTGGCAGTGCATCAATCTATTCTTTTCCCTCCCTCCATGTCAATGTATAATTACAACCCACTACTTTCAGTAGATTCCCTGTATTCCCTGGTATCCTTTATCTATCCTGTATTCTCTGGTATGCTTTTATTTCCCCATGATACACACAAGCAAGAGGATGGATGCTGCTTTTTTGATTGGATGCTGCTTTTTTGATTGGATACTGTCATGCTTTCAGCTGGAACCCAAATAAAAGTTTTGGAGCACAACTTAATGTTTCAAGGTGACCTAATGTAGAGTGCTCTAAGCGTGTCAAAAACTACATCAGGCAAAGAAGTCTTGGTATGTTTGTGGTCATGACTGTGTCCATACAGTGCAGACTGTAGCTCCTGGAACAGCTGGCAGCTTGTGCCTTGGTCACATTCACTCTGATATGGGTCAAGAACTGGCTGGAGGGCCAGGTCCAGAGAGTGGTGGTGAATTGTGCCACATCCAGTTGGCAGCTGGCACCAGTGGTGTGCCCCAGGATTCAGTGCTGGGCACAGTCCTGTTCAATATCTTTATTGATGATCTGGAGCAGTGGATTGAGTCCAGCATCAGTAAGTTTGCAGAGGACGCCAAGCTAGGAGCAGGTGTGGAGCTGTTGGAGGGTAGAAGAGCCCTGCAGAGGGACCTGGCCAGGCTGGATGGGTGGGCAGAGGCCACTGGGATGAGACTGAACAAGGCCAAGTGCAGGGTTCTGCTCTTTGGCCACAACAACCCCAAGCAGCACTACAGGCTGGGGACAGAGTGGCTGAGAGCAGCCAGGCAGAGAGGGAGCTGGGACTGCTGGTAGAGAGGAGCTGAAGATGAGGCAGCAGTGCCCAGGTGGGCAGCAGAGTCAATGGCATCCTGGGCTGGCTCAGGAGCAGTGTGGGCAGCAGGACAAGGGAGGTTCTTGTGCCCCTGTGCTCAGTACTGCTCAGGCCACACCTTAGGTGCTGTGTCCAGTTCTGGGCTCCTCAATTCCAGAGAGATGTTGAGGTGCTGGAAGGTGTCCAGAGAAGGGCAACAAAGCTGGTGAGGGGCCTGGAGCAGAGCCCTGTGAGGAGAGGCTGAGGGAGCTGGGGGTGTGCAGCCTGCAGAAGAGGAGGCTCAGGGCAGAGCTCATTGCTGTCTACAACTCCCTGAAGGGAGGCTGTAGCCAGGTGGGGTTGGGCTCTTCTGCCAGGCAAGCAGCATCAGAAGAAGGGGACACAGTCTCAAGTTGTGCCAGGGTAGGTCTGTGCTGGATGTGAGGAGGAAGTTGTTGTCAGAGAGAGTGATTGGCATTGGAATGGGCTGCCCAGGGAGCTGGTGGAGTGGCTGTGTCTGGAGGTGTTGAAGCAAAGCCTGGCTGAGGCTCTTAGTGCCATGGTCTGGTTTCTTGGCCAGGGCTGGGTGCTAGGTTGGACTGCTGAGCTTGGAGGTCTCTTCCAACCTGGCTGATTCTAAGATACTGTCATTAGGATCCCACATGAATATAGGGAGATGGATATCTCCCTCAACAGGAGCCTTCTGCTGCCTCTGTGCAACAAGGTTTTGTCTCTGCAGACCTCAGAACCCCAAAAACTTGAAAAAGTAGACTCTCTTAAGTTTTAAATTAGTAATTATTTCATTCAGTTGTATGAGTCTCTACACCTACCTGAAAGGAGGTTGTAGTGAAGTGGATGTTGGTCTGTTCTCCCTAGTCACAAGAGATAGGAGGAGAGAAAATGGCCTCAAGTTGCACCAGGGGAGGTTCATATTGAATATTAGAAGAAACTTCTCTACTGACAGGGTTATCAAACACTGGATTAGGCACCCTAGGGAGGTGGCTAAATCTGTCTCTGAAGGTATTTAGAAGACACATGGCATAAACTCAAATCATAGGAGAGGCTTCTTGCACCTCACAATTGTACTTTCTTCAGATTATGCCAACTTCTCTCTCAAAAGCCAGGAAGAAAAATCTAGAACAAAGATTGAAGAGGCACATCTAACCCACAGAGTGTTTCAGATGCCTCTTAGATAGGAGTTGTTTCCATGTTGTGTCTCTGCAGAGCTCTTTAAGTCCTGGCAAAAGCAGAGGTGTATGTTAGGAGACACCTGAGAGTCCAGAGTGTCATTCTTGCCTATCAGTTACAGGTCCACTCCTCCAAGTGCAGCTGTCATGCATAGAATCATAGAATGGTTTGCTTTGGAAGGGACCTTAGGTCATCTAGCTCCAGCCCCCTGCCACAGGCAGTTGTTCTCCTGCTGGATCAGCTTGCTCAAAGCCTCATCTAACCTGGCTTACTCAGCCAATTTAGAGCTGCAAAGGTGCATCTAGCAGAGAACATAGGCAGACAAACATTATCTTTAAGTCATTCCAGTTTCAGAGAGAACATCTGCACTACACTTGTTTCTCTCTCTCTCCTCCCCTCCCTTCCCTGCCCCAGTCCTATCCAAATCCATTGCATTCATTAAATTTCATTACATCTACATCATTTAATTTAGGTCAACATGTCAAAACAGCCTAGAATCATGTTTGCTGTAAGTCAGCCAATGTTGCTCTCAAAGCTGAAAAAACCCAATGAAGAGCTCAATGATAGAATGGCATTGTCCTTCCTCTCTGTAACGTGGGCAGCAGGACAAGGGAGGTTCTTCTGCCCCTGTGCTCAGCGCTGCTCAGGCCACAGCTTGAGTGCTGTGTCCAGTTCTGGGCTCCTCAGTTCAAGGGAGATGTTGAGGTGCTGGAAGGTGTCCAGAGAAGGGCAACAAAGCTGGTGAGGGGCCTGGAACACAAACCCTGTGAGGAGAGGCTGAGGGAGCTGGAGGTGTGCAGCCTGCAGAAGAGGAGGCTCAGGGCAGAGCTCATTGCTGTCTACAACTCCCTGAAGGGAGCCTGTAGCCAGGTGGGGTTGGGCTCTTCTGTCAGGCAAGCAGCAAGAGAAGGGGACAGAGTCTCAAGTTGTGTCAGGGGAGGTCTAGGCTGGATGTGAGGAGGAAGTTGTTGTCAGAGAGAGTGATTGGCATTGGAATGGGCTGCCCAGGGAGGTGGTGGAGTCACCATGCCTGGAGGTGTTGAAGCAAAGCCTGGATGAGGCACTTAGTGCCATGGTCTGGTTGGTTGGCTCGGGCTGGGTGCTAGGTTGGACTGGCTGAGCTTGGAGGTCTCTTCCAGCTTGGTTGATTCTATGAGTTCAGAAGTAGAGAACTACACCCAAAATGAAGGAAATCACTGCAGTGTCATCAGCTTACCAAGTTTCTGAAGAGCTCACACACCACCAACTGCAAAAGAGCCACTGTGGGACAGAAACCTAGTAGTAAGCTAACAATTAATAGTCATGGGATTGTTTGAGTTGGAGAAGACCTTGAAAATCATCAGCCTTGACCATTAGCTAACTCTGCCTAGGCTGGTTGTAAACCCTGCCCCTCAGCACCACATCTATGCCTCTTTTAAGTGCCTTCAGACATGGGGATTCAACCAGCTCCTAGAAGAGCCTATTCCAGTGTCTGATAACCCTTCACTGAAGAAATTTCCAATCTAAACCTCCCATGGTGCAACTTGAGGCCATTTTCTCTTGTCCTGTCACTTGGAAGAAACAGTCAAAACCCACCTTGCTAGAGGTTTCATTCAGGTAACTGTAGAGAGTGAGACCTGCCCCTCAAACCCCAGTTGGAGTCTGCTCGTTTTGGGAATGAAAGATGGGATGATTTTGTGCAGGAAGCTTCAGTTTGCTGTGGCTCTTGACAACAAATGATTCTCCAGAAGGATAAAGGGATACCTTTGCAAGGCTCTTTGGGGTGGAAGTTAGAATCATATAACAGGGTGGGAAGGGACCACAAGGATCAGCCAGTCCCAACCCCCCCTGCTATGGGCAGGGACACCCTACCCGAGAGCCAGCCAGCCTGGCCTGAGACACCTCCAGCCATGGAGCCTCAACCACCTCCCTGGGCAACCCAGTCCAGCCTCTCACCACTCTCATGCTCAACAACTTCCTCCTCACTTCCAGGCTGAATCTCCCCACCTCCAACTTTGCTCTATTCCCTCCAGTCCTGTCACTCCCTCACAGCCTCAAAAGTCCCTTCCCAGCCTTTTTGTAGCCTCCTTCAGATCCTGGAAGGTGACAAGACGGTCCCCTGGGAGCCTTCTCTTCTCCAGCCTGCACAGCCCCAACTCTTTCAGGCTGTGCTCACAGCAGAGCTGCTGCAGCCCTCTCAGCATCCTCCTGGCCCTGCTCTGGACACACTCCAGCATCTCCACATCCCTCTTGTCCCAGGGGCTCCAGAACTGGATGCAGTACTCCAGGTGGGGTCTCAGCAGAGCAGAGGGGGAGAATCCCCTCCCTGACCCTGCTGGCCACACTTCTGCTGCTGCAGCCCAGGCTCTGCTTGGCTCTCTGGGATGCAAGTGCACACTGCTGGCTCCTGTTGAGCTTCTCCTCCACCAGCAGCCCCAAGTCCCTCTCCTCAGGACTGCTCTCCAGCCACTCCCTGCCCAGCCTGGAGTGTGCTTGGCATTGCCTTGACCCAGCTGCAGGACCTTGCAATTAGTTGCATGGCAGTAAGCAAGTTGAGCAGTAGTACAGCAGGACATGATTGCTAACATGCCTTGAATGAGGTTTTTCTTTGTTTGTTTGATTGTTTCATTTTAAAGTTGTTCTTGCAATGAACCCATTCACTGGGCACTTAATGTTCCACTTCAGCATCCTCTTTCTCTTGTGTCTTCATTCTCGTATCCACCCGCTCCCTGCTTCGCTGCCCCCCTCCTTGATCCTATTGCTCTTTGTGTCTTTCTCCCACTTGTCGCTGAGCCTCCTTAATGTTCCTCTGTCTGCAGGGAACAGTACATTGGTTGTCTGTCAGCACCCAATCTTTGCTTGCCATCCATTCTGTCTTAAAACCCACTGCTTCCAGGAATTCTCCTTACCAGTTCTTCCAACTGATAATCTCTCTGCTCTTTCTCCTGGCAGAAGAGCTGTGCCACATCCCTCTAGTGTCACTACAAACTCTTTGGCTTTTGGAATGTGCCTTTCTCCCAGCGTTAGTGGAAAGGTCTACCCTAAAGTGATGGGTTTGTGCAAATAATGGCTAGTTGAATGCCTGTTCATTAGCCAAAGTATGACTGAATTAATGGATAATGACTCTTTTTGCAAGGAAGAAGAGGTCTTATGAGGGGCAGCTGCAAGAGCTGGAATTGTTTAGTCTGGAGAAGAGGAGGCTGACTGGAGGCTTTCTTGCTCTCTACAGCTGACTGAAAGGATGTTGTAGCAAGGTGGGAGTTGGCTGCTTCTCCCTGGTAAGAAGTGACAGGAGGAGAAGAAATGCCCTTGAATTCCACCAGGGGAGATTTAAATTGGATGTTGAAAGAAATTTCTTTGCTGAAAGAGTTACCAGACACTGAAATAGGCTACCCAGGAGGGTGGTTGAATCGCCTGTCCTGGAGGTGTTTGAAAGAGCCATGCCTGTGGTGCTGAGGGACATAGTTTAGAAGCAGACTTGGTAGAGCTAGATAGTGGTTGGTCTTATCTTAAAGATCCTTTTAAACTGAAATGTTGCTACTCTAAGAACCTCTCTGCTGTGTCTGATCCCTCTGAATTCCTCTATTGATGGTTCTCTGTTCATTATTGTGTAGAAGACAGTGCAGAGTCTTGCTGTGTGAATGTATGAGTAGATTGATGCACAGTCTTCAGTAGACTTAAACAAATGGGTAGCTGCCAAGACTAACCTCTGTTTCCTTGCAGTGATGTGACTTGCTTTTTTTTTGGGGGGGAAGAGCTTAAGCAGAGATACTTGGCATTTAATTCTGTGTTGATGGATACTGGGATGTGCTGGAATGAGCTATAAGATCACAGTATCACCAAGGTTGGAAGAGACCTCACAGATCATCAAGTCCAACCCTTTACCACAGAGCTCAAGGCTAGACCATGGCACCAAGTGCCACGTCCAATCCTGCCTTGAACAGCTCCAGGGACGGCGACTCCACCACCTCCCCGGGCAGCCCATTCCAGTGTCCAATGACTCTCTCAGGGAAGAACTTTCTCCTCACCTCCAGCCTAAATCTCCCCTGGTGCAGCTTGAGGCTGTGTCCTCTTGTTCTGGTGCTGGCCACCTGAGAGAAGAGAGCAACCTCCTCCTGGCCACAACCTCCCCTCAGGTAATTGTAGACAGCAATGAGGTCTCCCCTGAGCCTCCTCTTCTCCAGGCTAACCAATCCCAGCTCCCTCAGCCTCTCCTCGTAGGGCTGTGCTCAAGGCCTCTCCCCAGCCTCGTTGCCCTTCTCTGGACACGCTCAAGCATCTCAATGTCCCTCCTAAACTGGGGGGCTGCTACACTTTGTCTGTTTGCCCTGACAATTCTGTGCCTCTGTTTCCTAGCACTGTTTACCAGAGTGTGTTTCAGAAGAGCCCAGCTCCTAATCCTAAAGGGTATGATGTGGATTCAGACCTGAAAACACGAGCAAGTGATTTTACAAGTGGAGATTGAGAAGTTGAGGTATTTTGCCTGCTGCAGCTTAATGTGACAGCTAACCCACAGCTCCTGCTGAAGTCCACCCCAGTGTGGACTTCAAGTTTGGCCGGGGGAGGTCTAGGCTGGATGTTAGGAGGAAGTTGTTGGCAGAGAGAGTGATTGGCTTTGGAATGGGCTGCCCAGGGAGGTGGTGGAGTTGCTGTCCTTGGAGGTGTTGAAGCCAAGCCTGGCTGGGGCACGTAGTGCCATGGTCTAGTTGATTGTGTGGGGCTGGGTGCTAGGTTGGGCTGGCTGAGCTTGGAGGTCTCTTCTAGCCTGGTTGATTCTATGATTATCTTTCAATTGTGGCAGTTAAGGGTGAGCCTCAGGGTCGTCATTGTCTGGAGCTACCTGGAGCTCTTCCCGTTGGTGTGTTTTTTGATGTTCTGTAGAGGTGCTGCTGCTGCTGTATTTTGGCATGGCTCATTTGTTTACTGTTATTTATTTTGAAGTCCAGTTAAATCCTAGGTTTAGATTCAACAGCTTTGTGGAATGACACAGCTGTTCTCAGGGTACCCACAGTGCAATGGATGCCTGCAGTACCCACATGTTAGCACCCCATTCTCCCCTGATTTTTGTTAATAAGGATGTTTTTCTTGCTTTAGGAAAAAATACATGGGAGTAACAGGCAGCTTATGATTGTATTCAGTTAACTGCTGTTACTTTTTTCCCCCCTCCCCACTATATGTTAAGGCAGAATGTCAGTGCTCTGGAGACGTTTTAGGGGTTTTGTGCCTGTGTAAGATAAGAGCAGTAAAACCTAGTGAAGGGCAAGAGCTAACGGTAGGGCTGCTCTCAGACTGTTTGGCAGGAAGCTCCATTTCCTGTTCTGTTGACTCTCATGAATATTAACCCGTCTGGGGCTTCAATGTTTGCTGCTGCAGTGGGACAGACAATGTCAATAACAGCTGAACTTAAATGTGCTTGTTACTTTAGGCTGAGCAGATTCTGGTGACAGCAGTTCCTATTAATTTTGATTGCAGTGTGACATTTTCAGATTTCCATATGCAGTGATTCATAGAATCAGCCAGGTTGGAAGAGATCTCCAAGATCATCTAGCCCAACCTAGCACCCAGCCCTGCCCAACCAACCAGACCATGGCACTAAGTGCCTCAGCCAGGCTTTGCTTCAACACCTCCAGGGACAGCGACTCCACCACCTCCCTGGGCAGCCCATTCCAATGCCAATCACTCTCTCTGACAACAACTTCCTCCTCACATCCAGCCTAGACCTCCCCTGCCACACCTTGAGGCTGTACTCTTGTTCTATTGCTGCTTGCCTGACAGAAGAGACCAACCCCACCTGGCTACATCCTCTCTTCAGATATCTGTAGACAGCAATGAGGTCTGCCCTGAGCCTTCTCTGCAGGCTGCACACCCCCAGCTCCCTCAGCCTCTCCTCACAGGGCTGTGCTCCAGGCCCCTCACCAGCCTTGCTGCCCTTCTCTGGACACTTTCCAGTACTTCAACACCTCTCTTGAATTGAAGAGCCCAGAACTGGACACAGCACTCAAGGTGTGGCCTGAGCAGTGTTGCGTACAGAGGCAGAATAACCTCCCTTGTCCTAGTGGCCACACTGCTCCTGCTACAAAAAGGTGCCTAACAGAAACATGAGGATGTGTAGTTGTGTTGGATAAGAGAATTCCATTTACCTTTAATATAGGGGCTCATAATGGTGTGGTTTGCTCTTCTGCATCAGGTTAGAGCTTCCAGAAGTTTTGCACCACAGCAGATCTGGGTTCCTCAGTGCTCCTAAATCAGGCAGCAGTTACAGTGCCGGATGATGATGTGCTTCCAGATCACCAGATAAATCTGTATGTGGCATCATGGTGAATCCATCTTCTCTCTTCTCTTCTTGAGATGAGTTTTCTCCTTGTCTCTTTTAACTACAGAGAGTGCTTGCTTGGTGTTTAAGGGCAGCAGCACTGCCGTAGATGAGGTGAACCTCCCATAACCTTTCATTGTGCCTGTTTCTCTCAGCTGGCAGTTGTGTGAACTGCTTCAGCAGGATGTCTTCACTTTGGGCAGTACCTCCTGCCAGGGTGCAGCAGTCTTTGATGCCTGACTTTCAAGCTTGTGGTTATTTGAAATCAGATGCTGATACATGAGATTTGAAAGCTTGGGAGGTGCTGCTTTACTTCACAGTGTGGTGAGATCTGCTTGTGCTGGTTGGAGGATGCATTCTCCAGGCGTCTCTCTTGAAATACTGTGGCTGCCATTTCCCTGCCACCAACCATCTGCCACAGTGCTCTTCTCACTAAATTCCCCACCTGATCTCTTGTGAAGAGTAGTCGCGTTTCATTTAGCATCACTACATCAAGAGTACGACACTGATGCAGAGAGCAATTGTAAGCAAGCCTGCCCTGCTGCCTGGCAGCCTCTTTTTCATGGTGTGTAGGTGGCTTTATTTAGATGTAACTGTTCCTAATTTGCTCAGCTGCTTGACAAAAGCATAAATTGACAGCAAGGTGAGGTCTCTTCTGTGGGCTGCAGCTCTGAGTTGCTGTGAAATCCTTGTAACATTGCATCTGAAGTGGGAAATGATTGTTCACTTCTGACTCGAATCTAATTAGAGCATTAATTATATGTTGGAGTAAAGTTCAGCAGAAGTGAATTGTTGCTATCTCATAACCTTGATTTCTATCAAAATCTGAAGAGGAAGCTGAGAGTATTTCTCCTTGATGTTGTACTAGTTTGAGGCTAGCTGGAATGTTTTGGGGAGAAGGATTAGATCACAGGCTGTGTAAGAGAAACAATGGTGATGTCTACTGCACTCATAGGCTTGCTGAGATGGATAAGAACAGGAATCCAAATATAGATAAGGGAGTCACTCTTTGTCCAGGCTGTGGGCTGCATTTCTCTCTAACCTCACCTTCCATCTGTCTGATAAATGCACTTTGCTTCCTAACTCCCCTGGCTGACCCTCCATTTTTCCTTGGGGCACAAGACAATGTCTGGGGTAAGGTTGAGGAGTGGGAGAAGGTGGAAGGGCAGTTGGGAGCCCCTCCTGGGGACTCAGGTTTCTGAGAGGGCTGCTGTGTTTCTGTGTTACCTTTTACCTTGTCTATATCTGTCTATAACTGTATATATCTGCTTGTCTATTGTGCTAGCTGTAACTAGAAGCTTCATTCAGATTCCCAGAGCTGGCTGAGTTAGTCTGGGTGATTTCCAAAGTGTGTGTGTGGAACACCCAAACCATCACAGATGCGAAGAATGGGTTTGTTTAAAGTGAATCTGGCTGCATCATCTTGGCATTGCTTGGATATTGCATGCCCTAATGGCAGCTTTAGCAGTGTAGACAACCCTAACGCTTCCTTCCTTAAAGCCCAACAATTAAACCAATCTTTAGGATTCAAGTTCCAGTTTGCAGTCTGTAACATTTCTGTTGTGCATTTGCACTCTTTCATCTGGAGTTCCTTAAGAGCAGGAGGCTGTTGGATGCCCAGCTGCCTGCAGAAGAATGAGGGCTGGGCCAGGAAGCTGGGCATCTATTTACAAAGCTAATTGCATGTTCAGCACAATGAGAGAGCTAATTGCTTCCCTGGGATAAATCAATATATATGCAAGTGTAAATAATGATGATTTGGTGAACAGCATGATCTGGCTGCTTTGGTCTGTGTTTCCTAGTGGGGTTGAGAAGTCCTGAACAAGTAAAGAGAGAAGAGGTTAGTATTTGAGAACTGCCTAAAGTTGTAAGGGTCCCTTGGAAGTTCATTTGAGAAGTGCTACTAATAGAATAGACTGTGCAGGGAGGTGGTTGAATCCTCATCCTTGGAGGTGTTTAAAAGAGGCATAGATGTGCTGAGGGATGTGGTTTAGCACCAGACTTGGCAGAGTTAGATAGTCATAGAATGGTTTAGGTTGGAAAAGACCTCAAGGATCATCCAGTTCCAACCTCCTGCCATAGGCAGGGACACCTCCCACTAGAACAGGTTGCTCAAGGCCTCATCCAACCTGGCTTTGAACACCTCCAGGGAGGTTGTGGAACACAGAAGCACCCAATGTGATGAAAGATCACATTGGGTGCTTCTGTGCTCCACAACCTCCCTGGGCAACCTGTGCCAGGATCTCACCACCCTCACTGCAAACAACCCTTTCCTAACAGCTACTTTCAATCTCCCCTCTGCCAGTTCAAACCCATTCCCCCTTGTCCTGTTATTACAAGTTCTTGTCAATAGTCCCTCCCCAGCCTTCCTGTAGCCCCCTTCAGATACTGGAAGGCCACTCTAAGGTCTCCTTGAAGCCTTCTCTCTTCTACAGGCTGCAGAACCCCAACTCTTGTATCCTGTCCTCATAGCAGAGCTGCTGCAGCCCTCTGAGCATCTTGGTGGCCTCCTCTGGGCTGGCTCCAACAGTTCCATGTCCTCCTTGTGTTGGGGCTCCAGAGCTGCACACAGGACTCCAGGTGGAGTCTGACTGAAGATGATCTTCAAGGTCTTTCCCAACCAAAATGATTCTATGATTCTGTGTGATAAAATAGAGAATGGCACCACTTCTGATACGTACTAGATCATTTTGCTCTAGTGATACTCTGAAATGGCCATAGTCTCTCCCAGGTGGCCAGCAACAGAACAAGGGGACACAGTCTCAAGTTGTGCCAGGGGAGGTCTAGGCTGGATGTTAGGAGGAAGCTCCTGGCAGAGAGAGTGATTGGCATTGGAATGGGCTGCCCAGGGAGGTGGTGGAGTCGCTGTGCCTGGAGGTGTTGAAGCAAAGCCTGGATGAGGCACTTAGTGCCATGGTCTGGTTGATTGTGTGGGGCTGGGTGCTAGGTTGGGCTGGATGAGCTTGGAGGTCTCTTCCAACCTGATTGATTCTATGACTGTCTAAAGAGAGCATTTTTTAAATAGATATCAATTCATTAAAACTTACAGCAGACATGGTTAAAACCTTAATAATAGGATGAACTGATTTGGAGCAAGACATTTCAGTCAGAAGGCAAGCTACACATGTGTACTTAGCTCATAGTTTCTACTCCTATTTTAATCTCCTTTGGAGCTCAGCATTAATCTTTCCAAACACATGTTACTAATCAAAAATTATTCTGCTTAAGATTTTTGCCTGAAAGACCAGCAGAAGACACATGTTTTTTGAGCCTGTGTTACAGTTTGACAAATACAGACCAAAGAACTCGGAGCTGGGCTGGTTTTGCTAATTTTGTAGGTGGTTCACTAAATGTTAGTGCCATGGACAGAGGCACTGAGTGCAGCCTCAGCAAGTTTGCTGCCCACACCAAGCTGTGTGGTGCAGCAGCCAGGCTGGAGGGCAGGGATCCATCCAGAGGGACCTGGACAGGCTGCAGAGGTGGGCACAAGCCAACCTCTGGAGGTTCAATAAGACCAAGGGCAAGGTCCTGCTGCTGGGTCAAGGCAATGCCAAGCACAAATGCAGGCTGGGCAGTGAGTGGCTGGAGAGCAGCCCTGAGGAGAGGGACCTGGGGGTGCTGCTGGACAAGAAGCTCAACAGGAGCCAGCAGTGTGCAGTTGCAGCCCAGAAAGCCAAGCAGAGCCTGGGCTGCAGCAGCAGAAGTGTGGTCAGCAGGGCCAGGGAGGGGATTCTCCCCCTCTGCTCTGCTCTGCTGAGACCCCACCTGGAGTACTGCATCCAGTTCTGGAGCCCCTGGGACAAGAGGGATGTGGAGATGCTGGAGTGTGTCCAGAGCAGGGCCAGGAGGATGCTCAGAGGGCTGCAGCAGCTCTGCTGTGAGCACAGACTGAAAGTGTTGGGGCTGTTCTGTCTGGAGCAGAGGAGGCTCCCAGGTGACCTTCTTGTGGCCTTCCAGGATCTGAAGGAGGCTACAAAAAAGCTGGGGAGGGACTTTTGAGGCTGTGTGGGAGTGACAGGACTGGGGGAAATGGAGCAAAGCTGGAGATGGGGAGATTCAGGCTGGAGGTGAGGAGGAAGTTGTTGAGCCTGAGAATGGTGAGAGGCTGGAATGGGTTGCCCAGGGAGGTGGCTGTGGCCCCATGGCTGGAGGTGTTTAAGGCCAGGCTGGCTGAGGCTGTGTGCAGCCTGCTCTAGGGTAGGGTGTCCCTGCCCACAGCAGTGGGGCTGGAATTAGATGATCCTCGTGGTCCCTTCCAACCCTGCCTGATTCTATGATTCTAAAAAGCCTTGTGGCTGTGAACGTTAATTGGTGCCAGCGACACAGGTTGGTTAATTTTGGGGTTGCTATAATTTTGTTCTCTAGTTGTGGAGTTCAAGTAACAGAAGGGGAGTGAAGCCCTGAGGAGAGGCATGAAATGAAAACCACTTTTCACACAGCGAAGCTCTGCAGGGAGAGTACACCACAGTCTCTCTTGTCAGGTGCTGTAGCAGCTGTGAATTGGGTCGATCTGGTGAGCACCTGATTGTGCTGTGAAAAAAAGCAGAGCAGGAGCATTTCTTAGAGTGCTTTTTGTTGTTCTTTTGCTTTGCCTTCTGCAGTGTCTGATCTGTTCCACAGCGGTAAGGGTGCAACTGTGCTTTTAGGTGTTGTGGTGCGATGGGAGAGGAGGCAGAGGAGCTGTGTAGAGTTCTTCCAGGTACATCCCTTCTGCCAGAGCTATAGTACCCTGCCTGAGGGACCTCATGACTCTGCATGGGGCCTTCAGCACAGCCCTGTGAGGAGAGGCTGAGGGAGCTGGGGGTGTGCAGCCTGCAGCAGAGGAGGCTCAGGGCAGACCTCATTGCTGTCTGCAACTACCTGAAGGGAGGCTGTAGCCAGGTGGGGTTGGGCTCTTCTGCCAGGCAAGCAGCACCAGAAGAATGGGACACAGTCTGAAGTTGTGTCAGGGGAGGTCTAGGCTGGATGTGAGGAGGAAGTTGTTGTCAGAGAGAGTGATTGGCATTGGAATGGGCTGCCCAGGGAGGTGGTGGAGTTGCTGTCCCTGGAAGTGCTGAAGCAAAGCTTGGATGGGGCACTCGGTGCCATGGTCTGGTTGGTTGTCTAGGGCTGGGTGCTAGGTTGGACTGGCTGAGCTTGGAGGTCTCTTCCAACATGGTTGATTCTATGGTTCTTTGATTTCTGTATAGAAATCATTTCCCCTGTGTGCTTTAGCCCCAGACATGTCATGGTTAGGGTGTATATGACATAATCACATGGGCAAAAGGTGCTTGCTTTTCTCCCCTCAATCAAGTTTGGAGTGATTTTTCTCTTGAGCAGTATTTAAAACAAACATCCAAAGACCTTTCCTTAATATTTTATAGCCTGAAAAACTTTCTGAGCCCTGATTCTTAGCTTATTTATTCTGGGAGAAGCTACCCTTGGATTCTTGGCACTGAGAAGAAATAAAGGATCCCAAGCCATGTTATTGTACTGCCAGTGGAAGTAATCCATATTCTTCTTGTGGAGTCTTCCCAGTCAGATAAAAGGACACATCTGCAGCTGCTCTGGTTGGGAGAGTGGGGTGATGGGACGTCAGCACCTGAGACAACACACATTTTGCTGGCCCCTGTGCATACAAATTTCATTTTGCCTTTCCTTTATCATGCCCTTTTGTGTTTCGTTTTCCAGTTTGCAGCTGTGGAAGCTTACGCTCAGAAACTGAATGAGATTGTTCCTTCTGCTTCTTTGCTCCTGGCTGAACTTTTTGCATCTGGAGCCTGCCTCAAAGTGAAATTCTCTAGAAATAATAATCAGGACTTAGAGAGCTGACTTGTCAAAAGCAGCCTGACTGGGAGCCTCTTTGGCTGCTTTTTGTGTTGGGTCAGAAGCAAGGCCCTCTGCAGAGTGCAATTGTACAGGCTTTGCATAGAATCAACCGAGTTAGAAGAGGCCTCCAAGCTCATCCAGCCCTACACAATCAACCAGACCATGGCACTAAGTGCCCCAGCCAGGCTTTGCTGAGCACCTCCAGGGACAGTGACTCCATCACCTCCCTGGGCAGCCCATTCCAATGCCAATCACTCTCTCTGACAACAACTTCCTCCTCACATCCAGCCTAGACCTCCCCTGCCTCAGCTTCAGACTCTGTCCCCTTCTTCTGTTGCTGCTTGCCTGGCAGAAGAGCCCAACCCCACCTGGCTACAGCCCCCATTCAGGGAGTTGCAGACAGTACTTCTGTAAGTGACAGAGCTGTGACAGCTGTAACAGACTACAATTGCCCTGTTGCCTTGTCAAGGTCCAAGATTTGCACCACATGCAAAAACACCAAAGGCTTTTCACTAGGCTATTCACAAATTGGTTGTAGAGGCTGAAATACATCTAGCTCCAGGAGAACCCACACAGGAGCAAATGCATCCTTTACTTGCCCTGGTCCCTGCTCTGTGCAGATCTCACAAAAAGTAACCTTTTAGTGTGAAAACAGACTACTGTGGTGCACTTCTGTCAGTGCACGCCAGGTTTGGCTGAGAAATGCAATACTGAGAAGAGAGAAGTGACATTAGTTGACCTTTAAAGGTAGCTTTCCCCCTCAAGCTTTCCCCCATCGTCTCTGGCAGCAGGACTCTAGCTTCTGCAGGGCTTGTGTGCAATCTAAAAGTGGTCTTTTGCAAGAGGGTAATTGGTAGCATTTTGCAGAGGATGCCATGGGGCAGGACCTGTTATCTTTGCTGTGGCTTACTTGTTAAATCTCCACCTCCAAAGTGTGAACCCAGCCTTAGTGGTAACATCTGTTGGAAATTCTTCCCAGGGTTTATCTTAATATGTTCCACACTCAGGAGCAGTGTGGCCAGTAGGACAAGGGAGGTTTTTCTGCCCCTGTGCTCAGCACTGGTCAGACCACACCTTGAGTGCTGTGTCCAGTTCTGGGCTCCTCAATTCAAGAGAGATGTTGAGGTGCTGGAAGGTGTCCAGAGAAGGGCAACAAAGCTGATGAGGGGCCTGGAGCAGAGCCCTGTGAGGAGAGGCTGAGGGAGCTGGGGGTGTGCAGCCTGCAGAAGAGGAGGCTCAGGGCAGAGCTCATTGCTGGCTGCAACTCCCTGAAGGGAGGCTGTAGCCAGGTGGGGTTGGTCTCTTCTCTCACACAAGCAGCAACAGAAGAAGGGGACAGAGTCTGAAGTTGTGGCAGGGGAGGTCTAGGCTGGATGTTAGGAGGAAGTTGTTGTCAGAGAGTGATTGGCATTGGAATGGGCTGCCCAGGGAGGTGGTGGAGTCACTGTCCCTGGAGGTGTTGAAGCAAATCCTGGCTGGGGCACTTAGTGCCATGGTCTGGTTGGTTGGGCAGGGCTGGGTGCTAGGTTAGACTGGCTGAGCTTGGAGGTCTCTTCCAACCTGCTTGATTCTATGGCTTGTAGCTCATCTTCTGTCATTGGCCTGTTGAAAATCCTGAACTTCATTTCTTTTTATCTTCTTTCCCCCTTACTTGTTAAATGGTTGCAGTGTGTTGATGGTCTTTGAAAATGACTGTGGGATGTCACAGGGACACCTTTGTAATTTGGCCCAGTGCAGCGGGGCAGTGATTATCACAGTATCATCAGGGTTGGAAGAGACCTCACAGATCATCAAGTCCAACCCTTTACCACAACTTCTATATGAGCCAGCCATTGCCATGAAAGAGAAATGCAATACTGAGAAGAGGAAAGTGACGTTAGATGACCTTTAAAGGTTCCTTCCAACCCAAACCATGCAGTCTGTGATGCGTTTTGTGATGGGTACCTGCATGCTCACAGGGAGCCTGTTTCTGTGGCTGTCACACTACTTCCCCCCACATCTACACATGATGGTTTCCGTTTGCAGCACGTACAGTCCAAAGCAGCATAAGATCTTTCACAGGCTGAGCTGCTGTGTGCTTGCCAGTGGCCCAGCAGCCCTGTGTCTGCTACGGCTCAGCCCTTGCTTGGACTACCTGTTCTGAGATGTTGGAGTTGTAGACCTTATTGCTGTCTACAACTACCTGAAGGGTGGTTGTGGCCAGGAGGAGGTTGCTCTCTTCTCTCAGGTGGCCAGCACCAGAACAAGAGGACACAGCCTCAGGCTGTGCCAGGGGAGATTTAGGCTGGAGGTGAGGAGAAAGTTCTTCCCTGAGAGAGTCATTGGACACTGGAATGGGCTGCCTGGGGAGGTGGTGGAGTCGCCGTCCCTGGAGCTGTTCAAGGCAGGACTGGACGTGGCACTTGGTGCCATGGTCTGGCCTTGAGCTCTGTGGTAAAGGGTTGGACTTGATCATCTGTGAGGTCTCTTCCAACCCTGATGATACTGTGAGCCCAGGGGCACTCTCGGAGCAGGCACAGGCTCTTGTAGCCTGCTCCAGCTCTGTGTGCCACAGCGCTCAGCACTGCACAGGGAGCCGTCAGGTGCTCACTTACTGCTCTTAAAGCCAAGCCTGTGCAGTGGTCCAGCACTGCAAACCGTGCAGTGTTTCAGAAGGTTGGATCCAAACAGCAATCCTGCAGCCTTCCTTCGGGCTGCGTTCCTGGCTGCGCTGGAGAAGAGCGGACTGCTTTTGCAAGGGGTTTGGCTAGCACAGTGCTGTGGGCTTTGCAACGTGGAGAGAGGATTTTATAAACCCGGTTGCTTAATCTGTGCTACTTGCCGTGCCCAGCAAGTCTTTCATCCGCGTTGTCTTTCGTGCTCTACTCCCTAGAGGGTGCCACACACCCGCGTTCCGCAGCGCTCTTCGCTCGGAGCCAGGTGCCGTTGTAGCAGGCTTGTGATGCTGCTGGGAGCACACAGAACCCTAGGCTGGGTTTGGTTAGAAAGGACCTTAAAGGTCACCTAGTTCAACCCACCTGCAGTGAGCAGGAACATTTTCAACCAGATCAGGTCGTGCAGAGCCCCATCCAACCTGACCCAGAATGCCTCATTCCTGGGAGCATCCACCACCTCTGTGGAGAGCCCAGGACAGTGTTTCACCACCCTCAGTGCTAAAGTCTTCCTTCTTTCTGGCCTAAATCTCCCCTCTTTCACTCTAAACCATCACCTCTTGTCCCATCACATCAGACTCTGCTGGAAAGTCCATCCTTGTGTTTCTGATAGGCACCTTTATGTATCAGGAGCAGTGTGGGCAGCAGGACAAGGGAGGTTATCCTCCTCCCTGTGCTCAGCACTGCTCAGGCCACACCTTGAGTGCTGTGTCCAGTTCTGGGCTCCTCAATTCAAGAGAGATGTTGAGGTGCTGGAAGGTGTCCAGAGAAGGGCAGCAAGGCTGGGGAGGGGCCTGGAGCACAAACCCTATGAGGAGAGGCTGAGGGAGCTGGGGGTGTGCAGCCTGCAGCAGAGGAGGCTCAGGGCAGACCTCATTGCTGTCTGCAGTGACCTGAAGGGAGGCTGTAGCCAGGTGGGGTTGGGCTCTTCTCTCACACAAGCAGCACCAGAAGAAGGGGACAGAGTCTCAAGCTATGCTAGGACAAGTCTAGCTGGATGTGAGGAGGAAGTTGTTGCCAGAGAGTGAATGGCATTGGAATGGGCTGCCCGGGGAGGTGGTGGAGTCACTGTCCCTGGACGTGTTGAAGCCAAGCCTGGCTGAGGCACTTAGTGCCATGGTCTGGTTGATTGTCTAGGGCTGGATGCTAGGTTGGGCTGGATGATCTTGGAGGTCTCTTCCAACCTGCTTGATTCTATGACTCTATGAAAGGCCACAGTAAGGTCTCCCCAGAGCCTTCTCTTCTTCAGGCTGAACAACCCCAACTCTTTGAGCCTGTCCTCATAGCAGAGAGGTTTCAGTCCTCAAATCATTGTTGTGGCCTCTTCTGGTTCCACTCCAACAACCTCATGTCTTATAGACTCCAGAGCTGGACACAGCTCCTGAACATCATGCTAGTGTAAGTGTTACTTGCTGCTGTAAGGTATGAGGAAGAGAAAGGAGGTGACTGAGTGATTTAGGCCCCTCTCATCTAGATATAACCAGGCACTACTAGCTGGGTAGTTTGGCTGGGGGTTGTTTGTGTCAGTCAGAGGCAGCTTCATGAAAAGAAAATACAGCTGTAGATCTATGTTTAGAACTGAGTGGCAGCCCCCAGCCATTTAGCATGTGCGTTGTGGGCAGCTGCTCATCACCTGTACCAGGATGGTGTACATGGAACTAACTCAAGTACAATAACATCAAAAAGCTGCAAAGCTTGCTCTCCTCTTCCTAAGAATACAAATCATGCTTTAAAGTCAGGGCTTGCAGGGAGGTCTGGCTCTGGAAAAGCTCATGAGCTCAGCCCAGTGCTTTGCCTGTGTGTTCCAATACATCACCTGGACCAGAACCATGGATTCAGATGATAGAAAGAGAAAGGAAAGTTGAGTAAAGCAAGCTGTGGGAAGGAGACTAACTTAATGTTGTGTGCTGAAGAGATATGAAGTGGGAGGGGTGGGAAATGTTTGGTAGCATCTTTAGGAAGTCTTGCAACAGGAAGACAAATAGGTCAGTACTGGGCAGATGAGGGACTTACTCCCTGTGGCAGACGCAGTGTAGCTCTTCAGGGCCTGGCTGCCCGTTTGCAGGGCTTCATGTGGAAGCTGAGGCTGTTAGCCTGGGGACCTACATGCCTTTGAGCTCCATGTTCTTGTCACATGCTTTATAAAACATGTGATACTTCTGCTCCTGGCACATCTTTCTTGCTGCTGAGACCCAGTCATTGCAGCTACCAAGGTGTCACCAAAGTCATCTGGGTTAAAACAGCCATCTGGCCACTCCAGTTCATTTTTTATTATGTTGGTTTTGGTTTTGGTTTTCCTTGAGATGTCTTTAGTGGCCTGCTCCCCAGCCTGTTCCTGTAAACCATGTTGGTGTTAGACTCAGTAGAGCTGGAAGAAGTGCTGGTTAAGGCTGGAGTGAGCGTGGGTGGTGAATGGCTTCCAGCTTGGCTATTCCTTAGCCCAGCGCTGCTGCCAAAGCCTTCCTAATAGGGAATTAAGGAGCTGCTTGCACAAAGGAGTGTTTTGCTTCCCGGGGGGTTTCACTGGATTCAGCTGCTGGATTGAAGTGCTAATTAACACAAAATAGTGCCTGATGCTTCACGGTAAGAGTAACCAACGCTGCTGGTGGTGTATGAGCAGAATGGATGCTGATGAGAGCCGACATTTGAGCAACAAAGCTGTTGGTGCTGTGTGTCCAGGCCGTTTTAATGGGCTGGGAGCTTTCCTGTGCAGTGATAGCTTGTGCTTCTGTGAGATCTCCTTAAAGCAGAAGGGGCTTTTGGCTCTTCAGTGGTTTCTGTTCCCCTGAGCCTTCTCTGTTTGTTCAGTTGGTGAATTTTGCCCAAGGCCTGGAGGCTACTTTTAGCAGGCTTTGGCTCGTTAGTTGCCTTGTTTTCAGACTAAGTGTCATTTTTCTCTCCTAAGAGATGAAGTGCCTAAATAATGCCACTCCTCCTTCTGTCTAATAATAACTTAAGTCACAAATAATTGTGATGAAGTCACTTGGACCATTGGCAGAGACTAGCCTGATCCAAAGATCACTGAAGTGAATGGGATTCTTTGCTGAGAGGGAAGCTTTGGATGGAGCCCCTGTGTGTGTGTGCACAGCGGTGCTGGCCTGTGCCATGGAAACCAGATCTGATGAGAATCTCTGCCAGGTCTCCCAGCTGAGTGCTGGTGAGGAGAACATGATGCTGTACAGACAGGAGCTGCATTGGCAGCTCCCAGCGTAAGCAGAACAGTTGCCATAACAGCTAGCTGCAGGCATTATCCAGGCCTGGATTGCTGCTCCTGGAGTTAGAGTAGGATTGTGGGTCTCTCAGTTGCCAAGTGTAGCTTTGGGGTGCCCAAAGTGCCAGTCATAGTTCTGGAGGAGGCAGGGGAGTGATGGAAATGTAAGGGATAGCAGGAACAGTCGGCAGCATCCGATCCAAGTATACTGCTGTGCTGTTATAATCCTGTTAGAGAAGTCAAACCCATTAATTAATCATAACATGAGGACCTTCTGTGTGGTGTGCCATGGATAGTCAAGGACATTATGTAGGGTTGTGGGATCTGTGCCCAGTGAGATCTGAGGGGTAAGAGCTGGCAAGGTGCATTGACAGAGCTGCAGGTGAGTTTCTGCAGTGCCTGCTGGTGCTGCTGAACTGCATTTGTACACACTCGGAGCAGCTTTCCCTAAAGAAACAAAGGCAAAAAGCAAAGGCAGTGAGTTTGGTGAGCACAAAAGTAAAGGATTTAGCTCCTCTAGCAAATGCTTTAATTAAAGCAATGGTGTCTTTTACACATCACTGAACAATTAAATCCTAATAAAGCCCAGCAGAAAGTGTTTTCAAGGAACGTTTTCAGTTCCACTCCTGATGGAGGTGGCGTGGAGCAGTGTTCTTTACAAAGCTCTCATTAGCAGACGTTCTCGGGTTGCTGGTGCCCCCGTGGGAACTAATGACAAAACTCTCGAGGCTGTCATCAGAAACAAAAGCCCTGTGACACAAGGCAAATACGGGTTTGGGTGCACACATAACGAGGTTATACATATTAGCTTAAAAGCAGCCTCTCTGGAAACCCTCCTGGAAATTCTTACTTTTCCTAACGTGTAAGAGAAGTCCATTTTCTGTGGCTATTTTTAGGGCTGACTTCCTCTCGATTGCTATTATCTTACGCTCTGGACCATCAGCACTCGCTGGGTTTCCAGGTCAGCCATGTGATTGCTGAGCATCCATCCCCGCCTGCTCCTGGAGCCATTTGTCGGGCAGGAGCCAGGGAGGTGACTTGTCACCGCTCTGGCTCTCCCTGCCTGGATCCTGACTGATGGAGCTGTGAAGAACTTCTTTCTTACCCTCCTTGGAAGGTTGCTGGCGTTTGATTCCATGTGAGACCCTGCCAACAGAGAAGAGACCTTCTTAGCTTGTCTCCTGTGTCGATGTAAAGCTATATTCCTCCGAAGGCAGGCGTGTGTGGGAACACACAACAATGGCCCTGTTGAAAGGCATTTTGGAGCTGCACACTGCTGTTTCTCATTGAGCCCCAACTATTTTAGCATGAACTGGGTGCAGCAGGCCAGATTTCTGTGTGGCTTTTAACCACTTGTTACATTTACAACTCAAATGAGCTCGCTCTGCTGCAGGAAAGTGCAAGAAGTGAAATGATGACAGCACAAATGCCTCGGCGAGCTTAAATCTCTCTCTCTTTTTTTCTTCCTTTGGCAAACCGCCCTAAGGTGCAGTGTTTTAAACCCATCAGTGTCGATAATGGTAGCTAATAACTTTCCAGATGTTGGCACTCTTGCTGCACAGGGCTTTTTTTTTTCAGAAGGTGTTGAAAGGGATGCTGCCAGTGAGTGCAGATGCTGTGTGTGTGTGTTTAATGAACAGCTGGCTCGTCTGATCTCGGAATTTTAATGCTTCCAGGCAGCTGGAATCAGAGGAGGCGGCTGGGTGTAGGAGAGAGGCAGCACATTTCCTCATGTGAATTCAGAAGCTGGGGTGGGGGGGAGGAGAGAGAGGGAGAGAGAGAGAGAGGAAAGCATCGTAATATTGCATGTGTTTCAGTTTCAGCGGATCAGATCTTTCCCCTGCCTGCATCCAGGCGATTTGGTTGTGATCAGATGATCCCAGCTGAAGGAAGGGATTGGAGAGCGAGCTGGCTGCAGCTGCACTGTAGGCTGTTTTCAGGGACAAGGAGCCACTGTTTTTCCAACGCAGCATAAACATAGAAGTTATTTTGTAGGCTTCAGGATGCAGATATGGGTTGTGCTGCCAGCATTGTTCTGCTCCAAGCCTTTCGTTCTGTGGTACAGAGGAACTGTCCACATATCTGCAGGAGACGGCGGCGAGAGGAGTTGTCACATGAAATTCTGCCGCTGGATAGCGATGAGGACATGAGCAGACCCAGGACTCTCATCATAATGGTATGGAATACTTTAATTGGCAGGGAGTGGTGGCAGAGTGCTTATTCCAGATGCTAGATGATTGTTTTTTTCCTGTTGACTCTGTAGAGGAAAGGCACTGGCAGGCTGTTTATCACCCTGGGTTAGTTTGCTGGTAGATTTGTTGTCTCTGTTGCCAAACAGAGCTGAAATGTTACTTTATAGGTGAAGCTGACAGCTACACACAAGCACTCTACAAAATAAATATTCTCTTATTGTTGGCAGTGCTCTGGTGCTGCTTGTGAGGGCAGTGCTCTGGTGCTGCTTGTGAGATAGGTAGCCCTGGAGCTGTAGCACGGTTATGTTTTATTTCAGGCTGGGAATTCCAAACAGCAGACAGCTGAGGAGATGTTTACTGAGTTTGTTCATCCCCAAAACAAACCCAAAGCCAAATGAAACAAACCAAAAAGCCTTAACTTTCACCCAGGATGCAGTTGCAGATAAAGCCTCATTTATCCTTGCTGCAAACTGTTAGCACCAGTAAAAATGCTTGCTGGATCACTGCTCTCTAGTTAGTTCTTATGGGGGGGTGGGGGGTGGTCTTGCAAGGCACTTGATCTGCAGGGGTCATGTTCTTTCTGAATTCAAGTGTTTGTTGGGTTTTGGTTTGTTTCTTTTTGTTTGTTTGGGTTCTGTTCTTTGGTTTTGTGGTGGGAATATAATAAGCACTATGGATTTATCAGGAATAAGTGATGGGATTGTTCCTCGCTACAAATCAAGTGTTACACCTACCAGTCAGTTACTTTGCTCAATACATGTGTGGTGTTTCCAGAATCCTGAGGCACTTTTGAGTCTGAGCTGATGATAATTTATCACATGTATGGTCTTTCCAGAACCTTGAGGCATTTTGGGTCTGAGCTGATAGTAATTTATCTCATGATAAATATATCGCCAAGATGCTGCAAATAGTGGTGCTGTCAGGGTACTCTTGTGTATCATTTGAGTGGCAAAAAGTGGTTGTTTTTTTTAATATAAAGTGTGTTATGGTGAAGTCTAAAGCACATCTCCCTGATACTGCCTTGTATCACGCAGGGGAGTAACTTAGCTGTGAGTGCGCAATGGTACCATTAGAGAGTTCCACATCTGCCGTGAGATGTAGTGGTGGTTTGAATAGAGCCTTGCTGCCGAGGGCAGGTGTGTGCTGCAGTCATGGCAGCTTCAGCAGCTGTGACCCACTCCAAGCCTTGCTGTATGGAATCATAGAATCAACCAGGTTGGAAGAGACTTCCAAGCTCAGCCAGTCCAACCTAGCACCCAGCTCTATCCAATCAACCAGACCATGGCACTAAGTGCCTCATCCTCTCTTTGCTTCAACACCTCCAGTGATGACGACTCCACCACCTCCCTGGGCAGCCCATTCCAATGCCAATCACTCTCTCTGCCAACAACTTCCTCCTAACATCCAGCCTAGACCTCCCCTGCCACAGCTTGAGGCTGTGTCCCCTTGTTCTGTTGCTGGTTGCCTGGCAGAAGAGACCAACCCCACCTGGCTACAGCCACCGTTCAGGGAGTTGTAGACAGCAATGAGCTCTGCCCTGAGCCTTCTCTTCTGCAGGCTGCACACCCCCAGCTGCCTCAGCCTCTCCTCACAGGGCTGTGCTCCAGGCCTCTCTGTATGTGTCAGATGAGGGTGTTATCTAGTGGCTAAAGGTCATCAGCAGGAGGAGGATGGATTTCATCACTGTGAAGCTGATGTTTAAGCTTCTTTTACTTTTTAAATCCAGTGTCTCTAAAGCAGTCACTTGGGCTTCCTGTTTGGTTTTGTTTCCTTGTTTGTTTGTTCTTGTGGGTTTTTTTCCACTTAAATAAACGACCTCAAGAACATTCAAAGAAATAAACATCTCCTTCCTGGTAGTAAATTCAAGTATAATGAAATGGGATGGGTCTGGAAGAAATTCCAGCATGTCAAAGTATGCTTAGACATTCAGCATGCTTCAGTCCTTGAGGAAAAGGTCTTGGGTGTTGTGGCAGCAAACTATGTGCCAACCTCTCTGTACCCAGACACAGTTACCAGCAGCTCCAGTTGCAGTTCTTTGAGTTGTAAATCCCAGTAGAGTGGGGCCCCAAGAAGTACAGAAAAGATCATTGGATTCTGGAAGAGGTGAGACTTAGCACAGGGTCGGAGGAGCAGTGGAAGCTGCAAAGCTGGGAATAGCCAACAGAAAGGTGGTCAAGTGATTTGTTCCTTGCTACTAGATGTGGGCTTTGAAGGACCCTTTGTGGTCTCAGACACATTCACCTATTGTCACTAGGGGGCTTTATGTGTTGTACAGCAACAGCTAGTGCCCTGACCAGTGTAACTAGGGGAGCTTTGTGTGTTGTACAGCAACAGCTAGTGCCCTGACCCTGATGTAACTAGGGGGCTTTATGTGTTGTACAGCAACAGCTAGTGCCCTGACCAGTGTAACTAGGGGGCTTTATGTGTTGTACAGCAACAGCTAGTGCCCTGACCAGTGTAACTAGGGGAGCTTTGTGTGTTGTACAGCAACAGCTAGTGCCCTGACCCTGATGTAACTAGGGGGCTTTATGTGTTGTACAGAACAGCTAGTGCCCTGACCAGTGTAACTAGGGGGCTTTATGTGTTGTACAGCAACAGCTAGTGCCCTGAGCAGTGTAACTAGGGGGCTTTATGTGTTGTACAGCAACAGCTAGTGCCCTGACCTGTGTAACTAGGGGGCTTTATGTGTTGTACAGCAACAGCTAGTGCCCTGACCAGTGTAACTAGGGGGCTTTATGTGTTGTACAGCAACAGCTAGTGCCCTGACCAGTGTAACTAGGGGGCTTTATGTGTTGTACAACAACAGCTAGTGCCCTGACCAGTGTAACTAGGGGGGCTTTATGTGTTGTACAGCAACAGCTAGTGCCCTGACCAGTGTAACTAGGGGGCTTTGTGTTGTACAGCAACAGCTAGTGCCCTGAGCAGTGTAACTAGGGGGCTTTATGTGTTGTACAGCAACAGCTAGTGCCCTGACCAGTGTAACTAGGGGGCTTTGTGTTGTACAGCAACAGCTAGTGCCCTGACCAGTGTAACTAGGGGGCTTTATGTGTTGTACAGCAACAGCTAGTGCCCTGACCAGTGTAACTAGGGGGGCTTTATGTGTTGTACAGCAACAGCTAGTGCCCTGACCAGTGTAACTAGGGGGCTTTGTGTTGTACAGCAACAGCTAGTGCCCTGACCCTGATGTAACTAGGGGGCTTTATGTGTTGTACAACAACAGCTAGTGCCCTGACCAGTGTAACTAGGGGGCTTTGTGTTGTACAGCAACAGCTAGTGCACTGACCCTGATATAACTAGGGGGGCTTTGTGTGTTGTACAACAACAGCTAGTGCCCTGACCAGTGTAACTAGGGGGGCTTTATGTGTTGTACAGCAACAGCTAGTGCCCTGACCAGTGTAACTAGGGGGCTTTGTGTTGTACAGCAACAGCTAGTGCCCTGACCAGTGTAACTAGGGGGCTTTATGTGTTGTACAGCAACAGCTAGTGCCCTGACCAGTGTAACTAGGGGGGCTTTATGTGTTGTACAGCAACAGCTAGTGCCCTGACCAGTGTAACTAGGGGGCTTTGTGTTGTACAGCAACAGCTAGTGCCCTGACCAGTGTAACTAGGGGGCTTTATGTGTTGTACAGCAACAGCTAGTGCCCTGACCCTGATGTAACTAGGGGGCTTTATGTGTTGTACAACAACAGCTAGTGCCCTGACCAGTGTAACTAGGGGGCTTTGTGTTGTACAGCAACAGCTAGTGCACTGACCCTGATATAACTAGGGGGGCTTTGTGTGTTGTACAGCAACAGCTAGTGCCCTGAGCAGTGTAACTAGGGGGCTTTATGTGTTGTACAGCAACAGCTAGTGCCCTGACCAGTGTAACTAAGGGGGCTTTATGTGTTGTACAGCAACAGCTAGTGCCCTGACCAGTGTAACTAGGGGGCTTTATGTGTTGTACAGCAACAGCTAGTGCACTGACCCTGATATAACTAGGGGGGCTTTATGTGTTGTACAGCAACAGCTAGTGCCCTGACCAGTGTAACTAGGGGGCTTTATGTTGTACAGCAACAGCTAGTGCCCTGACCAGTGTAACTAGGGGGCTTTATGTGTTGTACAGCAACAGCTAGTGCCCTGACCCTGATGTAACTAGGGGGCTTTATGTGTTGTACAGCAACAGCTAGTGCCCTCACCAGTGTAACTAGGGGTCTTTGTGTGTTGTACAGCAACAGCTAGTGCCCTGACCAGTGTAACTAGGGGGGCTTTGTGTGTTGTACAGCAACAGCTAGTGCCCTGAGCAGTGTAACTAGGGGGCTTTATGTGTTGTACAGCAACAGCTAGTGCCCTGACCAGTGTAACTAGGGGGCTTTATGTGTTGTACAGCAACAGCTAGTGCACTGACTCTGACCAGTGTTAACTGGAGGGCTCTATGTGTTCTACAGCAACAGCTAGTGCCCTGACCCTGATGTAACTAGGGGGCTTTATGTGTTGTACAGCAACAGCTAGTGCCCTGACCCTGATGTAACTAGGGGGGCTTTATGTGTTCTACAACAACAGCTAGTGCACTGACTCTGACCAGTGTTAACTAGAGGGCTCTATGTGTTCTACAGCAACAGCTAGTGCACTGATGGTTGTCCTGACCAAAGGCTACTCTTTTCGAGGAGTCTTGTGGGTTTTCTCTCCCTTACCCCTTTTGAGATGAGAAGAATGAGTGTTTCAGCCACGTCCTGAGGCTGGTATAGGTGCAGGCAGGTATTCAGAAGAGCTGCTGGGCAGGGGGTGGCTTGGAGAAAAAAAGGTCTGCCCTCACATATCTTTCTGTCTCTTCTACATGCATATCATTACTCTGCCTTTTCATTTAGAAGAAATTAATTGTGTAGCTATCTAAAATAATTTGCCACTGAGCTGTGAAATTAGGCATGGTAATGATGTGCAAACCTAGATGAGTTGAGAAGGAAGTGGCAGAAATGGTTGGTCTCATTTCCACCAGAATTTGCTTGTAAGAGTAGCATGATAAATACGGTTGGAGACTACTTGACCTTCATAAAACATATGTTGCTGTCCTGAGAGACTACGATTTTTAGCCCTTGGATGGTTGTAGGTTGTTAAAGTTTATGTGTGGATAACAGAGTGAAGGTATCCAGGTAGACAAACAGAAGAGTGGTTAGTTCATAGTGTCACTGTGCAGATTATGCAGGTGCCAGAAGCTAAACTGAGCCCGTTGTGATTGCTGAGTTTTCATGTCTAAGGACAGTGCATGACTGGAGTGCCCAAAGAAGAGTGCTCAGGAAATCCCAAAATGCAGAGCATCTGAAATGCACTGATGTGTGACTGCAGCCACCAGAAGCTGTGGGTTTCTGACAACAAAGATGAGGCATTCTGTCTTTCCATGCCTTCAAATGAAATAATCCTCCTCTTTGTAGCTCATGTGCCATCTCTTCAAAGGGCTCTTTTAGGTCCCCAGGCTATCATAGAATCAGCCAGGTTGGAAGAGACCTCCAAGCTCATCCAACCCAACCTATCCCCCAGCCCTATCTATTCAACCAGACTATGGCACTAAGTGCCTCATCCAGGCTTTGATTGAACACCTCCAGGCACAGCGACTCCACCACCTCCCTGGGCAGCCCATTCCAATGCCAATCACTCTCTCTGCCAACAACTTCCTCCTAACATCCAGCCTAGACCTTCTCTGGCACAGCTTGAGGCTGTGTCCCCTTCTTCTGTTGCTGCTTGCCTGCCAGAAGAGACCAACCCCACCTGGCTACAGCCTCCCTTCAGGGAGTTGCAGACAGCAATGAGCTCTGCCCTGAGCCTCCTCTTCTGCAGGCTGCACACCCCCAGGTCCCTCAGCCTCTCCTCACAGGGCTCTGCTCCAGGCCCTTCACCAGCTTTGTTGCCCTTCTCTGGACAACCTTGGGCAACCTGTGCCAGTGTCTCACCACCCTCACTTCATTCACAGAAGTATAGAAATCTGTCTTTTTGCATGAGCCAGAGTGACTAACAATCAGCTCTGTGCCTTGGCTGAACTCACAGAGCAGAGAGAGATGTTAAGAGGACAATGCTGGAAAAGGTCTGTTAATGGCTCTTGTATGTCATCTCTTGGGCACAACTCTGGGAGTAGCCAGGGATGTGCAAAACAAGTATCCAAACAACCCCTAACTAGATATGAGTCAAATCAATGTCTTCAGTGCCTCTGCATTTAACAGACCATCTTGTTTTCTGGACCTTTGAGACTATGCCTGTTTTGGTTGAGATAAGAGTATGTTTTCCAAATAAGTCCATGAGATGGTGAGGTTTGAGAACTCAAACCCCTGTGCTGAGAGAATGGGAATAATTCTGTCTGCTGCTCCTGCAAGAAAAAGGAGAAGAGAAAGATGCCTGAAGGAAGACAACTTAGTTCATGAGGTTATGTGGAGCTGTTTGGTGTTTGAAGTGGGGGGCACTAACATTTAGGATGATGCTTTGCAGTTGTGACTTGTGACTCAAAAAGAAGTTGAGCTTTATCTAGTAGGTCACTCTTTGGGGTGGTTATTTTTCCATGTGACTTATTATGAACAGTGGCAGCTGGAGATTTGTGTGGAAGTTAAGAGCAAAGCATGATGTTTGAGGAGACCATCCTCTTGTCCACACACTCTGCTCTCCCCCCAGTAACCAGCTACACAGCTCACAGGGAGAGTGATTGCCATTGGAATGGGCTGCCCAGGGAGGTGGTGGAGTCACTGTCCCTGGGGGTGTTCAGGAAAAGCCTGGATGAGGCACTTAGTGCCATGGTCTGGATGACTGGCTAGGGCTGGGTGCTGGGTTGGGCTGGATGATCTTGCAGGCCTCTTCATTTTGTTTGATTCTATGACTTCAGAAGTGGAGAACTACACCCAAAATGAAGGAAATCACTACAACATCATCAGGCCTTGTTGTGGAAGCAGGGAATTAACATGGGTATCCAGGACAGGCACTTAGTGCCATGGTCTGGTTGAGTGGCTAGGGCTGGGTGCTAGGTTGGACTGGATGAGCTTGGAGGTCTTTTCCAACCTGCTTGATTCTATGATACATATAAACATGGTGAAATGTTTTGGAATAAAAAGCTGACATTTTAGTTTGGACTCAGCAGCAGCAAGGTGACTATGCTACTCTCTTTATTCAGTTTTTCATCCCTGAAAAGAGACAGCTTGCAGGGATTGGAGGGCCCTGCAGAAGGATTTGAACAGGCTGGAGCCATGGGCTGAGGCCAATGGCATGAGGTTTAACAAGACCAAGTGCCAGGTCATGCACTTTGGCCACAACAACCCCCAGCAGCACTACGGGCTGGGAGAGGAGTGGCTGGAGAGCTGCCTGGTGGAAAAAGACCTGGGGGTGCTGGTGGCCAGCTGGCTGAACATGAGGCAGCAGTGTGCCCAGGTGGTCAAGAAGGCAAAGTATCCTGGCCTGTATCAGCAATGGTGTGACCAGCAGGAGTAGAGAGGTGCTCATGCCCCTGCATTCAGCACTGGTGAGACCACATCTCCAGTACTGTGTCCAGTTTCGGTCACCACAGTACAGGAGGGACATTGAGGTGCTGGAGCAGGTGTAGAGAAGGGTGATGAGGCTGGGGAGAGGTCTGGAGAACATCACCTATGAGGAGCAGCTGAGGGAGCTGGGGGTGTTTAGTCTGGAGAAGAGGAGGCTGAGAGGGGACCTTATTGCCCTCTACAGCTACCTGAAAGGAGGTTGTGGTGAGGCTGGAGCTGGTCTCTGCTCCCCAGTTACTAATGCTAGGACAAGAGGAAATGGCCTCAAGTTGCATCAGGGGAGGTTTAGGTTGGCTGTTGGGAGGAAGCTCTTTCCTGAGCAGGTGGTCAGGCACTGGAACAGGCTGCCCAGGGAGGTGGTGGAGTCACCATCCCTGGAGGTGTTTAAAAGGAGAGTGGGTGTGGAGCTTGAAGGTATGGTCTGGTGATGAAGGCTGCTGGGATGAAGGTTGGACTGGATGCTCCTGGTGGTCTTTTGCAACCATAGAGATTCCTAGTGATGAGATGTTGTGCTGAGGGCTTTGGGTTAGTCAAGGACTTGTCAGTGTGAAACTAAAGACATGCTCTTGATGATCTTGAAGGGCTTTTCCAATCTAAAATTCTGTGATTTTTGCCTGCTCTGTCCAGTTACAGAAGAAGAAAGAAGAGTTTGTGTCACAACAACCCTATAAACACTTCAGGCTTGGGGAAGCTGCCTAGTGGAAAAGGACCTGGAAATGTTGATTGAAAGCTGGCTGAAGATGAGCCAGCATGTCTAGATGACTGGCTAGGGCTGGGTGCTAGGTTGAACTGGATCATCTTGGAGGTCTCTTCCAACCTGGTTGATTCTATGTACTTGGGTGACCAAGAAGCCAGCAGCATCCTTGCCTGTATCAGGAGTAGTATGGCCAGCAGGACCAGGGTAGTGAATTATGGGTAGGAATGTGTCTGTGAGTGCCCAATGCAGAGTCCATGCTCTCTGTCCTCCTCCAGTGTCTGTGGAAAGCCAGACTAGCCAGGGCTCTGCAGTTCAACAGAAATATTCAAAACATTCATATTCTTCACTCAAGTCAGAAGCTGCAGGGTGTACTAAGACAGTTTTAAGCAACAATAAACATATGTGGTGTTGTGGACAGAAAGTTCCCCATGAGCCAGCAATGTGCCCTTATGGTCAAGAAAGTCAATGGTCTCCTGGAATGCATTAAGCAGAGTCTGGCCAGCAGATCAAGGGAAGTTCTTCTTTGCCTCTACTCTGCCCTGGGGAGGCCAATTCTACAGTACCAGGTTCAGATATGAGCTCTTCAATTTAAGAGAGGCAGGAAAGTACTGGAGAGAGTCCAGTGGAGACTGGAAAGATTCTGAGGGGTTGGGAGCATCTCTGTAATGAGGAAAGACTGAGAGACCTGGGGATCTTATCAATAACTAAAGGAAGGGGGTCAAGAAGAGGGATTTGGGGGTGCTGGTGGATGAGAAGCTCAGCAGGAGCCAGCAGTGTGCACTTGCAGCCCAGAAAGCCAAGCAGAGCCTGGGCTGCAGCAGAAGCAGTGTGGCCAGCAGGGCCAGGGAGGTGATTCTCCCCCTCTGCTGAGACCCCACCTGGAGTACTGCATCCAGATCTGGAGCCCCTGGGACAAGAGGGATGTGGAGATGCTGGAGTGTGTCCAGAGCAGGGCCATGAGGATGCTCAGAGGGCTGCAGCAGCTCTGCTGTGAGCACAGACTGAAAGAGTTGGGGCTATGCAGGCTGGAGCAGATGTGGCTCTGAGGAGACCACCTTGTAGCCTTCCAGGATCTGAAGGGGGCTACAAAAAAGCTGGGGAGGGACTTTTGAGGCTGTCAGGGAGTGAGAGGACTGGGGGTAATGGAGCAAAGTTGGAGGTGGGGAGAGTCAGACTGGAGGTGAGGAGGAAGTTGTTGAGCATGAGAGTGGTGAGAGGCTGGAATGGGTTGCCCAGGGAGGTGGTTGAGGCCCCATGGCTGGAGGTGTTTGAGGCCAGGCTGGCTGAGGCTGTGTGCAGCCTGCTCTAGGGTAGGGTGTCCCTGGGCATGGCAGGGGAGTTGGAACTGGCTGCTCCTTGTGGTCCCTTCCAACCCTGACAGATTCTGTGATTCTAAGAGGATGGAGTCATGGACTAAGCTGGCCAGAGAGGTTGTGGAATCTCCTTCTCTGGCAAGATTCCAAACTCACCTGGCCTTTGTTATCCTGGGCAACCTGCTCTGGGTGCCCCCACTATAGCAGGTGAACTGGACTAGATGATTTGCAGAGCTCCTTTCCAACCCCCACTGTGCTGGGGTTCTGTGACACGTAGCTTTAACCTTAACTCATTTCCACCTTAGCACCTAACCTCATCAGGAACAGAAACAGAGACAGGGTGATGTCTGAGTAAATGACTAGCTCTAGAGTGTGAAGGGGAAGTGTAGCAACTGGTGCCCAAAATACGCTCACGGTTTCAGGCAGCAATGGCTCTGGGTCTCGTGTTGTGATGAGAGGAGAGCGAGCCCAAGATATGGGTTTGTTTTCCTATTGCAGTGTTGCAGCCTCACTTCAGCTATGCATATGTTTGAAAAGAGGTGGCCTTAAACCCAGCCTTTCTCCACTGAGCAAATCTCCTCCATCTGATTTCAGTCATAGAATCAACCAGGTTGGAAGAGACCTCCAAGCTCAGCCAGTCCAACCTAGCACCCAGCCCTATCCAGTCAACCAGCACCAAGTGCCTCATCCAGGCTTTGCTTGAACACCTCCAGGGATGGTGACTCCACCACTTCCCTGGGCAGCCTATTCCAAGGCCAATCACTCTCTCTGGCAACAGCTTCCTCCTAGCATCCAGCCTATACTTCACAGTATCACCAAGGTTGGAAGAGACCTCACAGATCATCAAGTCCAACCCTTTAGCACAGAGCTCAAGGCCAGACCATGGCACCAAGTGCCACGTCCAGTCCTGCCTTGAACAGCTCCAGGGACGGCGACTCCACCACCTCCCCGGGCAGCCCATTCCAGTGTCCAATGACTCTCTCAGGGAAGAACTTTCTCCTCACCTCCAGCCTAAATTTCCCCTGGCACAGCCTGAGGCTGTGTCCTCTCGTTCTGGTGCTGGCCACCTGAGAGAAGAGAGCAACCTCCTCCTGGCCACAACCACCCCTCAGGTAGTTGTAGACAGCAATGAGGTCACCCCTGAGCCTCCTCTTCTCCAGGCTAACCAATCCCAGCTCCCTCAGCCTCTCCTCGTAGGGCTGTGCTCAAGGCCTCTCCCCAGCCTTGTCGCCCTTCTCTGGACATGCTCAAGCATCTCAATGTCCCTCCTAAATTAAACTTCCCTCGACACAATTTGAGACTGTGTCCCTTCGTTCTGCTGCTGCTTGCCTGGCAGAAGAGACCAACCCCCACTTGGCTACATCCTCCTTTCAGGTAGTTGCAGGCAGCAATGAGCTCTGCCCTGAGCCTCCTCTTCTGCAGGCTGCACACCCCCAGCTCTCTCAGCCTCTCCTCACAGGTTTGTGTTCCTCGGAGCGTTCTGTTTTGCTTTCACTTCGCATTAGCGTTGCAGCAGCATGTGCAGTGTGACAGTCTGTGGAATGAAATCATTATGAATCTGTTAACCAAATGCTTGTGACAGCTTATGAAGAATGTGGACTCCAACCAAGGAAAACATCCTCCTACAGAAGAGGGAAGGCATTTATTTATGTATTTGGAGCCCAGCAAGCTATATCTTGAAGCAAGTTGCTTATATAAAGGTTGGGCCAGAAGATCCTCTGCCCTTCCACCCTGGTACTCTGCTGTTTGAGCTTTAAGCAAGGCATACCTGAGAAAAGCCTGGATGAGGCCCTTAGTGCCATGGTCTAGTTGATTGGTTAGGGCTGGGTGCTAGGTTGGACTGGATGATCTTGGAGGTCTCTTCCAACCTGGTTGATTCTGTGACTGAAGGGGCACAGAGAAGCTCCTGTAAGCAACAGCCCTTGTGAGTGCTCTGTGAAGGCTTTGTGGTTTTATTCATTTGACTAAAATCACTCCTTAAGATGCATACTCAAAATGCTTCTCTGAGGAGGAGAAAATTGACCTGTAGAAAGCGGCTTGGTTAAAGCCAAGAAGGCAAAGAGGAGAAACAAATAGGCACAGAAAAACAACCCTCCCCCAAAATAGTTCAGTATTTCAGGCTGTGGCCATCAGCAGCCCTGCTGCTCTGTGGAATAAGCACTTTTATAACAGAATCTAGGCACTCGTGCTCTGCTGTGAGGACAGGCTGCAAGAGTTGGGGCTCTGCAGTCTGGAGAAGAGAAGGCTTTGAGGAGACCTCATAGTGGCCTTGCAGTATCTGAAGGGGGCTACAGGAAGGCTGGGGAGGGACTATTGACAAGGTCTTGTAATGACAGGACAAGGGGGAATGGGTTTGAACTGGCAGAGGGGAGACTGAAAGTAGCTGTTAGGAAAGGGTTGTTTGCAGTGAGGGTGGTGAGACACTGGCACAGGTTGCCCAGGGAGGTTGTGGCTGCTCCCTGCCTGGAGGTGTTCAAGGCCAGGCTGGATGAGGGCCTTGAGCAATCTGCTTTAGTGGGAGGTGTCCCTGCCTATGGCAGGGGGTTGGAACTGGATGATCTTTGGGGTCCCTTCCAACCTAAACCATTCTGTGATTTGTCTGCAGCTCTCCTCGGCTTTAGTTCTGCTGGGCTGTGCCGAATGCCAGTTTTCCATGGTTCCCTTGATCATTTTGCTTCTTGGACCTTTTCCTTTTATGTCTAAGTGTTCCATTCCTGCAGGGGAAGGTTGGAAAGGTAAGAGGAAAATCCCAACCATCTCAACCAGTCTGGGGTTTTGAGCTACAGTTGTAGGAACCTGAAGTTAGTAACATGGTGTAGTGTCCTCAGATACCAAGCCAGACACAACTGCAGATCTTGCACTTCTCTTTATCTGCATTTCTGTGTTTATCACAGTTTTACATACTTGAAGAAATTGTAAAGAAAGGATAAACCCTGGGTAAGAACAAAGAGATAAATGTGGATTTAAATGCCAAGTGCTAGGCAGTGGATGAGCTATCTAAAATAACCATAGGCATAAAATCAAGCAGGTTGGAAGAGACCTCCAAGCTCATCCAGTCCAACCTAGCACCTAGCCCAAGCCAAGCAACCAGACCATGGCACTAAGTGCCTCATCCAGGCTTTGCTTGAACACCTCCAGGCACAGTGACTCCACCACCTCCCTGGGCAGCCCATTCCAATGCCAATCACTCTCTCTGCCGACAACTTCCTCCTCACATCCAGCCTAGACCTCCCCTGGCACAACTTCAGACTCTGTCCCCTCGTTCTGTTGCTGGTGGCCTGGCAGGAGAGACCAACCCCACCTGGCTACAGCCTCCCTTCAGGTAGTTGTAGACAGCAATGAGGTCTGCCCTGAGCCTCCTCTTCTGCAGGCTGAACGAGACTTGAAGGAGATGCTTTGAAATGTGTTTCTTGTTCTGAAACACACAACTTGGTGAGGTGCTTTGGTTATGGTTGTCAGTAGATAGCATTGGACCGAAATAGGAAGCATTTTTACTTAAGTGTGTATGCACCTACATATGTATTTGTGATCAGCAGCCTCTATGCCTGTGCATCTTGGGCATCTTACATCCTCTCATGCTGCTCAAGCTCCCTTCTAGGAGCATGCACATCTCCACGAGTCGTGTTGCAGTCTGTCACTCACTGGAAAGAGGTGAGAGCAGTGCAAACTGAATCCCACCATGGTGGGGGTTGGAAGTGACCTCTGGAGATCTAGTCCAACTCCCATGCTGAAGCAGAGTCACCCAGAGCAGGTTGCCCACAAGGACAATGTCCAGCTGGGTTGGGAATCTCTCTGTAGAAGGAAACTCCACCACCTCTCTGGCCAGCCTGGTTCAGGACTCCAGCACCCTCACAGGAAGTATTATCCTCATACTCAGATGGAACCTCCTGGCTTTGTGCTCCAGTTTGTGTTCGTTGTTCCTTGTCCTCTTGCTGAGCACCGCTGAAAAGAGTGGCCCCATCCTCTTGACCCCTGCCCTTTAGCTATTGAGAATACCTCAGTCTTCTCCAGGCTAAACAGTCCCAGGTCTCTCAGCCTTTTCTTGTCAGAGAGTTGCTCTAATCCACTCAGAATCTATAAAGAGGAAGTAAAGCCTTCACTGGACTGTCTCTAGTAGTTCCCTGAGTCTTGTAAACTGGGAAGCCCATAACTGGAGCCAGTACTCCAGGAGTGGCCTCACTAGGGCAGAGATGAGCAAGGAGGATGCAGAAATCCAGGGTGTTCAAGAGAAGCCTGGCTGAGGCACTTAGTGCCATGGTCTGGTTGACTGGACAGGGCTGGGTGCTAGGTTGGGCTGGATGAGCTTGGAGGTCTCTTCCAACCTGGTTGATTCTATGATTCTATGCTCCAGTGCATCCTGATGTTTGCACTGTGTTACCAGTCTGCACGTGGATGCCACATCCACAGCTGGAGCAGCTGGAGAGCCTCAGGCTGGGTGGTGGCAGCACTGTTTAATGTGTACCAGAGCCTGGGCCAAGGACAGTGTGCAAACTGGTTCTCTTCTGCTGAGTATGGTGGGCTACAGCTGGCTCAGATTGGGCTGCCCAGGCAGGTGGTGGAGTCATTGTCCCTGAAGGTGTTGAAGCAAAGCCTGGCTGGGGCACTTAGTGCCATGGTCTGGTTGCTTGGCTAGGACTGGGTGCTAGGTTGGGCTGGATGATCTCTTCCAGCCTGGTTGATTTGATAGTCCTGTGGTATAAAGGGCTAGCAAATTAAAGTCATGCTTTAAGAGAATGGTGCCAGTCCTCAGCCCTTCCTCTCTCTGACATTATCTCACTGCTGGCTGCAGCACCAGGAGCCAGGCTGGGCTGTATTTTCCTGCTGTTGTAGCTACAGAATCCTCCCAGTCGAGCTGAGCTGGATTTAAATGTATTTAGCTCAGTCCAGAGGCCTTTGGCTATAAACATGGGGGAAATAACTGTGATTTGTAAGAGTGGGGAAGGGAGCTGTAAAGAAGCTGGGGCCCTGTGAGAGTGCTGGCCAGCCCAAGCTGCTGCCAAGTAAGAGCTGCTGGCGGAGGCAGGGTAGGGAGGGGAGCCGTTGTGGAAAAGGCAGTGTGCAGAGAGAAGCTGAGTGATGAGAGAAGCAGAGTGGAAAATGCCACTTCTTCTCATTTGAAATTCATTAGGCACACTGCTGCTAATTTCAGTGTGCCTGGATTTTTGAGGACAAGCCACCACTGCTCTGTGTTGACATGCTGAGGTATTCTGATGTTGCTTTTCCCTCCTTCCTTGCTCATAAAACAAGTTTTGAGATGTTCTCAGTACACTTCTTACCAGTGTTATTCCTTCCTCTATTGCCCTTCTTCCACTCCTTGCTTCCCAAAGTGGAAAACATCTTCTGCTTTGACTTCAGATTAAATTGCAGACAATCCATTCCCCTCCTGGGGGCCTGCAAATCTGAATGGAGTGCAAGAGAGCTGTGATGAGCAGCCAGGCAGAAGGAGACCTGGGGGTACTGGAACATAGTAGCTGAAGCTGAGGCAGCAGTGTGCCCAGGTGGGCAGCAGAGCCAATGGCATCCTGGGCTGGCTCAGGAGCAGTGTGGGCAGCAGGACAAGGGAGGCTCTTCTGCCCCTGTACTCAGCACTGCTCAGGCCACACCTTGAGTGCTGTGTCCAGTTCTGGGCTCCTGAATTCAAGAGAGATGTTGAGGTGCTGGAAGGTGTCCAGAGAAAGGCAACGAAGCTGATGAGGGGCCTGGAGCAGAGCCCTGTGAGGAGAGGCTGAGGGAGCTGGGGGTGTGCAGCCTGCAGCAGAGGAGGCTCAGGGCAGAGCTCATTGCTGTCTACAACTCCCTGAAGGGAGGCTGTAGCCAGGTGGGGTTGGGCTCTTCTGCCAGGAAGAACAGAAGAAGGGGACAGAGTCTGAATTTGTGGCAGGGGAGGTCTAGGCTGGATGTGAGGAGGAAGTTGTTTGCAGAGAGAGTGATTGGCATTGGAATGGGCTGCCCAGGGAGGTGGTGGAGTTGCTGTCCCTGGAGGTGTTGAAGCAAAGCCTGGCTGGGGCACTTAGTGCCATGGTCTGGTTGGTTGTCTAGGGCTGGGTGCTAGGTTGGGCTGGCTGAGCTTGGAGGTCTCTTCCAACCTGGTCAATTCCATGATGCACTTGCAGGGAGCTGCTTCTTCCCAGCTGTAAGCTCAGTGTATGTGGCCTAAATCCAGTTTAAGTAAATCAGAATTGCAGCTCGGCACATGCCAGAAAAAAGCCTTCTGCAGATTCATTGCTTGTGAGAGAGGAGGGGCTCTATTTAAGTCTTTACACTCTTTATTCTCTCCCATCTATCACAATAATTTCATTTTAATGCACATGGAAGGTGTTTGCTGCTCCCTAGCCTCTCTGGTCAGCAAAATGGGGTAAGATGGCAGTGCTATGGGAGCCATTTCACTTAAGAGCAGCTGCTGAACCATTCCACCCTCAGAAAAATAAATTGAGGAGGAGGTACTGGGAGTGCAGCAAGCACTGTAGTTGCTGTGTGCTATAAACCCAGTGTGGCTGGCACTGGTGATCCCAGTGCACCCCAGGGGAGTTGCTACCTGACTTCTGAAAACTCTCAAGAGATTCTGACCTCTAGATGACATTTCCTGAATCACAAGCTTTGGATGAAAGACTTCACTGCTTACAGAATCAGTCAGGGTTGGAAGGGACCACAAGGATCAGCCAGTTCCAACCTCCCTGCCATGCCCAGGGACACCCTACCCTAGAGCAGGCTGCCCACAGCCTCAGCCAGCCTGGCCTTAAACACCTCCAGCCATGGGGCCTCAACCACCTCCCTGGGCAACCCATTCCAGCCTCTCACCACTCTCAGGCTCAACAACTTCCTCCTCACCTCCAGCCTCACTCTCCCCACCTCCAGCTTTGCTCCATTCCCCCCAGTCCTGTCACTCCCTCACAGCCTCAAAAGTCCCTCCCCAGCTTTTTTGTAGCCCCCTTCAGATGCTGGAAGGCCACAAGAAGGTCACCTGGGAGCCTCCTCTGCTCCAGCCTGCACAGCCCCAACTCTTTCAGTCTGTGCTCACAGCAGAGCTGCTGCAGCCTCTCAGCATCCTCCTGGCCCTGCTCTGGACACACTCCAGCATCTCCACAGCCCTCTTGTCCCAGGGGCTCCAGAACTGGATGCACTACTCCAGGTGAGGTCTCAGCAGAGCAGAGCAGAGGGGGAGAATCCCCTCCCTGGCCCTGCTGACCACACTTCTGCTGCTGCAGCCCAGGCTCTGCTTGGCTTTCTGGGCTGCAAGTGCACACTGCTGGCTCCTGTTGAGCTTCTTGTCCAGCAGCACCCCCAAGTCCCTCTCCTCAGGGCTGCTCTCCAGCCACTCCCTGCCCAGCCTGCATTTGTGCTTGGCATTGCCCCGACTCATCTGCTGGACCTTTCTTCATGAGTCTTAGATGGCTATAGCTTAGGTGACTATAGCTGATGTGTAAGGTGAATGCATGTCCAGGTCACAATACCTTAAGAGGAACTGGACAACCACAGGCAAGTGGTTTTGATGGTCATTTATCCCAAAGAAAAAGGGCAGCAGAGGCAAAACACAGAATTTAGTTTCAGAGGCTAAGCAACATTTCAGTGTATTAGAGCCTGCCAGCTACTAGCAACTGGCAGCTCTTCTTCTGTGAGTGAAATAAGTAATGAATTCTTTGCCAAAGCACTCAAGTAACTGAACTCTTGCTCATGGCATTGCTGTGGTGTCAGGAGGACAGAAACAGGCGCAGTGTCTTCGGAGTGCTTGGAGCTAAGGAAGATGGAGTGTCTAGGAAGCAATGAACAGTTCCTGCTCTTTTAGCTTGTCAACTCTTTCCTTGAATAATTAATCCTTCCAGCCTGAATTAGTGACTGGAATGAGCAATGCAATGGTGGAGGAAGGATGAGGACTCAGCACCAAAAAGCATGTTGCATGAGTACTGCAGGATGTTCTGGTTGGGAGGGCTCCGTGTGCTAGTTGGAAGCTAGGTAGAATGTTTTGGTGAGAAGAACAGGTTGCCCAGGGAGGTTGTGGAGCACAGAAGCACCCAGTGTGATCAAAGATCACACTGGGTGCTTCTGTGCTCCACAACCTCCCTGGAGATGCTCAAGGCCAAGTTGGATGAAGCCTTGAGCGCCCTGTTCTAGTGAGAGGTGTCCCTGCCTATGGCAGGGCTTGGAACTGGCTGATCCTTAAGGTCCCTTCCAACTGTGCTAGTTTGAGCCTAGCTAGAGTGTTTTGGTGGCAAGAACTAGATTACAGGCTGTGAAAAGGAAACAGTGGTGATGTCTGCTGCACTCATAGGCTTGCTGAGGTGGATAAGAACAAGAACACAAACATAGATAAGGCAGTCTCTCTCTAGGCTTTGTGGGCTGCATCTCTCTGACCTAACCTGCTGTCTGTGTTGGGGAGGGGGGCAGGTAACACCCAAACCATCACATCATTATTTAAATAGGCAAGTTAAAAAGTATTACAGAAACACAACAGCCCTCCCAGAAACCTGAGTCCCCAGGAGGGGCTCCCAACCACCCTTCCACCTTCTCTCACCCCTCTACCTTACCCCAGATCTTACTTTATGTTTAAGGTAGTTTTGAGGGTTGGCCAGGGGGATTAGGAAGCAAATGGATTAATGACACAGAAATATACAAGGTAAAAGGTAATATAGAAACACAGCAGCCCTCCCAGAAACCTGAGTACCCAGGAGGAGCTCCCAACCACCCTTCCACATTCCTCCCACTCCTCTGCCTTATTCCAGAGCTTGCCTTATTCCAGAGCTTGCCTTATTCCAGAGCTTGCCTTATTCCAGAGCTTGCCTTATTCCAGAGCTTGCCTTATTCCAGAGCTTGCCTTATTCCAGAGCTTGCCTTATTCCAGAGCTTGCCTTATTCCAGAGCTTGCCTTATTCCAGAGCTTGCCTTATTCCAGAGCTTGCCTTATTCCAGAGCTTGCCTTATTCCAGAGCTTGCCTTATTCCAGAGCTTGCCTTATTCCAGAGCTTGCCTGCCTTATTCCAGAGCTTGCCTGCCTTATTCCAGAGCTTGCCTGCCTTATTCCAGAGCTTGCCTGCCTTATTCCAGAGCTTGCCTGCCTTATTCCAGAGCTTGCCTGCCTTATTCCAGAGCTTGCCTGCCTTATTCCAGAGCTAGCTTGCCTTATTCCAGAGCTTGCCTTATTCCAGAGCTTGCCTTATTCCAGAGCTTGCCTTATGTTTAAGGTAGTTTTGAGAGTCTGCCAGGGGGTTAGGAAGCAGATGGATTAGTCACACAGAAATAGACAAGGTAAAAGGCAATACAGAAACAGAACAGCCCTGCCAGAAACCTGAGTCCCCAGGAGGGGCTCCCTTCCACCTTCCTGCCACCCCTCTGATATCAGCTTGAGGTGTGGTTGCAAATGCAGTGCAGCTGAAGCTGGCTTAGAGTAGGGACCACGATCTCCTGCTCTGAGGTGCATTAGCTGTACCTATGTGCACACATTCTCAGTGAGAATGAAACTGATTCCTTTGTGGTTCTGGATCTCAGTTATTTCAGTTCTTCCAGGACTCTTGTATTAAGTTTGGGGCACACTCTAAATAAGTACACATTAGAAAAGAAGAAAAAAGAGCATTTTTCATCCTGTGAATTTGATGCCTCTCCAGAACAAAATGTTATGTTCTGTCTAACCAGAAGGAATCTGTGTGCAGCATCTTACTGCTACAGTTGCAGTCTGTTAATAATTATTGCCAATTTGTGGTTAAGCTTAAAACAGAATAGATGCTGCATGTGTGGGTTTTGATGAAAAAGAACAAATAACCATTGTGATGTTTGTCAGGCTTGTTTCTGCCCCAGGGATCACTCCAAATACAGGGCATGGAACCAATTGAATTGAATGCTTCAGGCCTTTGGTGTTTGTTTTTCCTCCCTTCTCATCTGTCAGCTGCTGTCCTCATTTTCTTTCCATTAGTATTGATACGTGTTGGGAGAGGAGGTGGCCAGGATCGATCCTTGGTTATGTGTGGAGAGAGGGCTGGAGCACCTCTCCTATGGAAACAGGCTGAGAGAGTTGGGGTTGTTCATCCCAGAGAAGAGAAGGCTTCAGAGACACCTCTTAGTAGCCTTCCAGTATTTTCAGGGGGGCTACAGAATAGTTGGAGAAGGATTTGCCACAAAAAAAATCTGTTGAAGGGTAGGAGAGCCCTGCAGAGGGACCTGGCCAGGCTGGACGGGTGGGCAGAGGCCAATGGGAGGAGACTGAACAAGGCCAAGTGCAGGGTTCTGCACTTTGGCCACAGCAACCCCAAGCAGCACTACAGGCTGGGGCCAGAGTGGCTGAGAGCAGCCAGGCAGAGAGGGACCTGAGGGTGCTGGTAGAGAGCAGATGAAGATGAGGCAGCAGTGCCCAGGTGGGCAGCAGAGCCAATGGCATCCTGGGCTGGCTCAGGAGCAGTGTGGGCAGCAGGACAAGGGAGGTTCTTCTGCCCCTGTGCTCAGTACTGCTCAGGCCACTCCTTGAGTGCTGTGTCTAGTTCTGGGCTCCTGAATTCAAGAGAGATGTTGAGGTGCTGGAAGGTGTCCAGAGAAGGGCAGCAAGGCTGGTGAGGGGCCTGCAGCAGAGCCCTGTGAGGAGAGGCTGAGGGAGCTGGGGGTGTGCAGCCTGCAGCAGAGGAGGCTCAGGGCAGAGCTCATTGCTGTCTGCAGCTCCCTGAAGGGAGGTTGTAGCCAGGTGGGGTTGGTCTCTTCTCCCAGGCAACCAGCAAGAGAAGAAGGGGACACAACTTCAAGCTGTTCGAGGGCTGGTCTAGGTTGGATGTGAGGAGGAAGTTGTTGGCAGAGAGAGTGATTGGCATTGGAATGGGCTGCCCAGGGAGGTGGTGGAGTTGCTGTGCCTGGAGGTGTTGAAGCAAAGCCTGGATGGGGCACTTAGTGCCATGGTCTGGTTGACTGGGCTGGGCTGGGTGTTAGGTTGGGCTGGATGAGCTTGGAGGTCTCTCCCAACCTGGTTGATTCGATGAGAGGCTTATAGTGCTAAGATGAGAGGTGATGTCTTCAAACTGGAAGAAACTGGATTTACAAAAGACTTTGGGAAGAAAATCTTCCCCATGAGAGTGATGTGGCACTGGGACAGGTTGCTTAGAGAAGTTGCAGAGGCTCTAAGCCTGAAAGTGGTCAAAGCAAGGTTGGATGGGGCTTTGAGCAACCTGATCTACTGTAAGGTTTCCCTGCCTACATCAGAAACTAGATAATAGGTTGGAACTAGATAATCTTTAATGTTCCTTCCAACTCAAACCATTCTGTGATTCTATGTCCACATGCATCAGGGCAATGTTTTGTGTACTGGAGTAAGATGAACCACAAGTGTAACACTGTGCTGTTCCTGTGTTTCTCTGCAAAAGAAATCATGAAGCTGAGTGGAAAATGTGTGTGACCAGGCTGAATCAGTCCGTGGTTAGCTGTGAAACTGGCACATTGGGAGCTGAATGTCCTGTCACCAATCACTTGTAACTTTCACTTTGGTGTTACCTTGATGATTTCCACAGCTTGTGACTTAGATGCTAAAATGAGCTGTTTCAAAGAGTAAGCCTTCACAGAAGAGATTCATTACTGAAATGTAGGTTCCTGGAAACAGATGCTCCACTGTCCTTTTGGAGATGTTTCCCCTGTGAGTAAATCCTGTGCAAGCACACATTGAAGCTATCTCTATAGGCCACCTGATCTTAATGGGATTACAGAGAAGGACAAGTTCTTGGGAGAAACAGAGCTTGGAATTGAGCCTATTTTTTTTACTTTTGGGTACTTGTGGCTTGATCTTTCTTTTCAGTGCCATTGCTCTTTCCCTGTCTTTAACCCATTCTCCCACATGCTTGAGGATCCTTTTCTCATCTCCCTAGAGCTCCCTGGAAAAAGCAGCCAGGCACTGAGCATCCATCCCAGCTGCCTGTTTGCTCTCTCCACCAGCCAGCTGGCTCTCATGTCTGCATTTGCTTATTCAGGCTCTGACTCTGGTTTGGCTTCTGCAGTGCTTGAGTTCCTCTGGCTGTTGAGCACCGTTGGCTCTGGTTTGAAGAGAGGGCATTGCCTTTGAGGAGGTGCAGTCATCTAGAAGCTTATCTGTTGCCAATGATGTCCAGTTTGTTTGACCTTCCAACCTTGCAGTTGGGTCCTTTTTATCTTTTAACTGGGCTGTTACGAAAGAAGCAGAGTCTCCTGTGGGCTGCCTGCTCCCAGGTGTTGGACATGTGCTCCAGAATATGTCCTTCAGATCAATCTGAGCAGCAGATGTGTGGAAGATACATGGAAAGTAATTCCAGCCTTGGAATTCCAATAGGAAACATTTACTGTTTCTATGCACACTTTCAGTGAACAGTGATGGTACAAGAGAAGATGACCTAAATTTGTGCTAGGAGAGGTTTAGGTTGGACACTCTCAATGAACAGTGATGGGACAAGAGAAGATGATCTCAGTTTGTGCTAGGAGAGGTTTAGATTGGACACTCTCAATGAACAGTGATGGGACAAGAGAAGATGATCTCAGTTTGTGCTAGGAGAGGTTTAGATTGGACACTCTCAATGAACAGTGATGGGACAAGAGAAGATGATCTCAGTTTGTGCTAGGAGATGTGTAGATTGGACACTCTCAATGAACAGTGATGGGACAAGAGAAGATGATCTCAGTTTGTGCTAGGAGAGGTTTAGATTGGACACTCTCAATGAACAGTGATGGGACAAGAGAAGATGATCTCAGTTTGTGCTAGGAGAGGTTTAGATTGGACACTCTCAATGAACAGTGATGGGACAAGAGAAGATGATCTCAGTTTGTGCTAGGAGAGGTTTAGATTGGACACTCTCAATGAACAGTGATGGGACAAGAGAAGATGATCTCAGTTTGTGCTAGGAGATGTGTAGATTGGACACTCTCAATGAACAGTGATGGGACAAGAGAAGATGATCTCAGTTTGTGCTAGGAGAGGTTTAGATTGGACACTCTCAATGAACAGTGATGGGACAAGAGAAGATGATCTCAGTTTGTGCTAGGAGAGGTTTAGATTGGACACTCTCAATGAACAGTGATGGGACAAGAGAAGATGATCTCAGTTTGTGCTAGGAGAGGTTTAGATTGGACACTCTCAATGAACAGTGATGGGACAAGAGAAGATGATCTCAGTTTGTGCTAGGAGAGTTTTAGATTGGACACTCTCAATGAACAGTGATGGTACAAGAGAAGATGACCTAAATTTGTGCTAGGAGAGGTTTAGGTTGGGACACTCTCAATGAACAGTGATGGGACAAGAGAAGATGATCTCAGTTTGTGGTAGGAGAGGTTTAGATTGGACACTCTCAATAAACAGTGATGGGACAAGAGAAGATGATCTCAGTTTGTGCTAGGAGAGGTTTAGATTGGACACTCTCAATGAACAGTGATGGGACAAGAGAAGATGATCTCAGTTTGTGCTAGGAGGGGTTTAGATTGGACACTCTCAGTGAACAGTGATGGGACAAGAGAAGATGATCTCAGTTTGTGCTAGGAGAGGTTTAGATTGGACACTCTCAATGAATGGTGATGGGACAAGAGAAGATGATCTCAGTTTGTGCTAGGACAGGTTTAGGTTGGGCATTAGGAACAATTGAATGCATTTTCCATTATTTAAGGTTCCTCCTGCTTTTTGTTCTTCCTGATACTTATAAGTGATTCTCCCATGTGAACATTTGCTCCTCCTAGTACCTGATTTTGTTTCTGCTGCCAAGGTAGCAAAGATACCACTTCGGACAAGACTCCTTGTGCCAGTGTATGCACATCCATCTCCTGATTTTCCTCAGAATCTCTTGAATCTCTGTCAAAGAGACAGAAACTTGTGCAAACAATAAATACTTCAGCAGAATGTATGGAAATGCAGAGAAAACTCCTGGACATGGTATGAACTGAAGAGCTGGTGAGAAATAATGGCAATGTTCACTGACACGTCCTGAATTCTGCTCTTTGTATAAAAGATAAGAATTCAAGCCTGGAATTGCACCAATATGTTTTTGCCTTACTTATCATAGAGTCAACCAGGATGGAAGAGACCTCCAGGCTAGCACCCAGCCCTAGCCAGTCAACCAGACCATGGCACTAAGTGCCCCAGCCAGGCTTTGCTTCAACACCTCCAGGCACAGAGACTCCATGACCTCCCCGGGCAGCCCATTCCAATGCCAATCACTCTCTCTGACAACAACTTCCTCCTCACATCCAGCCTAGACCTCCCCTGCCACAACTTCAGACTGTGTCCCCTTGTTCTGTTGCTGCTTGCTTGGCAGAAGAGACCAACCCTACCTGGCTACAGCCTCCCTTCAGGGAGCTGTAGACAGCAATGAGGTCTGCCCTGAGCCTCCTCTGCTGCAGGCTGCACACCCCCAGGCAGAGGTACTCCAGGCCCCTCCCCAGCCTTGCTGCCCTTTTCTGGACACCTTCCAGCACCTCCACAGCTCTCTTGAATTGAGGAGCCCAAAACTGGACACAGCACTCAAGGTGTGGCCTGAGCAGTGCTGAGCACAGGGGCACAAGAACCTCCCTTGTCCTACTGGCCACACTGCTCCTGAGCCAGGCCAGGATGCCATTGGCTCTGCTGCCCACCTGGGCACTGCTGCCTCATCTTCAGCTCCTCTCTGCCAGCACCCCCAGGTCCCTCTCTGCCTGGCTGCTCTCAGACACTCTGTCCCCAGCCTGTAGTGCTGCTTGGGGTTGTTGTGGCCAAAGTGCAGAACCCTGCCCTTGTCCTTGTTCAATCTCATCCCCTTGGCCTCTGCCCACCCATCCAGCCTGGCCAGGTCCCTCTGCAGGGCTCTCCTACCCTCCAATAGCTCCACACCTGCTCCTAGCTTGGTGTCATCTGCAAACTTACTGATGCTGGACTCTATCCCCTTGTCCAGATCACCAATGAAGATACTGAACAAGACTTGTCCACATCTAAATGAAGCTGTATATAGCAGATAAGGAAATATAATTCTAAAGTGTCTTCACTGTATAAAAAAAAATCAGTTCTCAAAGAATGCAGCCAAAAGGACTTGCTGTGTTTGAGAGAGGAGTTGACATAAACTTTGTACTGCTTTGCACTGTTTCACAGTCATTTTAAGCTGCCAAAAGCTCTTGCACGTAGCAGGTGGGTGCTGATTTTCCTTTGTTGCTTTAACTCTCCTTTTTTCAATGAGATTGAAGGCAGTTTGAAGTAGCTTGAGCCAGAAGAAGGACTCTAGGTTGGTGGCTGAGCCTTGCTCTTTACAAAATGCAGTCAAAAGACAACTGTATTTCTTGGAAATGCTTCCACAGAAGGATTTGCTCCTCGAGCCAGACCATGCCTGCAGTGTTCCAGGCAGAACAAGGAGCCGAGTGAGGAGGAGCTGCAGCACACTCTGCTTTATTTCCCATCCGCAGCCTTTTCTGGCACTTGTTTGTGCCTGGCTGTGGTGTGTCTTCGTAGCAAATCAGAATTTAACCTCTTAGCTCCTGATTTGCTGACCAATTCCAGCTCTTTCTGCATGAAGAGGAAATTTTCTGGACTTTCCAGAATTTCCAAGTTAAAAAACTCCCAGAATTAAAAAAAAAAACTGAAACCAACAAACCCCAAACTAGGAAAAAACCCAACCCAAACCAAAACCACCTTACAAACCAGACCAAAACAAAACCCAACCAACAGAAGCCCACAAACAAACTTGTTCTTCATGGAGAGAATGATTGGCAATGTGCCCTTGTGGCCAAAAAGGCCAATGGGATCCTGGGGTGTATTAGGAGCAGTGTGTCCAGCAAATCAAGGGAGGTTCTCCTTGCCCTCTACTCTGCCCTGCTGAGACTTCATCTTGAGTTTTGGGCTCCCCAGTTGAAGAGGGACAGGGATCTGCTGGAGAGGGTCCAGGAGAGAGCTGCAAGGATGATGAGGGGACTGGAGGCATGGCTGATGAGGAGAGACTGAGGGACCTGGGGCTGCTTAGTCTGGAGAAGAGAAGACTGAGAGGGGATTTGATAAATGTTTATAAGTATCTGGAGGCTACCAGGAGTGGGGGGACAGGCTCTGCTCACTGCTCCCTGGGATAGGACAAGGAGCAATGGGTGTAAGTTGCAGCACAGGAGGTTCTGCCTCAACACAAGGGGGAACTTCTTTCCTGTAAGGGTCCCAGAGCACTGGCACAGGCTCCCCAGAGAGGTTGTGGAGTCTCCTTCTGTGGAGACTTTCAATGCCTGTCTGGATGTGTTCCTCTGTGATCTGTGTTCAATAGCATTGTCCTGCTCTGGCAGGGGGCTGGACTCGATGATCTCCTTGGGTCCCTTCCAACCCCTAACATCCTGTGAGTCTGTGAATGGGCTGCCCAGGGAGGTGGTGGAGTCTCTGTCCCTGGAGGTGTTGAAGCCAAGCCTGGATGAGGCACTTAGTGCCATGGTCTTGTTGACTGAACAGGGCTGGGTGCTAGGTTGGACTGGCTGAGCTTGGAGCTCTCTTCCAACCTGGTTGATTCTTTGCTGACATATTCCTGTGCATTCTCTTCTGGGTCCTGTGGACACCTTAAAAGATTAAGAAAGCAACTGCATGTAATAGTTTATCATCTGGATTCTATCATGGAAAGCTAAATAATGGCATCTTGGAAGAGAAGAAAAGCACACTAGTTTCAAAAGCACACAAGCAGGATTATATTAGCCAAAAGAAAAACCCAAGCAGACATTTAAAACCTTTCATTAAGTTTAGTGTGTGGGAAAAAGGAAAAGGATTCCTTTATCATTCCTGGTCTTGCACTGATCTCTTACAACACAGAAAGCAGAACAGCATAGACTGAGAGGCAGTGCCAACACCTGACAGGGTGGTTGTCACTCTGCCATAACTTCTGTGCACCCAGAGAAATGTTTCACCCTTCCAGCCTTTGCTTTTAACTTCTTAATTAAAACCTGCTAATCCTAACTGAGACTTAAACTTGCTTTGTGATTTTTCCAGTTCCTCTGAGTCTGGTTTGAATTGCACAAGGTACTAAAGCCCTCCCAAGAAGCTGCTACAGAGCTCTGCTGTCAGAGGTTAGAAAAGAAGAGCAGAAGTCATTTCTGATTTTTCAGCAAGCTGGAAAACAGGACCAAAACAATGTCAGTCATTCTCAGCACAGCAAAGCTGCTCCGAGCTTCCAGGTCCCAGCCTCTGCAAGACAGGGAGCTGAACTGCAGTCATTCCTCTGCCTTCACCTTCCCCAGATGCTTTACTTCAAGCTTAAGCTTATAATCCTGCCCTTGTGTTTCTCCCCACTCCCACGTCTTTCTCTTGGTAGCAAGCAGGCAAACAAGCCTTTGTACCTTCAGCCTTTCCTTGTCAGAGCTTAAACTGATCACTGACAACATGAATGTACCATGAGGAGTTTTTGAACTTACAAATTATGTGAGTTTTTGGGGGGAGGGGGAGGGATTTGTTTATCTCTCTCGTAGAATCAACAACTTCCTCCTCACATCCAGCCTAGACCTCTCCTGACAGAACTTGAGACTGTGTCCTCTTTCTCTGGTGCTGCTTGCCTGGCAGCAGAGCCCAACCCCACCTGGCTACAGCCTCCCTACAGAGAGTTGCAGACAGCAATGAGCTCTGCCCTGAGCCTCCTCTTCTGCAGGCTGCACACCCCCAGCTCCCTCAGCCTCTCCTCATAGCGTTTGTGTTCCAGGCTCTTCACTAGCCTTGTTGCCCTTCTCTGGACACCTTCCAGCACCTCAACATCTCTCTTGAACTGAGGAGCCCAGAACTGGACACAGCACTCAAGGTGTGGCCTGAGCACAGGGGCAGAAGAACCTCCCTTGTCCTGCTGCCCACACTGCTCCTGAGCCAGCCCAGGATGCCATTGGCTCTCTGGGCCACCTGGGTACTCTGCTGCCTCATCTTTAGGTCTTCTCTACCAGCATCCCCAGGTCCCTTTCTTCCTGGCTGCTCTCAGCCACTCTGTCTCCAGCCTGTAGTGCTGCTTGGGGTTGTTGTGGCCAAAGTGTAGAACCCTGCCCTTGGCCTTGTTCAGTCTCTGCCCATCCAGCCTGGCCAGGTCCCTCTGCAGGGCTCTCCTACCTTCCAACAGCTCCACAGCTGCTCCTAGCTTGGTGTCTTCTGCAAACTTACTGATGCTGCACTCAATCCCCTGGTCCAGATCATCAATAAAGATATTGAACAGGACTGTGCCCAGCACTGATCCCTAGGGCTCCCCACTGGTGCCAGCTGCCAACTGGATGTGGCACCATTCACCACCACTCTCTGGGCCCCATCCTCGAGCCAGTTCTTGACCCATATCAGAGTGAATCTGTCCAAGCCAGGAGCTGCCAGCTTTGCCAGGAGCTTGTTGTGGCAGACAGTGTTAAAAGGCTTGAATCTGACCTTTAATACATGTTACAAGTATGTGGTACCCAGCACGATGCCAGTGTCATGCATTCAGTTTGCAGAGCTATGGGGGAGGAGAGTGTATTGTAGTACTTGATGGGGGGGGAAACAATGAAGAGGATCCCAGGGTATTTTATATCAGTATGATAGCATTGCAGATGTTGATCATGACCTTGAATAAATGAGTGAGTAGCCTGACCTCCTTTTGCTTCAGTTACTCTGCCTGGAAAATGGGGTGAAAATGTGGATTCTCTTGACAAAGTAGGTAGAGCTCTAGTCTGAGCAGAAAGAAAACCAGTGTCTGCAATATAGCGTAGAGATGAGTAGTTAGTATTGCAGTGACTGCCAGGAAAGCCTCCAGATTGGAATTACAGTCATCAAAGCCTGCAACAGAAACCAAAATAACAGCATCCTCAATGTGCCTGGAGATTTACATTCTTCAATGATCTGTTCAGCCTTCATGGCACTTCATCACTGTGTTTTGTGCTCTACCACTGATTCCAGCTGAAGCAGATGTAAACTAAAGGTTGATGTGTGAGTGAAATCATACAATCAACCAGGTTGGAAGAGACCTCCAAGCTCAGCCAGTCCAACCTAGCACCCAGCCCTAGACAATCAACCAGACCATGGCACTAAGTGCCCCAGCCAGGCATTGGTTGAACACCTCCAGGGACAGCGACTCCACCACCTCCCTGGGCAGCCCATTCCAATGCCAATCACTCTCTCTGTGAAGAACTTCCTCCTAACATCCAGCCCACACCTCCCCTGCCACAACTTGAGATGTGTCCCCTTGTTCTCTTGCTGCTTGCCTGGCAGGGGAGACCAACCCACCTGGCTGCAGCCTCCCTTCAGGTAGCTAAGGCAGCAATGAGCTCTGCCCTGAGCCTCCTCTTCTTCAGGCTGCACACCCCCAGCTCCCTCAGCCTCTCCTCACAGGGCTGTGCTCCAGGCCCCTCACGTGCTTCATTGCCCTTCTCTGGACATGATTTCCTAATGGATCTAACTGAAAAAGACATTAAAGTAATTGTGTGGTTTGCTTTTGTATGGATCAGCAGGACCGTGTGGCTAATGGGAAGCTTCTTCTCCTAACCTGTTTGCTGATGTAAGAGTAAAGAGGGTCAGTGTAGCTCTGTTTCTGCCCAGCCTGAGCAAGGGTACCTGGAACAAAGGGTTGTGCTCTGTTGTGCTGATGACAGTCTGCAGCTCTCCTGTGTAATAGGCTCCTTGCCAAGAGGAGAGCAGCAACACTGCACAGTACTAGCACCCTGCTGCTCTTGCTCTCCCAGTGCCTGCTATCTCCTGGGGCTGTGAGGATGGGTATGGAAGGACTACAAAGATCTGTGATACTGGCTGTGTGGCCACAGCTGGAAGCCCTTGGGGTTGCATTAGCAGGTTCTCCAAGGTCATCTCTATCTGGTGACAAGTGACTCTGTTACAGATAGGCTAAGCATGGGTGGATTTCCAGCTTGGAAACCTGCTGGAATGATGCTCTTGTTGTGTCTATGTTCTCACAGGATTAGCTGGTAGAAACATGACTGTGTCAAGGTGGAACAGTTTTCCCAGGGAAAGGGAGAGGTGACTGCTGGTTCTCCTGAGCCTGCTTCCCAAGTGGGAGAACAGCAAGATACGTTTTAGGAGCTGCAGAGCCAGGAAGGGGGCTGTAAGTGGCTTTTGGTCTGTGGATGTTATCAGCAAACTCTTGTCAGTTCTTCCAGGGCAAATTTGAGGTGCTGAAATCCATGAGCTGTGAGGGCTCATGAGTGTTAGGTGTCAGATGGAGCTGGGAGTTGTGAAGCCTCCAGCCACAGAGGAACCTTACGAGCTCTGGAAATGCACAGAACCTGTCAAGAGCAGCCTGGGGAGGACTTCCAACACCATCGACTCAAGTGGATGGTGTGTTTTAGCATTCAAGTCAGGGCACAGAAATCCAGCAACCTCTTACAGATCTGTTCTGTGTGAGTGCACTAAAATCTGGGGCATGGAGGAAGGAATTGCTGAGAGCAGCATGCTGTCAGGCCAGGAAGAGGAGAGATAGATTGACGTTGGTGGAGCCACTGATATCAGAGACTCTCCTCTGCGATGCTCTCAGCAGAGCTCTGACAGATGTAAATGGCTTCTTTTCATGGATGTTTATGCAGGGCTGTGTTGCTTGGAGATCTCAGCTTGTGCACAGGGGTTGCTTTCACCGTGATGGATTCTCAGCCCTTTGCCTGCTCAGAGCTGGCTTTCTGCATCTGTAGGCAAAAGGCAAGCGTCAGCTGTTCAGACTCCTCCACGCAGAGGCTGTCTGCAAGTGGTGATGCTTCAGCTGCAGTTGTTAAACAGAAGGGGGCTCATATTTCTCAAAGCACAATGTAATTTGCTCCTAGTTGGTTCAATACCAGAGTGACTCTGCAGAAGGTTGTTTCAGATATCTATGTGGACGTTAAGTCAAGGTGATGTTTTCAACTTGTGCTGTCTTTGTACATGCCAGCATTGCTCCTGGAGAGAAATGGATTTTTGTAGAGGACACAGAATGGTTTAGCTTGGAAAGGACCTCAAGGATCATCCAGCTACAACCTCCTGCCATAGGCAGGGACACCTCCCACTAGAACAGGTTGCTCAAGACCTCATCCAACCTGGCTTTGAACACCTCCAGGGAAGTTGTGGAGCACAGAAGCACCCAATGTGATCAAAGATCACATTGGGTGCTTCTGTGCTCCACAACCTCCCTGGGCAACCTGTGGCAGCATCTCACCACCCTCACTGCAAAGAACCCTTTCCTAACAGCTACTTTCAGTCTCCCCTCTGCCAGTTCAAACCCATTCCCCCTTGTCCTGTCATTACAAGACCTTGTCAATAGTCCCTCCCCAGCCTTCCTGTAGCCCCTTTCAGGTATTGGAAGGCCACTCCAAGGTCTCCTCGAAGTCTTCTCTTCTTCAGACCGAAGAGCCCTGACTCTCACAGCCTGTCCTCATGGCACAGGTGCTCATGAGTTGAAAGGAACCATTTACTTGCTGTGAATTTGATCTTTGCATATGATATTTTTTTTCCTTTTAAATTTGAACAAAGCACAAAAAGTAAACCCAGTGTAGTGGGGACCTTACCACTCTCTACAGCTACCCTAAAGGAAGTTGTAGTCAGGTTGTGATGCTTTGGGTGTTACCCACCTCCCCCCTCTGGTGAAATCACCCAGAGTAGACTCAGTTGAGCTGGAAGTGAAGGAATGAAGCTTTATATTTACAGCTTAGCACAAGATACAAGCAGATAGTTACAATATTTACAGCTATAGACAGACAGAGACAACTTAAAGGTAATACAGAAACACAGCAGCCCTCCCAGAAACCTGAGTCCCCAGGAGGGGCTCCCAACCACCCTTCCACCTTCTTCCACCCCTCTACCTTATCCCAGACTTTGCCTTACGTTCAGGGTGAGTGTGCAGAATCGGCCAGGGGGGTTAGGAAGCAGAAGGATTTGTTACACAGATGGCAGGATAGGGAGGAAAGTGTAGGCACCAGCTGCACCAGAGAGCCACTTTGTTATCTGTGTTTGTGCTCTTGTTCTTATCCATCTCAGCAAGCCTATGAGTGCAGCAGACATCACCACTGTTGCCTTTTCACAGCCTAGCATCTAATTCTTCTCACCAAAATACTCCAGCTAGTCTTAAGCTAGTACCCAGGTGAGGGTCAGGCAGCTGGTGGCAGGACAAGAGGGCACAGTCTGAAGATGCACCAGGGGAGGTTTTGGTTAGCTGTTAGTAAGCAGTTCCTTACAGAAAGAATGATTAGGCACTGGAATGGACTACCTAGGGAGGTTGTGGAGGAAAAGATTGGATGTGGCACTTGGTGGCATGGTTTAGCTGGACTTGGTGACATCAGAGGTCTTTTCCAGCCTCAATGTTTCTGTAACTGAAGCATCATTTTTCCATTGTTTTTGGTGGGAGCAGGTAGATGGTATCATTTTGGAAGGACAGTGCAATGAATTCAGTATTTGCAATACAGAAACTCATCTGGAGGCCTGGAGCAGAGCCCTGTGAGGAGAGGCTGAGAGAGCTGGGGGTGTGCAGCCTGCAGAAGAGGAGGCTCAGGGCAGAGCTCATTGCTGTCTGCAGCTGCCTGCAGGGAGGCTGTAGCCAGGAGGGGTTGTTTTCTTCTGTCAGGCAACCAGCAACAGAAGAAGGGTATAGAGTGTCAAGTTGTGGCAGGGGAGGTCTAGGCTGGATGTGAGGAGGAAGTTGTTGTCAGAGAGAGTGATTGGCATTGGAATGGGCTGCCCAGGGAGGTGGTGGAATCGCTGTCCCTGAGGGTGTGGAAGCAAAGCCTGGCTGAGGCACTTAGTGCCATGGTCTGATTGCTTGGCTAGGGCTGGGTGCTAGGTTGGACTGGCTGCTGCTTGATTCTGTGATTCTATCATTCTATTCAGCCTGTTTGGAGCATCTCTTGTGTTAACTGAAGATGCACACTTTGGGAGCTAATTTTTTGTATCTGTTCCTGGCTGTTAGCAAAGTAAAGTTAGTTTTCCAGTGAATTGGTGACATAGTGGAGTAGTGGCTTAGATTTGTCCAGCAGTACACTTTGCTGTATATAATGCATTCAGAATGTATGTAATGAATTCAGAACAAAATTAATAGCAGGGAATAGCTCTAAGAGGGAAAGAAATTAAGTTGAGCAGAATCTCTAGGAGAAATGTTGGGAAAGAGAATAAAATTAAGGAACCCATGACCCCTATCAGAAACCTCATTGCTAGTGGCTTGGAGGCAAAGGGAATGCATAACTACTGCATAATAGGAGTGGAGATAGCAAATGGCATTTTTTCTATCTAGAAATTAATAAGTTTCTTCATAATACTGGGAATTGATGAGAAGGTTCAGCACAGGCAGCAGAGCAGAGGGCAGTTAAGCACTGAACTGATAATTCATTATTTTGAGTGCTTCAGCATCCTTATTTTGACTTATGAATTGGAATACAGCAGGTCACAAATGTTAAGTCAAGGCTTGTGGATTCCCTGTGACTCTTTTGTTGGAATAAGGATAATGTTTTTAACCTTGTAGTAGTTCTGAATTGGAAGTGGAGTTTTAGTTACATTAGCATAACCAATTTTATGGTCATCTTACATACTCGATGCCTTTAATCAAAGAGACAGAGGTGAAATCTTTTACAGTCACACTGATGCTAATGAGATTTGCTTTGTACTTCTGCTGCAAGCCAGGGAGGAGGTTGCAGTAAAGTGGGGGTTGGACTCTTCTTGCATGTAACAACTGATAGGGCAAGAGGAAACGATCTCAGGTTGAGCCAGAGGAGGCTTAGGCTGGACATGAAGAACAGTTGCTTCCCAGAAAGGATCATTGAGCCCTGGAACAGGCTGCCCAGATGGTGGTGGAGTCTCCATCCCTGGAGGGGTTTAAAAGATATGTAGTTGTGGTGCTGAAAGACATGGGTTGGTGATGACCTGGCAGTTTGGACCTGATAATCTTAAGGGTCTTTTTGATCCAAGATGATTCCATGGTTCTGTTGTTGTGAGACATTGAACTGGTGATGGTATTCCCTGTTACAAGTTTGGAGAGATTTGCATTCAAAAACAGACCTAAGAATGGGGAATCTTTCTTTGCACTTGTTTACTACTTGTTCTATTTATGTCTCTGCACAAATGCTGTAGCTTATTTGTTTCATTCCTGCCACTTTCTGATGCCTTGGGGGTTGAGAGAATACAAAGCTCAGTGCCTTTAGCATCGAGCCTAAAAACCTGGCTGTCAGAGATATGGAAATGAATGAGCTTTAATAATAGCAGGAATGATAATCCTTTGGGCAAAAAATAGTGGAGTAAATTGGATAAGGACCAGCTGGAGACTTGAACCTCAGTTCATTTGTTGTATTATTTAGGAGTAACACAACAGTTTCAGGAAGCAGTTGTGATCCTTATCTTGGTGGAGAGGACTCCCTGGAATGAATCTTGGAATCCCACTGACTGGAAAAAGGGAAACATAACTCACAGTTTCAAAAAGGGTAGGGAGGAGGAGCCAGGGGACTCCAGGGCAGTCAGTCTCACCTCTGTGCCCGGTAAAATCATGGAGCAGGTCCTGCTGGAGGCACTACTGAGACAGAAGAATAGTGAAGAAGTGATTGGCTGCAATCAGCATGGCTGCACCAAGGGCAAACTCTGCCTGACAAACCTGGTGGCCTTCTATGAACAGGTCACAACATGAATAGCTGAGGGGAGAGCAACTGATGGCAGTGACCTGGAGCTGAGCAAGGCTTTGGCACTGTCCTGCACCACATCCTGGTCTCCAAGCTGGTGACACATGGGTGTGATGGGTGGAGCACTGATGGATAAAGAAGTGGCTTGATGGCTGCACCCAAAGAGTGGCTGTCAATGGCTCCATGGCTAAGTGGAGGCCAGTGACAAGTGGAGTTCCTCAGGGATCAGTCCTGGCACCAGTTTTGTTCAACAGCTTTGTGGGTGCCATGGACAGAGGCACTGAGTGCAGCCTCAGCAAGTTTGCTGCCCACACCAAGCTGTGTGGTGCAGCAGCCAGGCTGGAGGGCAGGGATCCATCCAGAGCAACCTGCATAGGCTGCAGAGGTGGGCACAAGCCAAGCTCAGGAGCTTCAACAAGACCAAGTGCAAGGTCCTGCAGCTGGGTCGAGGCAATGCCAAGCACACTCCAGGCTGGGCAGGGAGTGGCTGGAGAGCAGCCCTGAGGAGAGGGACTTGGGGGTGCTGGTGGAGGAGAAGCTCAACATGAGCCAGCAGTGTGCACTTGCAGCCCAGAAAGCCAAGCAGAGCCTGGGCTGCAGCAGCAGAAGTGTGGCCAGCAGGGCCAGGGAGGGGATTCTCCCCCTCTGCTCTGCTCTGCTCTGCTGAGACCCCACCTGGAGTACTGCATCCAGTTCTGGAGCCCTTGGGACAAGAAGGATGTGGAGATGCTGGAGTGTGTCCAGAGCAGGGCCAGGAGGATGCTGAGAGGGCTGCAGCAGCTCTGCTGTGAGCACAGACTGAAAGAGTTGGGTCTGTGCAGGCTGCAGCAGAGGAGGCTCCCAGGTGACCTTCTTGTGGCCTTCCAGGATCTGAAGTGGGCTACAAAAAAGCTGGGGAGGGACTTTTTAGGCTGTCAGGGAGTGACAGGACTGGGGGGGAATGGAGCAGAGCTGGAGGTGAGGAGGAAGTTGTTGAGCCTGAGAGTGGTGAGAGGCTGGACTGGGTTGCCCAGGGAGGTGGTTGAGGCCCCATGGCTGGAGGTGTTTGAGGCCAGGCTGGCTGAGGCTGTGTGCAGCCTGCTCTAGGGTAGGGTGTCCCTGGGCATGGCAGGGGTTGGAATGGCTGATCCTTGTGGTCCCTTCCAAACCTGACTGATTCTATGAGTCTATCTTTGGTGCTGCTGGAGGCAGGGAGCTGGGAGGGAGCCTTCCCAAGGGGAGGGAAGGCAGAGATCAGCTATGTCTGTGGGACAGCTACGGAAAGGAGATGAAGGAGCCTCTCAGAGCTGATACTTAAAGTTGTCAGCTGATGGATCCAACACTAGATTTAACTTCTGGCAAGGACCTCTTGTCTTAGCATCTGTGTTCACTGTATTCGATGAGAGGCACTTGGGACTCAGTGTAGATGCTGTGGTGGCTTGGAAGACAACAGGAGTGGTTCCAAATGGGTTCATGTCGCTTCGCTGCGGCAGCAGCCACTTGAAATGTCTGCATACCTTGGCAAAGGGGTTTGGTTGTGTTTTCTGTTTTCTCGTGCCAGGCACAGATGCTTTTCACCATCCAGCAGGGGTAAAGTGAAATCTGTCTCAAGCAGCCTAACAGCAAGCTGGTAACCAGGTAAAAGAGATGATCTTCTCAAAGGCAAAGCTAAATGAGGAAGGTAATGAGGAGATGAGGGTTTAAATCATGACGTTGCACCATGTGTTAGCTGGAGGAGGGAAGGAAACTCTTCAGCCCAATTTGTTGTTTCTCAGTGCTCTGGTCAGACACAAAGAAACCCAGCATGGTGGGGGTGGGAAGGGACCTCTGGAGGTCATCTAGTCCAAAGCCCTGCTAAAGTAGGTTGCCCAGAATTGCAACGTCCATGTAGGTCTGAAATCTCTCTGGAGAAAGAGACTCTACAGTGCCTCTGGGCAGTCTGGTGCAGTGCTTCAGTACCCACATGGGACAGAAGTTCCTGTTCAGGGGGAATCTCCTGGGTTCCAGTTTGTGCCCATTGCCCTTTGTCCTGTCGCTGGGCACTGCTGACAATAACCTGGCCCCATATCCTCTTGTCCCCTTGCTCTTTAGACACTGATAAGCATTGATAAGATCCCTTGTCAGTCTGCTCTTCTCCAGTCTAAACCTTCCCAGGTCTTCCCTTGTCAGAGAGATGCCCCAGTCCCCTCATCATCATTGTAGCCTCCACTGGACTCTGTTCCCTGTGTCTCTTGAACTGGGGAACCAGAACCAGACCAAATGCTTCAGATGTGGCCTCACTAGATCAGAGTAGGGGGGGAAGAGTACCTCTCTCTATGTGTTTGTCCACATATCTTAAGACCTCCCATGCCTTCTTGACCATGAGGGCACATTGTGGGCTCACGGGGAGCTTGCCCACCACCACTCCCAGGTCTTTGCAGAGCTGCTTTCCAGCAGGTGAACCCCTAACCTGTGCTGGTGCTGGGGGTTATTCCTTTGCAGGTGCAGCACACCCTTGTTAACTTGATGAGATCCCCCTCTGCTGATGCTGGGCTTGGTGTGGCTACTCTGTGGCATACAAGTTGTGTATGTAGAACAATTAGGTGGACGTTTTGCAGAGGTTTGTTGCTTTAGGTCAACTGTTACTAATGCTGCAAAAGCATTAGCTTGCCTAACTGGGAATTAGGTGCTAGTGGCACTTGGGGCAAAGCTGCAGATCTGAGCTTACTTGGCAGAGTGTTGCATTGCAACATGTTGTGAAAAAAGAGCTGCAAACCCTCCAGAATAAAAAGCAGGAAAGCTACCAACTTGCCTCAGTTGTGCACACTGATGCCACCTAAAAATAGTAGAGCACTAAGGCATGCCACACAAAGGCTGTGTGCACAGGAGAGGGCAGCTCTGCTGCTGCAGCAGGATGGATGGTCAGCTGGAACCAAGGAGAAGAAAAGAGTCTGTGTGTGTGCAGGCTCATGTGTGGGCACTGAGGAGGTTTGTTCAGTCTGAAAGACCTTTGTGCCCTATCAGCCTTCAGAATGCTGAGCACTGAGCGAGTCTCCTACTTGAAGTAAGGATATTTAATTGCCAGGGTCACTGCTCCTGGGTTCTGAGGCTCTGAGTCAGGGTCTGCTGAGATGGTCCCTGCGTGGAGTATCCAGGTGTGGAAGCTGCTGTGGTTTCCCCTCTGTGGGGTGGGGTTGCCTCTGTGGTTGCCTCTGTGAGTGGTACCTGGGGAGCAGGATGTGTCTGCAGCTTCATTCTCACCTGTTCTGAGAGCAGGGTTGAAGCTTAGGGTGGTGTTTCTTAGTTGGCAGGTGCCAATCTCTTCTACACTCAGGTTTTGGATATTAATATCTCAGTTTCTCTTTTCTCCTTTTTCTAACTGTCTGCAGATTTAGGGATTTCCAGCGTGCTTCCTCTTGCTGATGTTTCACACCACTTTGAAAAGGGAACTGCTGCCTTGGCCCAGAAACACAGATGATTCTGAGCAGAACCTGTTCCATGCTCTGTGACAGGACTCTGCTGCCCAGGGGTTGGCAGGAGGAGCTTGTTCCCAGAATGACAACTTCAATTCAAGAGAGATGTTGAGGTGCTGGAAGGTGTCCAGAGAAGGGCAAGGAAGCTGGGGAGGGGCCTGGAGCAGAGCCCTGTGAGGAGAGGCTGAGGGAGCTGGGGGTGTGCAGCCTGCAGCAGAGGAGGCTCAGGGCAGAGCTCATTGCTGTCTGCAGCTCCCTGAAGGGAGGCTGTAGCCAGGTGGGGTTGGTCTCTTCTGCCAGGCAACCAGCAACAGAACAAGGGAACACAGTGTCAAGCTGTGCCAGGGGAGGTCTAGGCTGGCTGTGAGGAGGAAGCTCCTGGCAGAGAGAGTGATTGGCATTGGAATGGGCTGCCCAGGGAGGTGGTGGAGTCACCATCCCTGGAGGTGTTGAAGCCAAGCCTGGCTGAGGCACTTAGTGCCATGGTCTGGTTGATTGTCTAGGGCTGGGTGCTAGGTTGGGCTGGCTGAGCTTGGAGGTCTCTTCCAGCCTGGTGGATTCTATGATTCTGTAGCTTGCAGATGTCGGTGCAAGTGAAGTGCAGCTGGTTTGGCTTGCAAACTGGGGGAGGGTGCTGAGCAGGAAGGATGTCAAGGGGCTTGAGGCAAAGATTGGTGTTCAGTTGCAAGGGTTTTTTCTACAACTTCCTATTGCGATTGGTATCGGGGGCAGGGGCTGGGCACGTTTCTGGTTCACTGAGACGCCCTGGCCTCAATCACCGAGTATTATTCAGGGGAAGGAATGAGTTGTTGCTGTCTTTCTTCTTCTTTCTGGGCAGTTACTGTGGATGCAGCCAGGAAGTCCTAGGCAGACTTCCCCCTTGAGCAGCATACGCAGCTCCCAGTCGCTGTGCTGCAGCTGCGGAAGGGAAGGGGCTGAAGGAGCAGCGCTTTGTACAGAGGGGTTTGTTGGTTGCTTGGGTTCCTGTGGGTACGATGAGCTTTCGTGGCATGTTCAGGAGGGAGCCCAGTGAGTTCCGGAAGAAAAGGAGGACTGCCAGGAGAGTGAACCAGCGAGAAGTTCACAGGTTAAGCTGTGTGAGTATCAGCCCTTCCTTCTCCCCACCTGCCGAGGCACTAGAGCTGAGACGCTCCAGGCTGCATGGAGAGGAGAGTAGTGCTTACTCTGTGCAGGCTGCAGCAGAGGAGGCTCCCAGGTGACCTTCTTGTGGCCTTCCAGCATCTGAAGGGGGCTACAAAAAAGCTGGGGAGGGACTTTTCAGGATATCGGGGGGTGACAGGACTGGGGGGTATGGAGCAAAGCTGGAGGTGGGGAGAGTCAGGCTGGAGGTGAGGAGGAAGTTGTTGAGCCTGAGAGTGGTGAGAGGCTGGACTGGGTTGCCCAGGGAGGTGGTTGAGGCCCCATGGCTGGAGGTGTTTAAGGCCAGGCTGGCTGAGGCTGTGTGCAGCCTGCTCTAGGATGGGATCTCCCTGCCCATGTCAGGGGGATTGGAACTGGCTGATCCTTGTGGTCCTTTCCAACCCTGACTGATTCTGTGATTCTCTGTATATGTCAGATTGACTGAATCTCATCACCTGTGCAATGAGGTTCTGAACATTGGATGATGATGACTGAAGTCTGAGGCTGAAGTATGATGACTGAAGTCTGAGGCTGAAGTGCTGTGAGTTCAGGAGTTTGCAGAAGTCAAGCACGTCAGGAAATGGTCCTACAGCATGGCTGTGCCGGGGGAGGTCTAGGCTGGGTGTTAGGAGGAAGCTCTTCATATAGAGAGTGATTGGCATTGGAATGGGCTGCCCAAGGAGGTGGTTGATTGGACAGGGCTGGGAGCTAGGTTGGACTGGATGAGCTTGGAGGTCTCTTCCAACCTGTTTGATTCTATGACTCTATATTGATCAAACATGTACTGATGGCAGCACTGTGGGGTAGTCCCTTCAGCATCTGATAACACGTGCTTGGTCCTTCATGCAAACCCAGAGTGGCATTTCTGGAGTAGAAAGCCATCCTGTGTTATTTCAGCTCTCACCATCTGCAGTGGGTGATCTCTGCCTCTCGAGGCCAGGAGAAGAAAGCTTCTGTCCTCCTGCAGTGCAGGAAGCAAGTGGAGAAAGCCCCAGAGTCCTTGATGGAAGGCTGGAGTGAGGTTCTGCCCTACAAGGTCAATGGCAGCTTTGCCAGTGACAGCTGTGGGCGAGGACTGTGGCTCTTGAACCTCCCACTGTGGCACTGTGCTGTGCCTAAGCTTGGCTGACTTTTTTACTGCTGATAATTGCAGGTGAAATGCTTGGAGCCTTCTTTAGAGAACTGCCTTTCAGTGGCTCTCTGCACTTGGAGAGATCTCTTCAGATGTCAAACATTGAATGGTTGCTCCAGGAAGGTTTTGGAGACACTGGATTCCTTTCTTCATAGCAAGGGCTATTTGGGTTTCTTCTGCAGTTTTGCAGGTCCAGTGTGGTTTTCGTTTGTGTGTGTATGCTGGGGGCTCTTCAAGGCCCTTCTCCAAATGCAGTGCACCAACAATTGGTAATGATGCACTGAAGTTGATTGTTCTCAGTAACTTTTTTAAAGAGGAAGGATGATGGGCTGCCCAGGGAGGTGGTGGTGTCACCGTCCCTGGAGGTCTTCAGGCAAAGCCTGTCTGGGGCACTTAGTGCCATGGTCTGGTTGACTGGACAGGGCTGGGTGCTAGGTTGGACTGGATGATCTTGGAGGTCTCTTCCAACCTGCTTGATTCTATGATATGATTCTATAATTTCTCAGATGTAACACTTGGCCACAGATTAAGATGGTCTGTGGTTCATCTGTGTTTGGATTTTGCTTCTGATTAGCTGCCATTTGGTATGGAAATGGATCTTTTTGGCAAGGTTGATTCACAGTGAAGTTCCTCCTGCTGTTGGCATTATAGTTGAAGATACCAAGTTTCAGCTTTGTGACCTTAAGTCCCAAGAATGAGTGTTGGTGGTGCTGCTGAAAGCATCTGACCCTAGTAGCTCTCAATGCTTTGGCAGGAGGTAGGTACTGCTGCTTGACTCATCCTTTTCAGTCCTGGTTAGGAGGGAGCTGTGTCATTGTTGATGAACAGTGCTCGATTGAAGTGGTTCACAGAATCACCCAGGTTGGAAGAGACCTCCAAGCTCAGCCAGTCCAACCTAGCACCCAGCCCTGGCCAATCAACCAGACCATGGCACTAAGTGCCTCATTCAGGCTTTGCTTCAGCACCTCCAGGCACAGTGACTCCACCACCTCCCTGGGCAGCCCATTCCAATGCCAATCACTCTCCCTGCCAACAACTTCCTCCTAACTTCCAGCCTAGACCTCCCCTGCCACAGCTTGAGACTGTCCCCCTTTCTTCTGTTGCTGCTTGCCTGGCTGTAGCCTGATCCTCACCTGGCTACAGCCTCCCTTCAGGCAGTTGTAGACATCAATGAGGTCTGCCCTGAGCCTCCTCTTCTGCAGGCTGCACACCCCCAGCTCCCTCAGCCTCTCCTCACAGGGCTCTGCTCCAGGCTCCTCCCCAGCTTCGTTGCCCTTCTCTGGACACCTTCCAGCACCTCAACATCTCTCTTGAAGGTTGAAACCTTCCTGGAAAGTCTGGCTGGAAATCAAACAAAGCCTGAATAATAGCAGTGGATGAGTGGCCTGTCTGCAGGTAGGGAGGGCTATAGTTGTGCAGTTTTGCCTCTATTCCCCTGTAACAGAAACCCAGTGCCAAGGAACCTTTAAATTGTGTTTACTAAGCATCAATAAAATATTCTGGCCTAAAATCTGGGCACTGGTAACTGTGTGTCTGTCACTTTAAGCTGGAAGCAGATCCATGCCTGCTTCAACCCAGGCTTGTGCTTCACACTGTGCCTCCCATGAGGAGACTGGCTGCTGTAGTGTCAGGGACATGAGTTGGGGTTTCAGGGGAGTCTGTTCTGATTTCTGTTCTTTTCAGACCAAAAGCAGACTGAGAAGGGGTCACTGTGTCATTTTCCCATGAGCCTAGTTCTCAACAGCTTCTTTAGCCCTTGGGAAACATGGGCACACTTGGCTTTACTCTTTTGGCTTGTGGCCTGTGTCTTCCTAGCCAATATCTCCTAACTGGAGCATGTGAAATCTTTAGCCTACGGACACGTTTTGCTAGCAGCTGCTTGCCTCTGCATGCATCAGTCCTCTGCACCTCCAGCAGCGCAGATCTCAGCGTGGAGTTAGCTCCTGCTGCAGCTCTGCAGTCTTTTGTGTGCAGGCACCTTGCATTTCTTCACAGGCTGCCTTTTGACCTCTGTTCTCTCTGGATGGATTGGGACTGTTTGCTGTAAACTCCTTTTTTTATGTTGTTGAAATGAGACTAATTATGATCTGATTTGTTCTAATTGATTGCAGGCTGTTGATTGTGGTTGGTCAGATGTTTGCTCTGTGTTCTGTGTGAATAACTAGCTAGGGAATTGATTGGGGAGGGAGCTGTAGGTGTCAAGGAAATGATTGTGATTTAAATGCCTTTGTGAGAGATGAGTTTATGATGGTCGTGTAGAGGTGTTACTGACTTCTACAGGTCAAGTCTTTGTGGGAATGCAGTTATTTACTCAGATCTATCAACTGGATAAGACCTATAATTCATTAAGAGATCAGTAAGCACAACGTAGGTAGGAGAAGGGAGATATTGACAGGGTAATATAGATACAGGGTAATATAGATACCAGGTGCTGCACTTTGGCCACAGCAACCCCATGCAGAGATACAGGCTGGGGTTGGAGTGGCTGAGAGTAGACAGACAGAGAGGGATCTGGGGGTGCTGATTGATACCTGCCTGAACATGAGCCAGCAGTGTGCCCAGGTGGCCAAGAGAGCCAGTGGCATCCTGGCCTGCATCAGGAATGGTGTGGCCAGCAGGAGCAGGGAGGTCATTCTGCCCCTGGACTCTGCACTGCTTAGACCACACCTTGAGTGCTGTGTTCAGTTCTGGGCCCCCCAGTTTAGGAGGGACATTGAGATGCTTGAGCATGTCCAGAGAAGGGCAACGAGGCTGGGGAGAGGCCTTGAGCACAGCCCTACGAGGAGAGGCTGAGGGAGCTGGGATTGGTTAGCCTGGAGAAGAGGAGGCTCAGGGGAGACCTCATTGCTGTTTGCAACTACCTGAGGGGAGGTTGTGGCCAGGAGGAGGTTGCTCTCTTCTCTCAGGTGGCCAGCACCAGAACAAGAGGACACAGCCTCAAGCTGTGCCAGGGGAGATTTAGGCTGGAGGTGAGGAGAAAGTTCTTCCCTGAGAGAGTCATTGGACACTGGAATGGGCTGCCCGGGGAGGTGGTGGAGTCGCCGTCCCTGGAGCTGTTCAAGGCAGGACTGGACGTGGCACTTGGTGCCATGGTCTGGCCTTGAGCTCTGTGGTAAAGGGTTGGACTTGATGATCTGTGAGGTCTCTTCCAACCTTGGTGATACTGTGACACTGTGATCTGTAGGATGGATAATATCTATAATTCATTAAGAGATCAGTAAGCACAATGTAGGTAGGAGAAGGGAGATGTTCACAGGGTAAAACAGATCTGTAGGATGCATAGTTTCTATAATTCATTAAGAAAGCAGTAGACATAATGTAGATAAGAGAAGGGAGATGTTCACAGGGTAAAATGAGGCAGAACAGCACATATGAGACTTTTTCCTATGGGACAGAGTTACTAAAGGCTCCCTAGAAGTCAAATGGTCTTTTTGAAGAGCTTGTTCAGAGCTCATGCAAACATTGCTGTGAGTTGTTTTTGCTTCAGGGGCTTCTGAAGTGGTTGAGTCCCTTTCAGAACATCTCTTTGCTCAGTCTGTTGGTGTAGATCTTGATCCACCAAAATGTTTGTGTTTAAGTGAGAAGGGTGAGTGTAGTTTGCTTATATATTGCAATTTCATAACCAGACTTAAAATATAATCTAAGTCTTTAGCATCAGAGTGTGATCTAATGAAAAGACAGAAGAGTTTTCCCTTAGAAGTGTTTTTGATTTGTTGTTTTTTCCTTGGTTGGTTTGTTTTTTTGGGTGTGTTCTTTTTAGAACCACTGTACTCTTAAAACCAAAGCCTACTAAAAGGAGCCTTTCTTTTCAAAGTAAATAAGCATACTTGTAAAGATAATTCTGTCATACAGGGTGTTATGCACCACAGGCCCCTGTTCTGGCAGCAGCACAACAGCTGGGTGAAGATGATGGAGCAGGGAACTCTTGGCTTATCCTCCCTTTGGTCCTTCTCTTGATGTGGCCGTTTGAGCTGATCCTCTAGCTCAGACATAGGGGAGAAACGGCCACACTTGACCTTACACACAGCATCACAGTATCATCAGGGTTGGAAGAGACCTCACAGATCATCAAGTCCAACCCTTTAGCACAGAGCTCAAGGCCAGACCATGGCACCAAGTGCCACGTCCAGTCCTGCCTTGAACAGCTCCAGGGATGGCGACTCCACCACCTCCCCGGGCAGCCCATTCCAGTGTCCAATGACTCTCTCAGGGAAGAACTTTTTCCTCACCTCCAGCCTAAATTTCCCCTGGTGCAGCCTGAGGCTGTGTCCTCTCGTTCTGGTGCTGGCCACCTGAGAGAAGAGAGCAACCTCCTCCTGGCCACAACCACCCCTCAGGTAGCTGTAGACAGCAATAAGGTCTCCCCTGAGCCTCCTCTTCTCCAGGCTAACCAATCCCAGCTCCCTCAGCCTCTCCTCGTAGGGCTGTGCTCAAGGCCTCTCCCCAGCCTCGTTGCCCTTCTCTGGACACGCTCAAGCATCTCAATGTCCCTCCTAAACTGGGGGGCCCAGAACTGAACACAGCACTCAAGGTGTGGTCTAACCAGTGCAGAGTCCAGGGGCAGAATGACCTCCCTGCTCCTGCTGACCACACCATTCCTGATGCAGGCCAGGATGCCACTGGCTCTCTTGGCTACCTGGGCACACTGCTGGCTCATGTTCAGGCGGGCATCAATCAGCACCCCCAGATCCCTCTCTGTCTGGCTGCTCTCAGCCACTCCGACCCCAGCCTGTATCTCTGCATGGGGTTGCTGTGGCCGAAGTGCAGCACCCTGCACTTGGAGCTATTGAACACCATCCCCTTGGACTCTGCCCATCTGTCCAGAGGGTCAAGGTCCCGCTGCAGAGCCCTTCTGCCCTCCAACCCAGCCACATCTGCCCCCAGCTTAGTGTCACCTGCAAACTTTCTGATGACTGACTCCATGCCCTCATCCAGATCATCTGTGAAGATCTGGATGAAGATGATCATCTACACGTGACCCTCAGCAGTGTGCTCCATCTCCCTTTTTCACACCTATCTTTCAAAACCAGAGGGGGTGGGACTGACCTGTCTGGTTGCTATAACTAGTTCTATTGTGGCTGCATAGATGCTGTAGGGGTCAGGGCTGGGCTTCTGCCTTTGCTGGAAATCTGCTATGTAAGAGCAAAAGCCGGGAGCATCTTGTCCTTAGATTCGTCTTAGATTACAATGACTATATATATAGAATCATATGTGTGTAAAGTTTAATTTGTGTGTGTGTGTATATATATATATGTATGTGTATGTACATGTATATATGCACATGTATATGTGTGTGTATATGTATATACATAAAAACATAGAATCAAGCAGGTTGGAAGAGACCTCCAATCTCCTCCAGTCCAACCTAGCACACAACCCTAGACAAGCAACCAGACCATGGCACCAAGTGCCCCAGCCAGGCTTTGCTTCAATGCCTCCAGCAGTGGAGACTCCACCACCTCCCTGGGCAGCCCATTCCAATGCCAATCACTCTCTCTGTCAACAACTTCTTCCTAACATCCAGCCTAGATCTAGATCTCCCCTGCCACAGCTTGAGACTGTGACCACTTCTTCTGGTGCTGCTTGCCTGGCAGAAGAGCCCAACCCCACCTGGCTACAGCCTCCCTGCAGGTAGTTGCAGACAGCAATGAGCTCTGCCCTGAGCCTCCTCTGCTGCAGGCTGCACACCCCCAGCTCCCTCAGCCTCTCCTCACAGGGCTCTGCTCCAGGCCCCTCCCCATCTTCCTTGCCCTTCTCTGGACACCTTCCAGCACCTCAACATCTTTCTTGAATTGAGGAGCCCAGAACTGGACACAGCACTCAAGGTGTGGCCTGAGCAGTGCTGAGTAGAGGGGCAGAAGAACCTCCCTTGTCCTGCTGCCCACACTGCTCCTGAGCCAGGCCAGGATGCCATTGGCTCTGCTGCCCACCTGGGCACACTGCTGCCTCAGCTTCAGTTCTTATGTACTAGCATCCCTGAGTCCCTTTCTGCCTAGGTGTGTATGTGTTATGTATGTGTCTGTGGTTCTGTGTTCACTGAGTCAGAAGCTTACATAAATGTGCTGGAAGCTTGCACGTTTTGCTCAAATCCTCCCTGTGCAGATTGCAGGATGGTTTTGTTAATATTCCTGTTTGCATCCATCTCTTTTATGCCTGGGACCATGCTATAAAAAGCAGTCATGAAACAGAGAGTGTTTGCAGAACAGCTGAACTAGACTCATTTCAATATCACCTGTGTGGTGCCCGTGGCAGGTCAGTTCACTTCTCCCTCCATAGGGTGAAGCAGTCACTAACGAGGCAAGTGGCTGAGTGCCAGGCCCTCTCTGCTCCCCTGCAGCTCTCATCTCTTTGTTCAAGTCCCCTTCCAGTGCATCTTACCTGTCTGATGTCTGCATGAAGATGAGTGAATTACATCTTTGGCTTTTGCTCACTTGCTTTGTGTGTAGTTTCAAGCCTTTAAATAAACCCCTTTATTGCTATAACTGCACTTTCCTCCAGCTAAGGTCAGTTAAGGGGAGCAAAGTGGCTCAGTGGTGCCAGGTTAGAGGTCTGGGTAAATTAAACTCATAAATGCAACCCTTAAGATACTTTACAAGACTTTCTTGGTTTTTCCCTGAAGTGACCTGTGGGCAAATATTTAGTCTAGGCTTCAGAAACCCTCACTATTTAGAAAGGGGTCATTTTTTGGCCTTTTGAAAAGGCAATACATTAAAATGAATTAAACCCCCAGCAGATTCTTTAGAGGTCTTGGTGGTGGTGTGGCAATGCTGATTTTAGTCACTTGCTGATTTCAGTCACTTTCTGATTTAATGGAATTTATTTATCTCCTTCCTGAAAAGGGTTTCCAGCTACTGCATAGACACAGAGGAGAAGTGTGTTGTTTTCTTCTTACCTTAAATATTTGGCAAGTGCTAGGCACTAGATCATAGAATTATGGAATGGTTTAGGTTGGAATGGTTACACAGTCCAGCCCCTCCACAGTTCCACAGGTTGCTCAGAGTCCTATCCAGGCTGACCTGGAATATTTTCAGGGATGGGGCATCTACCAGCTCTCTGGGTGTGCTAGTTTGAAGCAGGCTAGAATGTTTTGGTGAGAAGAACTAGATTAGGGGCTGTGTAAGGAAAACAAGGCTGATGGCTACTTGGCTCATAGGCTTGCTGAGAGGTATGAAAACAAAAAGCAAAACATAGATAATCACTCCCTCTTCTGCTGCTGGCGAGCTTGGAGCTGCATCTCTCTTCTAACCTCACCCTCTATTTTCTAATCCACTTTGCTTCCCAACCCCCTGGCCAAACCTCCATTCTTCCTTGGGACTGGGGTAAGGTTGAGAGGGGTAAGGGGAAGGTGCAGGGGTGGTTGGGAGCCCCTCCTGGGGACTCAGGTTTCTGGGAGGGCTGCTGTGTTTCTGTATTGCCTTTTACCTTGCCTATTCCTGTCTATAACTGTATATACTGTAACTATCTGCTTGTATACAACTCCCTGAAGGCAGGCTGTAGCCAGCTGGGGTTGGTCTCTTCTGCTAGGCAAACAGCAAGAGAAGGGGACACAGTCTCAAGCTGTGCCAGGACAGGTCTAGGCTGGATGTTAGGAGGAAGTTGTTGTCAGAGAGAGTGATTGGCATGGGAATGGGCTGCCCAGGGAGGTGGTGCAGTCGCTGTGCCTGGAGGTGTTCAAGAAAAGACTGAATGAGGCACTTAGTGCCATGGTCTGGTTGACTGGGTAGGGCTGGTTGATAGGTTGGACTGGATGAGCTTGGGGGTCTCTTCCAACCTGGTTGATTCTGTGATTCTATATTGTGCTAGCTGTAAATGTAAGCTTCATTCATATTTCCAGAGACAGCTGAGTCTGGTCTGGGTGATTTCTATACTGGGGGGAGGGGGTGCAGGGAACACCCAAACCATCACATCCTTTATGGGCAACATGATGATGCATACACCTACGTGCCCATGGATATGCTTTCCTGGTTCAGAAAGTTCTGCAGGTGTGTGATCATGATGGAAGAGCAGAATTCAGGATCCACTGATGACTCAAGTCGTGAGTAGCCTGAACCACCCCATCGGTGGGAATCGAACCCTTTAGCAGTCAGAGAGAGAGCTTTGTGAGGCCTTGTGCTTTCAGAATTCATAATGAAAGCAGAGATGGATTCTAACTTGAGAAGTAAAAGGTTAGTAGAAAAGAGTAGGTCACTCCCAGCTGCCTGAGCACAGCTCTCTGTGGTTTGAGCAGCCGTAACCCTGGCCGCCGGTCGGTTGGCTTGCTGGAGATGTTACACATCTGCATGCCACAAAGCCTCTGGTAGCTGCAGTTGGCCCAGCACTTACAGGCAAAATGGACAGAGCAGGGTCCATATTTCAAGCAATTCTTGCACTGTATTCTCTTACAGTAACTTTTAAAGCTGGAAAATATGCCAAGTAGCTTTTCATCCCCAAAACAATGGCAGCTTCCAAGGTAAGCAAATAGGATCCATCCCATCCCAGCTATGTTTGTACACAGTAAGTCTCCTTTAGCCAAGCAAAATCCCTTATTGGTGTCAATCAGGATTTTCTTAGAGTAAAGAGGCTTTAATGAATGAAAATGACTTCTCACTTCCTTTATTCCCAGCAACATCTTCTGCAGGTTTTCTCTGTTAAGCCAATAGGTACTGCAGTGCTTTGAAAATCCATTTCTGGATCACTGGGAACTTGGGGGACCTGAGTCTCCCTCTGATTCCTTGTCCTTCTTTTCTGCATCAGAATCTTGTGGGAACCAGCAGTTCCCTTAACAACGTTTATTAGCATGTTGGCTTCACCATGGACACTGAGGAGTGTCACAGTTGTGCAGGACAGCCCCAAAAGGCTGGCTGCTGGGTCCTTTCCAAGTGCAATTCTCTAAGGTGTGCTAAAAGATTCAACACATTAAACGTGTTTAGACCTGATGATGAATGTGTTTTAGGGTAGAAATGGGGAGGGGGGAATGGTGCCACAGAAAACTTCCTTTGTACCATTACTTTAATAAATCTGTTGACTGTGAATCACAGACTGAGCCAAATGTGACTTGGCCACAGTTTGACTGCAAATGGGTGCCTGAGAGGCCAAGCAACATAAAACACAAGCCCTGTGAGGAGAGGCTGAGGCAGATGGGGTTATTTAGCCCTGAGAAGAGGAGGCTCAGGGGTGTCCTCATTGCTGTCTACAGCTACCTGAGGGGAGGTTGCATGGTCTAGTATGGATAGGGCTGGGTGCTAGCTTGAACTGGATGATCTTGGAGGTCTCATTCAACCTGGTTGATTCTATGATGTGTATGGTGCCAGAGATGGTGTTTAACTGGGGAAAGGAAAGAGGAAGTGTGAGAAGCACTTCAGGTTGATCTCATCCCAGAAGGTAATTTTGTTTGCTGTTGTGAGCTTTAGTAGAACTGGGCTTGGTTAACAGGATCATTGAGAAGTCCTACAAGTGAAGCAAGGCCATGCTGTTGTTTCAGTAAGTGGCCCTTTCTCCTGCAGGGCTGCCCACTTCAAATGTCTGCTGGAATGAATTACAGTTCTGGACAGGCCAAAGCTTGAATGAAGCAAGAAGTTGCCTTGAGCAACCTGCTCTAGTGGGAGGTGTCCCTGCCTATGGCGGGGGGTTGGAGCTGGATGATCCTTGAGGTACCTTCCTACCTAAACCATTCTATGATTCTATAAGCAGGGAGGTCATTCTGCCCCTGTACTCTGCACTGGTTAGACCACACCTTGAGTGCTGTGTCCAGTTCTGGGCCCCCCAGTTTAGGAGGGACATTGAGATGCTTGAGCGTGTCCAGAGAAGGGCGACGAGGCTGGGGAGAGGCCTTGAGCACAGCCCTACGAGGAGAGGCTGAGGGAGCTGGGATTGGTTAGCCTGGAGAAGAGGAGGCTCAGGGCAGACCTTATTGCTGTCTGCAACTACCTGAGAGGAGGTTGTGGCCAGGAGGAGGTTGCTCTCTTCTCTCAGGTGGCCAGCACCAGAACGAGAGGACACAGCCTCAAGCTGTGCCAGGGGAGATTTAGGCTGGAGGTGAGGAGAAAGTTCTTCACTGAGAGAGTCATTGGACACTGGAATGGGCTGCCCGGGGAGGTGGTGGAGTCGCCGTCCCTGGAGCTGTTCAAGGCAGGACTGGACGTGGCACTTGGTGCCATGGTCTGGCCTTGAGCTCTGTGCTAAAGGGTTGGACTTGATGATCTGTGAGGTCTCTTCCAACCCTGATGATACTGGGATACTGTGAAGTCAGAGTCTTGCTTAATCCTAACCCCTCTGGCTATCACAATTCTTTTTTACTCTTCTCATGAGCATGCATTAAATACTCCCTGTTAGGAAAATAGCTTAGTCTTTTTTACTGAGGTCTGTCAGCTTAAAGTCTTGCTGTGCAGCTGTTTCTTTAATTTACTACTTCCTGAGATGGGGAAGAGAAGAAATTAAGCATCTGTATTAAATTCAGTAACTCTTAGATACTCAGGATTTGGTGTCTGGGAATAATACACCATTATAGCATTAGAAATTTGGTGTCATTTGTTTATAGGATGGGGAATTGCTTGGGATAACCATCCAGAGAATACTGGGCTGAGCTACATCATTTCCTCCTTTAGTGAGTTCTCATAGAAATATGGCTTCAGGATGATGATACAGAAGTAAATTTAACCTGTAATTAAGAAAAGAAGATGAGTGCTAGCATCAGGACACAATATCTGCACAGCTGGAGGCAAGCCAGGTACCATAACTATTCCTGTCAAATAATTTCTTGGGGTTATTTTTAGTTAGAATGGACTAAAGTCACACAATAGAATCATGAAATCAACCAGGTTGGAAGTGACCTCCAAGCTCATCCAGGCCAACCTAGCACCCAGCCCTAGGCAATCAACCAGACCATGGCACTAAGTGCCCCAGCCAGGCTTTTCTTCAACACCTCCAGGGACAGTGCCTCCACCACCTCCCTGGGCAGCCCATTCCAATGCCAATCACTCTCTCTGGCAACAACTTCCTCCTCACATCCAGCCTAGATCTCCTCTGGCATGGCTTGAGACTGTGTCCTCTTCTGTTGCTGCTTGCCTGGCAGAAGAGCCCAACCCCACCTGTCTACAGCCTCCCTCCAGGTAGTTGTAGGCAGCAATGTGGTCTGCCCTGAGCCTCCTCTTCTGCAGGCTGCACACCCCCAGCTCCCTCAGCCTCTCCTCACAGGGCTCTGCTCCAGGCCCCTCCCCAGCTTTGTTGCCCTTCTCTGGACACCTTCCAGCATCTCAACATCTCTCTTGAATTGAGGAGCCCAGAACTGGACACAGCACTCAAGGGGTGTCCTGAGCAGTGCTGAGCACAGGGGCAGAAGAACCTCCCTTGTCCTGCTGCCCACACTGCTCCTGAGCCAGCCCAGGATGCCATTGGCTCTGCTGCCCACCTGGGCACTGCTGCCTCATCTTCAGCTCCTCTCTCCCAGCACCCCCAGCTCCCTCTCTGCCTGGCTGCTCTCAGCCACTCTGTCCCCAGCCTGTAGTGCTGCTTGGGGTTGTTGTGGCCAAAGTATAGAAGCCTGCACTTGGCCTTGTTCAACCTCATCCCATTGGCCTCTGGCCACCCATCCAGCCTGGCCAGGTTCTGTACCCAGATCAAGATGATGGTGTCACTGCTGGGGTCTGGGCTGTTTCACCCCTCTGAAATTCCATGGTGATTATCTCTCTGAAGTGTTGGGTGTCTCTTGAAGAGCTCCTCAAAGGAGTTTGGGAAGGTTAGCTCAACAACACAGAGCACTACCCTGCACTTCAGAGTGTGCAGTAGAGGGTTCTGCTGCGCTTGTTGTAGCAGGTGAGGAGGTGGAGATGCTTTTTTACTAAATATGTCCACAGTGGGCTCAGTACAGCTCCATGGGATTCACTGCTCAGTACAGCTCCATGGGATTCACTGCTCAGTGCAGCTCCATGGGATTCACTGCTCAGTACAGCTCCGTGGGATTCACTGCTCAGTACAGCTCCGTGGGATTCACAGCTCAGTACAGCTCCATGGGATTCACTGCTCACTACAGCTCCGTGGGATTCACTGCTCAGTACAGCTCCGTGGGATTCACTGCTCAGTACAGCTCCATGGGATTCACTGCTCACTACAGCTCCGTGAGATTCCCTACTCAGTACAGCTCCGTGGGATTCACTGCTCAGTACAGCTCCGTGGGATTCACTGCTCAGTACAGCTCCGTGGGATTCACTGCTCACTACAGCTCCGTGAGATTCCCTACTCAGTACAGCTCCGTGAGATTCCCTACTCAGTACAGCTCCGTGGGATTCACTGCTCAGTACAGCTCCGTGGGATTCACTGCTCAGCACAGCTCCTTGTAATTTACTACTCAGCACAGCTCCATGTGGTTCACTACTCAGTACAGCTCCATGTAATTTACTACTCAGCACAGCTCCATGTGGTTCACTACTCAGCACAGCTCCATGTGGTTCACTACTCAGCACAGCTCCATGTGGTTCACTACTCAGCACAGCTCCATGTGGTTCACTACTCAGCACAGCTCCATGTAATTTACTACTCAGCACAGCTCCATGTAATTTACTACTCAGCACAGCTCCATGTGGTTCACTACTCGAGATAGAGCACATAAAAAGCACTCCAAAAACACAAGACAGCATAATTTGATCTTGGCACAGCTGGCTGGGTTGGGCTGCTTCCAGAAAGAACAGACACATTAAACTGAGAGGAGGCAGCACTATAGTTATTAAAATAGCTTCAAATCAGCCCTGCTCATCTTCAGATCTCTGTGAGTGTTCACAGGGAGGAATTTGCTCATCTCAACACTGTTGCTGCTCTCTGCTTGTGGGAACAACACAGAGCAGTCGTTCCTTGCCTTCTGGAGATAAACCATTAACTAAACCAGTTGCCAGTGGGGTGCTGAGCTTTCCCAAATCCAAAGTGCTGCCTCTGCAGAGGATGAAGTAAGCATCCACATTGTGTAGTCCGAAGGTTTGTAAGGACATGCAGAGTTGGTGAAGAGAGGCATCGCATTCGTTACGCTGTCCTGCTCTGTGCTGGGAGGGAATGGATCAGGTCATCTCTACAGTCAGTGTACTGACGAGGAGGGGCTGTGGCATCTCTGATTTGTGGGAGTTGGTACTGTCCAGAATATTGCATATCTTAGGGGATTTTGCTGTTGTGCCATAGAAGAAAGAACAACATTTATGGTGATGGTTTCCTATTGATTCAATGACAAATGCTGAAGTGCTTGAGCACTGACAAGTTTTGGAGTGATTCCATTGATGTGATCTCTGCTTAGATGAGTAAACTTTCTGCTGAGGCTTCTCTGTTAACATCTGCTGAAAGGTTTCCATCAGATCATGCACTTTGCAGCACTGAGAACAAGGGAATTAGTGCTGGGAACAGCAGTGTTCATATGCTCACTCTGCATCTCTGCTTCAGGGGTTTCTGCAGTTGCATTCCTGTCTTGTGTGAATGACCTTGCAGCTGTCGAGGAGAAGTTTCCCCTGGAGTGTTTTGGGCAGCTTTCCAAGTGCTGTGGGTTTCTGAAGAGAAAAGAGAGGCCAGCGTGACACAGCTCCCCCTGACTCCACCTGCATCTGAACATCTGTGTGATGCTAGTTTTGGGGGAGGTTGAGCTTCACAGGGGTTTCCAGGGGGAAGAAGGATTGCCTCTTCATTCTGCCAATCTGTCCTGGTCTGGAGGGTGCCAGGTTACTGCAGTCCCAGCAAGAAGGGTGGTTTCCGTTGGTGCAGAGAACAAGCAAATGCTGTGCATTTGCATGGAATTTCCCCTTATTGTAAGAGAAGTTCTAGGATTTGTGGAATCTCCCAGCTCTTTCTTAGTGTGTGACTGAACTCATGAAGTTTTAGTCTGTGGTTTCACTAGGAAGGTAGCATCCTGGCCTGGCTCAAGAGCAGTGTGGGCAGCAGGACAAGGGAGGTTCTTCTGCCCCTGTGCTCAGCACTGCTTAGGCCACAGCTTGAGTGCTGTGTCCAGTTCTGGGCTTCTCAGTTCAAGAGAGATGTTGAGGTGCTGGAAGGTGTTGAGAGAAGGGCAGCAAGGCTGGTGAGGGGCCTGGAGCAGAGCCCTGTGAGGAGAGGCTGAGGGAGCTGGGGGTGTGCAGCAGGAGTCTCAGGGCAGACCTCATTGCTGTCTGCAACTCCCTGAAGGGAGGCTGTAGCCAGGTGGGGTTGGGCTCTTCTGCCAGGCAAGCAGCAAGAGAAGAAGGGGACAGAGTCTGAAGTTGTGCCAGAGGAGGTCTAGGCTGGCTGTGAGTAGCAAGTTGTTGGCAGAGAGAGTGATTGGCACTGGAATGGGCTGCCCAGGGAGGTGGTGGAGTGGCTGTGCCTGGAGGTGTTGAAGCCAAGCCTGGCTGAGGCACTTAGTGCCATGGTCTGGTTGCTTGTGTAGGGCTGGGTGCTAGGTTGGCCTGGATGTGCTTGGAGGTCTCTTCCAGCCTAAACCATTTTATGAGAGTGAGCTGTGCATAGTGAGATGGTTGGATGAGCCTATTGTGTTTCTGTGGGGAACAGCAGACTGAAACCTCACTGAGGATCATGCTTGCTGGTCAACCTGAGTGCTTCTTGAGCAGGACTGGATGGTTGTACATCAGCTGGCACTATCCAGGGTCAAGTGCCAGCTTCAGACAGCCTACGGCGACATAGTTGGGTTGATATAAAATCTGCTGTGTCGTAGCAGGGTGCTGTGTCTTAAACATCTCACTAGTACACAGCTCTGTCACAGCACAGAGCAAGAGCAATGGGAAACTGCAACCTACTTAAGGTCTGCTCTTGCATCAGGCTGCAGAAGTGCTCTGAAGAATCATTTCTGTGTTTGTTTTGCACTGGTGTCCTCTTTCTCTCTCTTCACCTGTGTTTCTGTCCCATCCAGCAGTTCTCCTGCCCTTTCTCGTTAGTCTTCCTGATGCTGAAGTGTTTGGATTAAGCTGATGTCACCCTGGTACATGACTCTTCACTTCATGTATTCTAGTGTGTCAGATGGGCTTCTCACTTTATGGTTTTGGGTTGAGTCTCCAGGCAGTGTGACTTGACATTTGTTTGGCTCTTCCTGTGATGGTTTCTTAACTTTCCCCCTCTTCTGAACAATAATAATACTAATATGATGATCCTAATCCAACTACTGATGAGAAATCATAGAGATGGGTGACAGACAGTCTATCCCAGGAGCAAAACCTTGGATGAGTACCAAGTAAAGCAGTGAAGTGGCATTCTCAAAGTACCACCTGCTCAAGAGGTGGGGCTGTGTAAAACACTGAAGACATTAGTAAGTCTTGGGCAGAGTCCAATGGGATGGGGTTCAATAGCTCCAAGTGCAGGGTGCTGCACTTTGGCCACAGCAACCCCATGGAGAGATACAGGCTGGGGTCAGAGTGGCTGGAGAGCAGCCAGAAAGAGAGGGATCTGGGGGTGCTGATTGATACCTGCCTGAACATGAGCCAGCAGTGTGCCCAGGTGGCTAAGAGAGCCAGTGGCATCCTGGCCTGCATCAGGAATGGTGTGGTCAGCAGGAGCAGGGAGGTCATTCTGCCCCTGTACTCTGCACTGATTAGACTACACCTTGAGTGCTGTGTTCAGTTCTGGGCCCCCCAGTTTAGGAGGGACATTGAGATGCTTGAGCGTGTCCAGAGAAGGGCGACGAGGCTGGGGAGAGGCCTTGAGCACAGCCCTACGAGGAGAGGCTGAGGGAGCTGGGATTGGTTAGCCTGGAGAAGAGGAGGCTCAGGGGAGACCTTATTGCTGTCTACAACTACCTGAGGGGAGGTTGTGGCCAGGAGGAGGTTGCTCTCTTCTCTCAGGTGGCCAGCACCAGAACGAGAGGACACAGCCTCAGGCTGTGCCAGGGGAGATCTGGGCTGGAGGTGAGGAGAAAGTTCTTCCCTGAGAGAGTCATTGGACACTGGAATGGGCTGCCCGGGGAGGTGGTGGAGTCGCCGTCCCTGGAGCTGTTCAAGGCAGGATTGGACGTGGCACTTGGTGCCATGGTCTGGCCTTGAGCTCTGTGCTAAAGGGTTGGACTTGATGATCTGTGAGGTCTCTTCCAACCCTGATGATACTGTGATACTATGAAGTTACTTATCCTCAAACACATTAGCTCAAAACCATATCTACACTCAGTTCAAGTTGTGTCCATCTGTCTCAATGCATGTGTTTGTGGAGAGAGTATTCCTCAGAGACACAGGCAGGAAAATATGATGGTTTAGCTGACAGATTGCTCTGGAGTTTTCAGATGGAGAGTGACTGTTAGAGCTGGCCCAGCTTCCACCGTTCCTAAATGAGTTCACCTGAATCAGGCTGGGAAGAATGGGGAAGGGAAAAAAAGTTATTCATACTTAGGTGTTAAAAAAAGGGGGAAATGCATCAGCTCTCAGTGTTCAAAGAGAGCAGAAGGTAAATTTGAGCACAGAGAAGTTACCTGATCTTCTTCCTTTGTCTTTTTTTTCCCACAGCAGGAAAAACCCAAACTTTTGGAGCCTTTGGATTATGAAGCTGTTATCAGTGAGATTGAAAAAAATATTGGAGATAACCAGTTCAAGGACCTGATCCTCTTCCCTGACGATGACTTTTCAGTAAGTACAGCACAAATAGACCTGTTCAGCATCTTTATTGATGATCTGGACCAGGGGATTGAGTCCGGCAGCAGTAAGTTTGCACATGACACCAGGCACAGTTGTGGATCTGTTGAAGGGTAGGAGAGCCCTGCAGAGGGACCTGGCCAGGTTGGATGGGTGGGCAGAGGCCAATGGGATGAGACTGAACAAGGCCAAGTGCAGGCTTCTACACTTTGGCCACAACAACCCCAAGCTGCACTACAGGCTGGGGACAGAGTGGCTGAGAACAGCCAGGCAGAGAGGGAGCTGGGGGTGCTGGGAGAGAGGAGCTGAAGCTGAGGCAGCAGTGCCCAGGTGGGCAGCAGAGCCAATGGCATCCTGGGCTGGCTCAGGAGCAGTATGGGCAGCAGGACAAGGGAGGTTCTTCTGCCCCTGTGCTCAGGCCACAGCTTGAGTGCTGTGTCCAGTTCTGGGCTCCTCAATTCAAGAGAGATGTTGAGGTGCTGGAAGGTGTCCAGAGAAGGGCAGCAAGGCTGGGGAGGGGCCTGAAGGAGAGGCTGAGGGAGCTGGGGGTGTGCAGCCTGCAGAAGAGGAGGCTTAGGGCAGAGCTCATTGCTGCCTACAACTACCTGAAGGGAGGCTGTAGCCAGGTGGGGTTGGTCTCTTCTGCCAGGCAAGCAGCAACAGAAGAAGGGGACAGAGTCTGAAGTTGTGTCAGGGGAGGTCTAGGCTGGATGTTAGGAGGAAGTTGTTGTCAGAGAGAGTGATTGGCATTGGAATGGGCTGCCCAGGGAGGCGTTGAAGCCAAGCCTGGATGAGGCACTTAGTGCCATGGTCTGGTTGATTGGACAGGGCTGGGTGCTAGGTTGGCCTGGATGATCTTGGAGGTCTCTTCCAACCTGTTTGATTCTATGATGCTGCAGGAAACAAATTACATCACTGCTGCCTCAAAAGACACTGCGCAGTTCAGGTCTGACTTTCTCTATGGACATTACTTAGTCTCTTCCAAGCTGGTTGATTCTATGGTAGATTTGTCTGTTCATCTGTTTATTTAACCTTCATTGCTACAGCTTCAGAGACAGAATTTGCCCAAGGGCTGATATTTTCCTAATTTATGTATGATTTACTTCCCTCCCTCCAAATTAGCTCTAGTTTTTGCCTCTGACATTTATGTATGAGTGAATTTACTGTTCAGGATTGGATAAAGCCCAAAGCTCTGTTTGTCCCTTAACAGACAATCATAGAATGGTTTAGGTTGGAAGGGACCTCAAGGATCAGACAGTTCCAGCCCCCTGCTGTAGGCAGGGACACCTCCCACTAGAACAGGTTGCTCAAGGCCTCATCCAACCTGACCTTCAACATCTCCAGGGAGGTTGTGGAGCACAGAAGCACCCAATGTGATCTTTGATCACATTGGGTGCTTCTGTGCTCCACAACCTCCCTGGGCAACCTGTGCCAGTGTCTCACCACCCTCACTGCAAACAACCCTTTCCTAACATCTACTTTCAATCTCCCCTCTGCCAGTTCAAACCCATTCCCCCTTGTCCTGTCATTACCAGACCTTGTCAATAGTCCCTCCCCAGCCTTCCTGTAGCCCCCTTCAGATACTGGAAGGCCACTGTAAGGTGTCCTCAAAGCCTTCTCTTCTCCATGCTGTAGAGCCCCAACTCTTGTATCCTGTCCTCATAGCAGAGCTGCTGCAGCCCTCTGAGCATCTTGGTGGCCTCCTGTTGTTCCATAATGTGTGCTTGACTGTTTGCTCAGCACAGGGGTAGTTTGGCCAGTGCTGGAATCTCTCCATACTCTAATAATCCTGTATGTTCACACTTCCATAACTCACAGCCAGTCTTTCTGTTCCTATTCTTTTCAATGGCTGCTGCAATCAGCCCATGATTCCCAGCCTTGTCCTTGGAGTCCTTTGTAAATGGCAGCTGTGACACATCTCCAGTCTGTGCCATTGTTGGTATTAAGTAGGATGTCATGAATCCCAATGGATTTTACTTTTGTTTGATTTTGAAGTTGTTTTAAGCTTTTCTCCTGTGGAGTTTGATATCTGGCATCCTGAGTGGTGAAGGATGCTGCTGCAGGCTCTCTTGGTGGGGTGCTGGCAGGCAGTGGGTGCTAGAGCCTGCAGCTTTGGGGCTGCCTAGCCTCATCCAGGATTCCCCATGGCAAGCTGTAGAGAAATGGAGCCTAAAGTCCAGGACAGCCTTCAGGCATCTGGGGAAGCATGTGGCCAAGCAAGCAAACTGGCAGAGTGCCTGCATCTTGTAGCAAGTTCCTCAAAATCAACCAGTCCCTGTAAAAGATGTAGGTTCTGATGAGCAGGCATTCTCTAATGGAAATAGATCTCAGGTTGCTGTGTGAGGGCTCCTCCCATCAGCTCCCAGCACTGCTGCTCTCCAGTGTGGCCCACTTAATCGAATCCTCTGCTTTGTTTCACTAAATGGCTCCATTTCCTTAGTGGCATTAACTGAGTTAATGTGCTCATGGGATTGAGAGAAAGCTAAGCAGAGTAGATTTCCTCCTCGTTGTTAATTCCTTTATCCATTTTGCACATTTGTGGATTTATGAAATTGAAATTTAGCATAACAAAGCTGCCTAGGCACAGAGTGTGCTGCCACAAAGCCTCTGAGCCCCTTGGTTTAGAGCAACTGAGCTCAATGTAGTGGAGCAAACGCCTTTGGTGAAGGAAGAATTCTGCCCCTACTGCCCAGGACCTGTGTCTGTTAATCTCTATTTTCATATCTTTATTTTCATTTCATTTTGAGCAGCTGCTGCTTGGCTTTTAGTAGCTACTTCTGGTTTGTTTCCTTTGTTATATGCTTTGCTGCACTTCTGAGGAAGGTGTTTAAATGAAAACCAAGATGGTGAGCAATGCTTAAAACAGATGAGAGAGGTGCATGTGCAGAGTCATAGAATCAACCAGGTTGGAAGAGACCTCCAAGATCATCCAGTCCAACCTAGCACCCAGCCCTAGCCAAACAACCAGACCATGGCACTAAGTGCCTCAGCCAGGCTTGACTTCACCACCTCCAGGCACGGTGACTCCACCACCTCCCTGGGCAGCCCATTCCAATGCCAATCACTCTCTCTGACAACAACTTCCTCCTCACATACAGCCTAGACCTCCCCTGGCACAACTTCAGACTGTGTCCCCTTCTTCTGTTGCTGCTTGCCTGGCAGAAGAGCCCAACCCCACCTGGCTACAGCCTCCCTTCAGGGAGTTATAGACAGCAATGAGCTCTGCCCTGAGACTCCTCTTCTGCAGGCTGTACACCCCCAGCTCCCTCAGCATCTGTGCTCACAGAAGAGCGGAGGCAGTGGTTGTTATAGTCCACATCCTTGCAATAAACACATCTTTCTTACCTCCAGACAGTAATAAGAGCCTGTGTCCCCAGACAGGGCTGCAGAGGTCTCAGAGCAGACAGTTTTTCAGCTGCAGAGTATCTATTCTTAGCCCTGCTGAAATGTCACCTGTGCACCAAAGCCTGGGTCAGCCATCTGAGTAGGAAGAGATCCATGCCTGACCGGATTAGGAGGAGCTCAGGCTGGCTCTGAGTGTTATTTAATGTGATAATGCCCCAGGAAATGGTGAGCACTCCTGTTTAACTCCTAATGATTACACTTTCCTCAGACTTTGTGGCTCGATGTCATTGTGGTCCCTGTGTGTTAGCACATCCCATGGGCAAGTCTCTACAGAGTCAAATCTTGCCAAAAGTATCAGCTGAGGTAGTGAGCATAAGGGAAAATGATGCTCTTAATAATGATGTCCTGTTGCTGGGGCTGTAGTATTTGCTTCAGGCGCCAGATGTGGGTCAGGTTTCATTGTAGGTGCTCTACTGTCTGGTCCTTTGTTTTGTCTCAGAGTTGCTTTTGTTCTTTGAATGCAAAGTTTGAGTTTCCTTGTTGCTTTCATATGAGCTGACATAGGGAGATCTTAAAATCAGTCAGGCTGATAGAGACCTCCAAGATCATCCAGGCCAACCTAGCACCCAGCCCTAGCCAGTCAACCGGACCGTAGCACTAAGTGCCTCATCCTGGCTTTGCTTCAACACCTCCAGGCACAGTGACTCCAGCACCTCCCTGGGCAGCCCATTCCAATGCCAATCACTCTCTCTGCCAACAACTTCCTCCTCACATCCAGCCTAGACCTGCTCTGGCACAACTTGAGGCTGTGTCTCCTTCTTCTGTTGCTGCTTGCCTGGCAGAAGAGACCAACCCCACCTGAATGAACTAATTAGTAGCAGCACAAGTTGTTGTGCAGCTTCTGGACATACTAAACTGAGATAAAATTATTTTACTTCTATGAAAACCTAGAGATGGTGTTGCGGAGGGCAGTAATAATTCGTGGCCGAGAAGAAAATTTATCAAAAATAGATTATTTTTTATTTTTACAAAACCCGCCCCCACAACTATATATACAAAGATTAATTTCGTTTGATAAACAGGTTCAGTTGCATGAGAATTCTACGAGGATACCATTAATAATCTGACTATATATATTTGGAAGTCAGTTTTTGGAAAAGGCTTTAGCTATTAATTAATAGCGGTTTCTTACTAAATTAAGCTAAGCCAAATAACTCACTCAGGCTGGCTCGTGCAGTCGGTCTTCCTCCTCCAGCGGCTACAGGAGTCGTTAAGAGTCGTTAAGGGTCGTTAGGCAGACAAAGGTGTGCCTAACACCAAGGCAAGTCCTTTGGTCTCTGCAGTCCAGGCACAGGAGAGTGAGCGAACTCGTCCAGGCACACGCAAAATCCAAAACGGGAACCCCAAAGGCGGGAAGACCCCCAATATTTATAACCTTGGCTAGACAAAGGGCAGAGTTACCACACTTTAGGCGCGAAAGCGCACGGCCAATCCCAGCCTGGCTCCAGCGCGGGAACTCACGGGGCAGTCGCCGCCCCCTTCTCGGCTGCAGGGCAGGCGAGGGGGGGGGAAACCAGGCGGCTTTTCCCCTTTCCCCCCGAAGTCCGGGCAGGAGAGGAATTTAGGGGTACAGGACTCCAGGACATCCCACCCCGGTGGTAACGAGCATCTTTGTCTAGAACTTGAGTGAGAGGTGATCCCCCTTCAATTTAGGAACCTATTAATATATATATATGGCTTAGCCTTTTCCAACATTAACAATACATTAATCGCCCCAACAATATTTAACAATACTTAACAAGGCTTAACAATAGCCCAAACAGTATTAATAAAGCTACACAGTCCATTTGAAGATTGCTCTGTTCCTGGTAGAGCAACCAAGTTCATGGCAGAGCCTTAGATGCTCTGAGTCCATGGCTGGAGGTCACAGTCCGTGGGTCCTGATGCCATCATCCACTGGCCACCCCGGTGATATGACTCCATCTCTCGTGTAGCTGGTTCTCCTTTTCCCAGGTGCTGGTCAGGTGGTCAGCAAATGGTCCTCTGCCTCGACCTTAACCTGTAAGGAGACAAAATCTGCCTCGGCCTATAAAGGCCAGGCTTGACAATTAATAATTGGGGACGATCCACCGTGCACTGATCCGGTGGCCTTTTGTACTGGGGCAGGTGGTCAGTGACCACGTGGCTCACCTAGGCAGCAGGTCTTTATTCTGGGGGCTTCTGTAGCTCTCCCCGTGACTGCTGACCATTAAAAGCTGCCGAGCCACTATTACACTAATTCAGTGTTTTGCCTCCCGTGTGGGAGACGAGAAAGGGTTAACCTTTCTGTCTGGGGACGAGCTGCAGTTCCCAGCGGGGGGGCTGCCGCTTCTGGGCGAGCAGCTCTGGGAGCCACCGCTGGGCGTGCCGCTGGCCCTAGGCTTCTGGCGGCTGCCTCTGGATTTTGCAGCCGATTGCTGAAGGCACCGCACTAGATCCTTCAGCTGCCAGTCTGCCAGCTGCCTTAAAACAGTCTTTGGTACCCCTAAAGTCAGGGCTTGTCTATACCAGCTGTTCTTTTCTCTGGGTCTCCAGTCACTCTGTTGGTCTCTGCCCCTTCCCCTCGGGGAGAAGCCTGCAAGACCCGTCCCCCTGGGGGGGCAGTCCTGCACTGGACGGACCTGCCTGCGCAGAGTCCTGGGATTTTCTGGGGGAGAAGCACGAGACTGTCTCTCCCCAGCCCCTTTTCCTTCAGGAGACCCAAACCCAAACTGCAGCCCGTGGGCATTCAAGTCAGTTAACAGTTCAGCCCAAGTCATTACGTGCTCTTTAGCACCATCGTTCTCTGCATTTTCTCCAAGCACACGTTCAATTTTCTCAACGTTCTTCATTAGTTGGATTTGCAGAGTTGCTGGCAAACCCTTCATAATAGGGTGCAGTCTCTCCGGGTCCACAGGGGCATAAAACGGGCAATCGTAATGTCCCTTATCATAGATAGCCTGGACACACGCAAGTCTGCGGAGAGCAGTGATGAGCTCAGAGGAGCTGGTGACCTTTAGTTCCGTCGGCTCCCCCCGGTAGGCTGGGCGGACACTGCTTGCCCAGTAGGCTATCCGGGCGGTGAGGCTGTGTGTCCCCTCGGGTTCACGTGTCAGGAACACATCGTCCCCCCAGTCTCCAGCAGCTTCCTGCGAGTCTAGAAGGACCCGGTCCCCACCGGCTCGGGACACTCGATACACATAGTCAGCGACTGAGTCCCCAGGATCTCTCGCATATTTGACTTGTAAGTCACTGAGCTGTGCATCTGTGAACTGTTTTTTGATCACGGTGGTCCCTGCAGCGCCTTTCCTGCCCTTCACGGACTCAATCCTTATAACAGGCAACACGTGCCTCTGCACCGCGGCGCCCTCCTCACCGGAGCTCTCTTCATCGCTAGCTACGGGAGAGTCCGGTCGGGACCTGCGCTTTCTGCGCGGCTTTGAGGCTTTCTGCCGCGCAGAGGCATGTGCAGAGGAATTCTCTGAGTCTCTGGCAGAGTCTTTTGTGCCTGGTTTCGGGGAACTCCTCTCCCCCGAAGAGCCCCTCGGGGCATTCTCTGCCTTTCTCCCCGATTCCCGCGAATCACTCCATTCAAATTCAGACACGGAGACCGAAGAGGTGGTGTCTGCAGGCGTTACAAGCCTTTCTTTCATCCGGGCAGTCAGTGCCGCGGTCAGGCTCTTTGTCTGCGCCAGCATGCTTTCCCAGATACTTTGGCATTTAGCTTTTTCGGCTAATAAATCCTTTTCCAAGGCCTGAATTCTTTTTTCATAATTTTCAAATTCGGCCAGAGTCTGGGTCACGACTGACCCCAGAACAACAGAGAAATGCTCCGTTGGAGACTCAGAAATCACAGGGTCTGAGCGCTCAGCTAATTTCTCCAGGATTTTCTCCGGATTTTTACAATTTTGCTGAGCCCAAATTAAATCAAGCCCTGTGATTAGGCATCCCTTTTCTTGTAGAAATTCTATGATTGAACTACCCTGCTCGCTGCGCCATAATGTTGCGGAGGGCAGTAATAATTCGTGGCCGAGAAGAAAATTTATCAAAAATAGATTATTTTTTATTTTTACAAAACCCGCCCCCACAACTATATATACAAAGATTAATTTCGTTTGATAAACAGGTTCAGTTGCATGAGAATTCTACGAGGATACCATTAATAATCTGACTATATATATTTGGAAGTCAGTTTTTGGAAAAGGCTTTAGCTATTAATTAATAGCGGTTTCTTACTAAATTAAGCTAAGCCAAATAACTCACTCAGGCTGGCTCGTGCAGTCGGTCTTCCTCCTCCAGCGGCTACAGGAGTCGTTAAGAGTCGTTAAGGGTCGTTAGGCAGACAAAGGTGTGCCTAACACCAAGGCAAGTCCTTTGGTCTCTGCAGTCCAGGCACAGGAGAGTGAGCGAACTCGTCCAGGCACACGCAAAATCCAAAACGGGAACCCCAAAGGCGGGAAGATCCCCAATATTTATAACCTTGGCTAGACAAAGGGCAGAGTTACCACACTTTAGGCGCGAAAGCGCACGGCCAATCCCAGCCTGGCTCCAGCGCGGGAACTCACGGGGCAGTCGCCGCCCCCTTCTCGGCTGCAGGGCAGGCGAGGGGGGGGGGAAACCAGGCGGCTTTTCCCCTTTCCCCCCGAAGTCCGGGCAGGAGAGGAATTTAGGGGTACAGGACTCCAGGACATCTGGTCATCCAGATGACATTGTCTCAGTACAGATCTGAAAGCAGCAGTATAGGAAAATCAACTAATTATCTGTATCTGCTCCAGAGTGTCTGGCTATGAGAGTTCAGACTTGTGCTCTTGTGGAGGAGGATTTGGAATTTCCTGACTGATGTTCACCTTGGAGACAAAGATAAACATTTTCCTAGTTCCCTCCTCCTGCCTTTTGTCTGTGCTCAAAGAAGGATGATGAAGGTGGTGAGGGGCCTGGAGCAGAGCCCTGTGAGGAGAGGCTGAGGGAGCTGGGGGTGTGCAGCCTGCAGAAGAGGAGGCTCAGGGCAGAGCTCATTGCCCTCCACAAGGGAAATTGTGGCCAGGTGGGGTTGGGCTCCTCTGCCAGGCAAGCAGCAACAGAAGAAGGGGACACAGCCTCAAGCTGTGCCAGGGAAGGTCTGGGCTGGATGTTAGGAGGAAGTTGTTGGCAGAGAGAGTGATTGGCATTGGAATGGGCTGCCCAGGGAGGTGGTGGAGTCACTGTGCCTGGAGGTGTTGAAGCAAAGCCTGGCTGAGGCACTTAGTGCCATGGTCTGGTTGATTGTCTAGGGCTGGGTGCTAAGTTGGGCTGGCTGAGCTTGGAAGTCTCTACCAGCCTGGTTGATTCTATGCTTCTAAGTTGTACCTGTTATAAAGATGCATTCTCTGGTTTTACTCTAGCCAGGGATAAGATGCTTTGCTCTATCTAGTTGTGCTTAATAACTCTTTAAACAAAACAAAAAACAAACAAACAAAACCCTCCCAGAACCCAAACTATTAATTCACGTAGAATCACAGAATGGTTTAGGTTGGAAGGGACCTCAAGGATCATTCAGTGCCACCCACCCCACCATAGGCAGGGACACCTCCCACTGGAACAAGTCACTCAAGGCCTCATCCAGCCTGGTCTTGAACATCTCCAGGCAGGGAGCAGCCACGACCTCCCTGGGCAACCTGTGCCAGTGTCTCACCACCCTCACTGCAAAGAACCCTTTTCTAACAGCTACTTTCAGTCTCCCCTCTGCCAGTTTAAACCCATTCCCCCTTGTCCTGTCATTACCAGACCTTGTCAATAGTCCCTCCCCAGACTTCCTGTAGTCCCCTTCAGATACTGGAAGGCCACTGTAAGGTGTCCTCAAAGACTTCTCTTCTCCAGGCTGTAGAGCTCCAACTCTTGTAGCCTGTCCTCAAAGCAGAGTTGCTGCAGCCCTCTGAGCATCTTTGTGGCCCTCCTCTGGACTGGCTCAAACACTTCCATGTCCTCCTTTTGTTGGGGGCTTCAGTTCCCCTTCTTGTTTTCCTAACAGTGCCTTGCTTGCTAAATTCCCTTCTGCCTGCCCCAACTCCAGCATCCCTTTGAGAAAATACATGTCAGTTCAGGTTCATTTTCCACTCTGTGACCTCATTGTCCTTCTGGTGCTGTGCTGTAATGGGCAGTGAACACTTCTGCAGCAGCACAGCAGCTGTGTGCTGGAAGGATCTGCAGAGCTTCACCAGAGCTCCCTGTCAGAGCTTGTACTGTGCTTCTTGGTGGTAGTAAGAGGGAGTTGATTGGTTTCCTGTTGTTGCACTCATGAAAGCACAGGCCCATTGGGGTTGCTGATCGGTTTGCAGCCTCACTGTTGTGCTGCTATGCTCATTCACCTTCTGTCCTCAGACCTGGTGTGCTAGTTTGAGCCTAGCTAGAATGTTTTGGTGAGAAGAATTAGATCACAGGCTGTGAAAAGGAAACAATGCTGCACTCATAGGCTTGCTGAGATGGGTAAGAACAAGAGCATAAATATAGGTAACAGAGTTGCTCTCTGGGCTTTATGGGACTAAACTTCTCTCTAACCTAACTTGCCATCTGTATGACTAATCCATCTGCTTCCTAACACCTCTGGTCAACCCTCCAGACTGCCTTGAGCATAAGACAAAGTCTTGGGTAAGGTAGAGGGGTGGGAGGAAGGTGGAAGGGTGGTTGGGAGTCCCTCCTGGGGACTCAGGTTTCTGGGAGGGCTGCTGTGTTTCTGTATTACTTTTTGACTTGTCTATTTCTGTATCTGTTGTAAATCTCTGCCTGTCTGTTGTGCTAAGCTGTAAATATGAAGCTGCACTCAGTTTCCAGAGCTGCTGAGTCTAGTCTGGGTGATTTTTCTTAGGGGAGGGGGAGGCAGGGAACACCCAAGCCATCACACTTGGTTTGATGGTTTGGGAGTTAACCACCCCCCCACTCTTATGAAATCCCCCAGACTAGACTCAGCTGAGCTGGAAGCTAAGGAATGAAGCTTTATATTCACAGCTTAGGACAAGATACTCACAGATATCTACAATATTTACAGATATCTACAATATTTACAGCTATAGGCAGAAATATACAAGTAAAAGGTAACACAGAAACACAACAGCCCTGCCAGAAACCTGAGTCCACAGGGTAGGCTCCCAACCACCATTCCACCTCCTTCTCAACCCCTCATCTTATCTCAGGTTTGCCTTATGTGCAAAGTGAGATGAGAGGATGGGCAAGGGGGGTTAGAAAGCAGAAGGATTAGTTACACACAAGCAGCTCCGTGCACCCACTGCAGCAGACACACACTCACACCCTTGCTCTCCCACTGTCTTATCTATGTTTGTGTTCCTGTTCTTCTCTATCTCAGCAAGCCTGTGAGTGCAGCAGCCATCACCACTGTTTCCTTTTCACAGCCTAGCATCTAATTCCTCTCACTAAAATATTCCAATTACCCTCAAACCAGCACACCTGGCCAGGCTCTCCCTGGGCAGCTAATTCCTATTTCTCACTTTTCTCCTCGAGGCCACAAAAGCAGAGTGACAAAGATCACATTGGGTGATCCCACTAGAACAGGTTGCTCAAAGCCTCATCCAACCTGGGACAAAGATCACATTGGGTGATCCCACTAGAACAGGTTGCTCAAAGCCTCATCCAGCCTGGCCTTGAGCATCTCCAGGGAGGTTGTGGAGCACAGAAGCACCCAATGTGATCGAAGATCACATTGGGTGCTTCTGTGCTCCACAACCTCCCTGGGCAACCTGTGCCAGCATCTCACCACCCTCACTGCAAACTTCTTTCTAATGCAGGTAGCAAAGCAATCCCTGTGTGAGCAAAGCACAACCTCTCACACCCAATGTGGTGTGTCGAGTGATGTGGCAAAATTTGTCCTTCAAAGATACTGTGAGATTGCTTTCTCTTCACCTTGCCCCTCACTCTGACCTCCTCAGTGAGCTCTGTGCTGGCACAGCAGCCAGCAGCCCACCTGAAGTTCTGGCACCAGCATTTGCATGGTGATATTTGTGCAGCAGAGCTGCACCTTAGCTGACTTTTAAGTTTGATGGACTAACTCATTGCAGGTTTTCATCATGTCAAGTAAATGTCTTCTAAGTCAGATGAAAATGGGGCTGAGTAGCTTTTCTTTAGAGAGCTGGAACCTGCATATTAACACAGACCAACCTTTCTGCCTGTGTGTGGTTAGCTCTTAGAAGCCTTTTCAGGAAGTAAATACTTTGGTTTTGATGCATCTGTCTAAAGACCTAACCACTTGTATCATGCTTTCAGACTAAAAGCTGTCTGAAATGTTAGCTAATGGAGTTTGAGCTATGTTTTCAGACACTAAACTCACCGTGTCAGTGGGACTTAGACACTGTCTGAAAACATTCCTGAGCAATTGTTGATAAAGAGCAATATTAACTTGTGGCTTTCACTGTGGAAAGTGATTGCAGCAAGCAAAGGCCTTAATTAAATTGCACCTTAGCCCTAATCACAGAATGAACCAAATTGGAAGAGACCTTTGAGATCCTGGAGTCCAACCTGTCACCTAACACCTTCTAAGTAACTAAACCATGGCACTAAGTGCCTCATCCAGTCTCCTCTTAAACACCTCCAGGGACAGCCACTCCACCACCTCCCTGGGCAGCCCATTCCAATGCCAGTCACCCATTCTGTGAAGAACTTCTTCCTAACACCCAGCCTAAACCTGCCCTGGCACAGCTTGAGACTGTCCTCTTGTTCTATCCCTGGTTCCCTGGGAGGCAACCTCCCTGGGAGGAGAGACCAACCCCACCTGGCTACAACCTTCCTTCAGGTAGTTGTAGAGAGCAGTAAGGTTTCCCCTGAGCCTCCTCTGCTGCAGGCTGCACACCCCCAGCTCCCTCAGCCTCTCCTCACAGGGCTGTGCTCTAGGCCCCTCCCCAGCTTCATTGCCCTTCTCTGGACACTTTCCAGCACCTCAACATCTTTCTTAAATTGAGGGGCCCAGAACTGGACACAGCACTCAAGGTGTGTAGTAGCCACAATCACAGCAAACAGTGGAAATTCTGATGCCCCTTTAGAAAGAGAAGTGTGAAAATCCTAGCCATGGGGCCAACAGGTGGTGCAAATGGGATGTGGATGCCAGAAATCCTTGTTGGATAAATGAGAATTATGCAAAAAAAATAGATTGAAAACATCATTCAGGAGATTGAATGTTTTAGGCTGATAGCTGCATGATTTGATTCTCAGTTTGCATGCACAGGTGAGACGGTTAGCCCCTGCCTTGAGCAGACAGTTGCTGTGATTGCCCAAACAGTGCAAAATGGATGGGTGGGCAGAGGCCAATGGGATGAGATTGAACAAGGCCAAGTGCAGGGTTCTGCACTTTGGTCACAACAACCCCAAGCAGCACTACAGGCTGGGGACTGAGTGGCTGGAGAGCAGCCAGGAGGAAAGGGACCTGGGGGTACTGGTAGATAGTAAGCTGAAGATGAGGCAGCAGTGTGCCCAGGTGGCCAAGAGAACCAATGGCATCCTGGTCTGCATCAGGAGCAGTGTGGCCAGTAGGACAAGGGAGGTTATTCTGCCCCTGTACTCAGCACTGGTCAGGCCACACTTTGAGTGCTGTGTCCAGTTCTGGGCTCCTCAGATCAAGAGAGATGTTGAGGTGCTGGAACATGTCCAGAGAAGGGCAACAAAGCTGGTGAGGGGCCTGGAACACAAATCCTATGAGGAGAGGCTGAGGGAGCTGGGCCTGTTTAGCCTGCAGAAGAGGAGGCTCAGGGGTGATCTTATTACTGTCTACAACTACCTGAAGGGGCATTGTAGCCAGGTGGGGGGTGGCCTCTTCTCCCAGGTAACCAGCAATAGAACAAGGGGACAGAGTCTCAAGTTGTGCCAGGGTAGGTCTAGGCTGGATGTTAGGAAGAAGTTCTTCACAGAGAGAGTGATTGGCATTGGAATGGGCTGCCCAGGGAGGTGGTGGAGGCACCGTCCCTGGGGGTCTTCAAGCAAAGCCTGGCTGAGGCACTTAGTGTCATGGTCTGGTTGACTGGATAGGGCTGGGTGCTAGGTTGGACTGGATGAGCTTGGAGGTCTCTTCCAACCTGGTTGATTCTGTGATTCTATGAGGCTGTGTTCAAAGCCCATTTCTAAATGCTGCATTCTCTACATAAAACTCTTTTTTTCCTCCCCTTTTTATGGCCATTTCAGAAGCACTTTGTGGTTGAAATGCAGTTGTTTTCCAGAGTAAAAAGGTTTTACTGAGGAGGTGGTTGACCTGAGCTGCTTGTAAGAGCATTTCACTTTGGAAGCAGTCGGCGACGAACAGGAAGCGATTTTTGCGGCAAGGCTTCTGCAGTGCAGTGGTTGAGCGTTCTCAGAAGGGAAGTGCTTGGTTGTTTTTAAAAGGAGCTTAAATATAGCAATTCATAAGATTTTCAACCTCCCAGTTCTAGGTAAAGAAGACTTGTGATATTCTTTGGCAGGGTCTCAAAGGCCACCGGCTTTGCTGTTTGTGTTTTGCACGGCTGCGTCGTCGTTTCGAGTGCAGTCTGGCTGAGAAGGGAAGCGAGCTGCAGGTCACGTTCTTCTCAACAGGTTGTGTGAGGGTAGAAAGGCACAAGCATGGAATCACAGAAAAAAAGGGGAAGGGGGAATATCAAAGGAGCTTTGTATCAGGTGGGCAGGTGGCAGCACGGAATCTATCACAGTATCATCATCATCAGGGTTGGAAGAGACCTCACAGATCATCAAGTCCAACCCTTTACCACAGAGCTCAAGGCCAGACCATGGCACCAAGTGCCACGTCCAGTCCTGCCTTGAACAGCTCCAGGGACGGCGACTCCACCACCTCCCCGGGCAGCCCATTCCAGTGTCCAATGACTCTCTCAGGGAAGAACTTTCTCCTCACCTCCAGCCTAAATTTCCCCTGGCATAGCTTGAGGATGTGTCCTCTTGTTCTGGTGCTGGCCACCTGAGAGAAGAGAGCAACCTCCTCCTGGCCACAACCACCCCTCAGGTAGTTGTAGACAGCAATAAGGTCTGCCCTGAGCCTCCTCTTCTCCAGGCTAACCAATCCCAGCTCCCTCAGCCTCTCCTCATAGCTTCTGTCAGTTCATAGGATCATAGTATTATAGGATGTCAGGGGTTGGAAGGGACCCAAAGAGATCAGAGTCTAACCCCACTGCTGGAGCAGGACAGTACTATCTAGCACAGCTCACAGAGGAACACATCCAGACAGGCCTTGGAAGGCTCCAGAGAAGGAGACCCCACAGCCTCTCTGGGGAGCCTGTGTCAGTGCTCTGGGACACTTACAGTAACCCTTGTGTTGAGGAGGAACCTCTTGTGCTGCAATTTAAACCCACTACTCCTTGTCCTATCCCGGGGAGCAAGCACAGTTTGTGCTCAGGTTATCCATCCGCATGTAGAAGTTCAGCGTTTGGGTGGAGGGTTTCTCTGTAATACACAATTCATCCTTGTCCTCAAGGAAAGGCAGATTTGTATAGAATCAGTCAGGGTTGGAAGGGACCACAAGGATCATCTAGTTCCAACCCCCCTGCCATGCCCAGGGACACCCTACCCTAGAGCAGGCTGCACACAACCTCAGCCAGCCTGGCCTGAAACACCTCCAGCCATGGGGCCTCAACCCCCTCCCTGGGCAACCCATTCCAGCCTCTCACCACTCTCATGCTCAACAACTTCCTCCTCACCTCCACTCTGACTCTCTCCACCTCCAGCTCTGCTCCATTCCCCCCAGTCCTGGCATTCCCTGACAGCCTCAAAAGTCCCTCCCCAGCTTTTTTGTAGCCCCCTTCAGATGCTGGAAGGCCACAAGAAGGTCACCTGGGAGCCTCCTCTGCTCCAAACTGCACAGCCCCAACTCTTTCAGTCTGTGCTCACAGCAGAGCTGCTGCAGCCTCTCAGCATCTTCCTGGCCCTTCTCTGAACACTGACACAGGTTGCCCAGTGAGGTTGTGGATGACAGAATCACAGAATGTGATCAAAGGTCACATTGGGTGCTTCTGTGCTCCACAACCTCCTTGGAGGTGTTCAAGGCCAGGTTGGATGAGGCTTTCAGCAACCTGTTCTAGTGGGAGGTGTCCCTGCCTATGGCAGGAGGTTGGAACTGGCTGAGCTTTGAGGTCCCTTCCAACCTAACCCATTCTATTAGGTAAAAAAAATAATCCTTTGTGTGTGTCTTTTAAAAAGAAAAAACCCAAAAGGAAAGTATCTTCTGTGTTACTCCTTGGAGCAGGTGAGGTTTGTTATGGGCCAGCAGAAGAGGTGGTTTGTCACTGCAGCTTAGTCACCATCCCAGTAGCGTCAGTGAGACCTTTTCTCTTTAGCTTCCACCCTGCTTCGGTCTGGAGAGAGCAGCTGAGCAGCAGCAGTGATATCATGGAGGGACTGTGTGTGTGCTTTGTGGCTGCTGCTAGGGAGAACTGCCTGTCATGGGCCTCAGGAGCCCCCATGGGTTTTCAGCTGGGCTCAGGGATGGCTTCTTTTTGCAACCACTTCAAAAAGGACACTTAAAACGTCATCTGCCTGCGAAGTGAAAGTGATGAACACGTTCTAGAGGCTGTGGATACTGCTGGGAAGTCCCTGTGCAATCAAGGATTCAGGCATCTTCACCATGACTAAATATGGCCTGAAAATTCATACTTCTTCATCTGCTTCTACTCATAACCCCAGTGATTGTGTCAGTCTCCACTGTGCTCAGGCTTTGGTAAGACAGCTGCGTAGAGTCCAGGAACCTACGTCTAGGAAACTGCACTTAGTTTGGCAGGGAAAAGAAGATTTTATTTGCTCTGTGGTGTCTACAAGGCAGCATTTGTTGTTTATAGGAATGTGTCCAGATGGGGAACAAAGCTGGCGAGGGGTCTGGAGCAGAGCCCTGTGAGGAGAGGCTGAGGAAGCTGGGGGGGTGCAGCCTGCAGCAGAGGAGACTGAGGGCAGAGCTCATTGCTGTCTGCAACTGCCTGAAGGGAGGCTGTAGCCAGGTGGGGTTGGGCTCTGCTGCCAGGCAAGCAGCAAAAGAAGAAGAAGGGGACAGAGTCTGAAGCTTTGCCAGGGGTGGTCTAGGCTGGATGTGAGGAGGAAGTTGTTGTCAGAGAGAGTGATTGGCATTGGAATGGGCTGCCCAGGGAGGTGGTGGAGTTGCCGTGCCTGGAGGTGTTGAAGCCAAGCCTGGCTGAGGCACTTAGTGCCATGGTCTGGTTGATTGGCTAGGGCTGGGTGCTAGGTTGGGCTGGGTGAGTTCAGAGGTCTCTTCCGGCCTGGTTGATCCTATGATACATGTTAAGGATGTGTTGATCCTTTTAACTGTCATGAAAAGGGAGCTGAAAGTATTGGACAACCTTCAGTGTGATGTGGTATAAAAGCAAATGAAACTCTCTGGTTCCTGAAAATGTATTCCTCCTCCTCTCCCCACATACTGCTTTTTCAAGCTCTATGATAAGTGGAACATAGACCTTCTTAAGCTGATTGCATCTGATTGAATCTATGACTCTATGATTCAAAGTCTGTTAATCACATTATATCCAGATGAGACAGAGAAGTTTTGGGGAACCCCACAGTGTTTGCATCACATTTGAGGGATCCATACCTTTATTCCAGAATTAGTGACATGGAATGTAGAAGGGAGAATCTGAGTGGTCCATGTAAGCTGTAAAGAAAAATGCAGTCAGTGATATCCAGGCAGTTGTTATGTGGAGTTTGAGTCCTCTGATTACAGGCAAGCAGCAATAGAACAAGAGGACACAGTCTCAAGTTGTGGCAGGGGAGGTCTAGGCTGGATGTTAGGAGGAAGTTGTTGGCAGAGAGAGTGATTGGCATTGGAATGGGCTGCCCAGGGAGGTGGTGGAGGCACCGTGCCTGGAGGTGTTGAAGCAAAGCCTGGCTGAGGCACTTAGTGCCATGGTCTGGTTAATTGGCCAGGGCTGGGTGCTAGGTTGGGCTGGATGATGTTGGAGGTCTCTTCCAACCTGGTTGATTCTATGAGAAGAGATGTGAGCTTTCAGTCTGAGGCTGGGGATTGTTGTATGCCATAGACCTTCCTCTGGAAATCCTGTGCCTTTCTGTAAAGGAGGAGGAAATGAGCTTGGGAGGTCAGATTCATCTAGGCTGGGTGCTAGGTTGGACTGGATGATCTTGGAGGTCTCTTCCAACCTGGTTGGTTCTGTGATGTTGACTTCATTCCTTTGTTGGCAGTGGAGTTACTCCAGTGTCACTGAGAAAACTCCTGCTCTGCTGAGGGTTTGGTTTTGGTTGTTCTCACCTCTTATAGCAGAGAAAAGTCAGTCAGATCTCTGAAGTAATTAAAAATGCCCCAAAGCCTCCTCTCATGACCTTTGCAAAATGTCAGCCTTGCCTAACCTCGGCATAGAGGCTCTGGGTGACAGAGGGGAGCACTGCCGGTGGCTCAGACCTCTCTCAGGGCTGGTGAGAGCTGAGGGAAGATGGACCTCCCGTGGAGACATGTGGATGTCCAGTTCTTTCTGGGCTTTGCTGCTGTGAGGCCTGGCAAAGCCACTCATCCAGGAGCTGCTTTCCAAAACCAAAGACTTCTTTTGGGCAGTGTCTGACAGAAGGTTGTAGCACATATCGAGAGCTCCATGCGAGTCCTGCTCTGCTGTCTGCAGCTGTGGATGGAAATCATAGAATCATAGAATCAACCAGGTTGGAAGAGACCTCCAAGATCATCCAGTCCAACCTAGCACCCAGCCCTATCCAATCAACCAGACCATGGCACTATGTGCCTCATCCAGGCTTTGCTTGAAGACCCCCAGGGACGGTGCCTCCACCACCTCCCTGGGCAGCCCATTCCAATGCCAATCACTCTCTCTGTGAAGAACTTCTTCCTAATATCCAGCCTATCCTACCCTGGCACAACTTGAGACTCTGTCCCCTTGTTCTGTTGCTGGTTGCCTGGGAGAAGAGGCCACCCCCCACCTGGCTACAATGCCCCTTCAGGTAGTTGTAGACAGTAATAAGATCACCCCTGAGCCTCCTCTTCTCCAGGCTAAACAGGCCCAGCTCCCTCAGCCTCTCCTCATAGGATTTGTGCTCCAGGCCCCTCACCAGCTTTGTTGCCCTTCTCTGGACATGTTCCAGCACCTCAACATCTCTCTTGAATTGAGGGGCCCAGAACTGGACACAGCACTCAAGGTGTGGCCTGAGCAGTGCTGAGTACAGGGGCAGAATAACCTCCCTTGTCCTGCTGGCCACACTGCTCCTGATGCAGGCCAGGATGCCATTGGCTCTCTTGGCCACCTGGGCACACTGCTGCCTCATCTTCAGCTTACTATCTATCAGTACCCCCAGGTCCCTTTCCTCCTGGCTGCTCTCCAGCCACTCAGTCCCCAGCCTGTAGTGCTGCTTGGGGTTGTTGTGGCCAAAGTGCAGAACCCTGCACTTGGCCTTGTTCAATCTCATCCCATTGGCCTCTGCCCACCCATCCAGCCTGGCCAGGTCCCTCTGCAGGCCTGTCCAGGTCCCACTGAGAAGCTATTGCCTGGTTCCACTTCCTTTCTGACCATCAAGCCATCCTGTGACAGCCTTTTTACTCCTCTTTCCTCCTTCCTAAGGAGCAAAGCTTAGTTCTGCTTCGCATTGCTGGCCAAAAGGAGGTGCAGAAGGGAAAGCAGAGGGAGCTGTAACGCTGCTGGACTTGGCCTGTATTTCTGGGAGAGGATGTAAGGATGAACTAAAGTCTTTTTTTGATCAGAAAACTCAGACTGCAGCAAGTTTGCTTGGCAGAACTTTATTCCCAGGAATCACTTTGGGCACTGCTCTAGCTTGTGCTTAATGCTCTAGCTGAGAGCACTGAGCGTGGGGTGTGGGCAGGAGCGGGGCTGCAGCACTTGGTATGCCTCTGTGTTGCCTGTGTGACAGAGGGAAAAACACAAACCACAATCGTCAGGTTCTTAACCTATTCATGACACAAAGCTGCTGCTCTGTCACTGTGACTGACATCCCTTCTTGTGTTGTTTCTTGCCAGACAGACACAATTTCACTGGAAATCAGGACGCTGTATCCTTCTGTACCTGAAGATGCAGAACAAAGAGCAGAGAATCTGTTTGTGAAGCAGGTAAATGTCTTTAATTTGAAATAAACTGTATCACAGTATCACTAAGGTTGGCAGAGACCTCACAGATCATCAAGTCCAACCCTTTAGCACAGAGCTCAAGGCCAGACCATGGCACCAAGTGCCACGTCCAATCTTGCCTTGAACAGCTCCAGGGACGGCGACTCCACCACCTCCCCGGGCAGCCCATTCCAGTGTCCAATGACTCTCTCAGGGAAGAACTTTCTCCTCACCTCCAGCCTAAATCTCCCCTGGCACAGCCTGAGGCTGTGTCCTCTTGTTCTGGTGCTGGCCACCTGAGAGAAGAGAGCAACCTCCTCCTGGCCACAACCTCCCCTCAGGTAGTTGTAGACAGCAATGAGGTCTGCCCTGAGCCTCCTCTTCTCCAGGCTAACCAATCCCAGCTCCCTCAGCCTCTCCTCGTAGGGCTGTGCTCAAGGCCTCTCCCCAGCCTCGTCGCCCTTCTCTGGACACGCTCAAGCATCTCAATGTCCCTCCTAAACTGGGGGGCCCAGAACTGAACACAGCACTCAAGGTGTGGTCTAAGCAGTGCAGAGTCCAGGGGCAGAATGACCTCCCTGCTCCTGCTGGCCACACCATTCCTGATGCAGGCCAGGATGCCACTGGCTCTCTTGGCCACCTGGGCACACTGCTGGCTCATGTTCAGCCAGCTGCCTACCAACACCTCCAGGTCCTTTTCCACCAGGCTGCTCTCCAGCCACTCTGTCCCCAGCCTGTAGTGCTGCTTGGGGTTGTTGTGGCCAAAGTGCAGAACCCTGCACTTGGCCTTGTTCAGTCTCATCCCATTGGCCTCTGCCCACCCATCCAGCCTGGCCAGGTCCCTCTGCAGGGCTCTCCTACCCTCCGAGACATCCACACCCATGCCTGGTATTATCTGCAAACTTACTGCTGCTGGACTCAATCTCCTCATCCAGACCATCAATAAAGATGTTGAACAGGACTGGGCCCAGCACTGATCCTTGGGGCTCACCACTAGTGCCAGCTGCCAACTGGATGTGGCACCATTCACCACCACTCTCTGGGCTCTGCCCTCCAGCCAGTTCCTGACCCAGCACAGAGTGAATCTGTCCAAGCCATGAGCTGCCAGCTGTGCCAGGAGCTTGTTGTGGCAGACACTGTCAAAGGCTTTGCTGCAGTCCAGGCAGACTCCATCCACAGCCTGCCCCACACTCACCAGGCAGGAACCTGATCCTAAAAGGAGATCAGGTTGGTGAGACAGGACCTGCCCTTCCTAAACCCCTGCTGGCTGGGCCTGATCCCTTGGCCATCCTGCAGGTGCTTTGTGATGACACTCGAGATGACCTCTTCCCTGACCTTGCCTGGCACTGAGGTCAGGCTGGCAGCTCTGTAATGTGTGTATTCTACCTTTTTGCCCCAGACTGAGTGTTTTCCACACCTGACTGCTGGGTTCAGATGAGCGTGAGCTCTTTCATATGCACTACAGCTGCAGGATAACTTGTGGAGGAAAAGCCAATTGCAGGCAAAGAGGGAGGTTATTAAAAATTGAATCCAAGATTAGACAGACATGTAGCTGTATGGAAGAAGACATTTTCCAGGCTGGTCCCATTTCTCTTCAGCAGATCTAGAAGGAGCAATAACAACTTATTGCCAGCTCAGGTTTCCTGAACTTTGCCATCTTTCTTAATCTGACAGCAGGGTTAAAAGGTATCAGAGTCTGTGGAATTACCTGTCTTCCCAGGAGCCTCACTGCCCTTTCAGCATTTTGGGCTCTGCTCTTTGTTTTAAGGTTCTGCAAGCTGCTGTGCTTGTGGCTCTGCATAGGAAGTGATGGGTCTAAAAATGGAATGTGCTGCATGGGGCCTGGGAATCATTAGAGCTGAACCTTCTGAGGGGATGCTAATGACAACCCAGTAAAATACATATTGAGCACATGTATTAGCTTCCCCTGCAACAGCAGTGAGCCCAGGGGAGAAAAGCAATGGAAAAAACCAGTACTGTGGAACTGAGCCTGTGCATAGAATAGCAGCAGGATAAGACCATCTTTTAAAGTAGTAATGAGTATATTCCACTTTGTCTCAAAAGCTTTATATGAAACCTTTCTTTCCAGGAGGAAGGTGGTTTCTAGCCCAAACTAAAGGAAAACTTAGCTTGGGGTGCTGTGAAGAGCTGTGGTTGTAGTCTCCTGCAGCAATTGCACAAATCTTTCCTGACCCAGCAGCAGTCTCTGGTGTTCCAGGCTGGCATTCAGTGCTTCTGAAGAGATGAGAGGTCTTACTCTTCAGCAAGGACAGTGAAGTGCTGAAGCATGGCCAAAGAAGAACAACAAAGCTGGTGAAGAGTCCTCTGAGGAGTGGCTGAGGGATGTGAGGTTGTTAAGTCTGGAGAAAAGGAGGCTGAGTGGAGACATTCTTGCTCTCAACAGCTCCCTGAGAGGTGGTTGGAGTGAGGTGGGTGTTGGTCTCTTCTCCTGTGTAACAAGCCCTGATAAGAGGAAATGGCCTCAAGTTGTGCCAGGGCAGTTTTAGGTTTGGACATTCTTCCCAAAAAGGTTCCCCTAAAGGATTTTCAAGCCTTGAAACTGGATGCCCATGGAAGTGGTGGATTCACCATGCCTGGAGAAGGATTCAGAAGATGCACAGATGTGCTGAGGGTGCATTAGTGGTGACCTGGCTGTGCTGGGTTAACGGTTTGACTTGGTGGTCTTAAAAGTCTCTTCAGGCAAGACACTGCTGTGGTTCTATATGCAGGAGTGCAGTTTGCAGTCCTCACTTTGCTGCAGCTGTGAAAAAGCCAACACTTCACTCAGTGAAGGAGTCCTCTCCTCAAATACATTATGCTGTCAGAGCAGTGGAGGCACCTGTCTAGTGTGTAGTTGACTATCTGTTGGTTGACTGCAGTTGTTACAACCCAGGAACAAATGTCCAATTCCCAAGTGGAATGCTGGGGAGGCTCTCCAAAGGGCCTGTGCAGCTTCATCTGGCTGAAGGAGTTTTCATGTTAGCCACAAGTGGTGATGGCTGTCTCTGAGCAGTGCCATGTGTGACTCAGTCTCAGTAGTTTAGTGAGTTGTGACATGAGAACGTGGAGCAAATTGGTCAACTACAAGTGAAGGGTCTGTAGTCTGAGGATGTGGCTCTGAAATTATTTCCTGAGCTCAGATCCATCAGCTCCTGTCTCATCCTTCTGAACATTTGGTGATGTTCTGATGGTCTTGTCCATGAGGTACTGCTAGGTCAGCTAAAGGGGTTGTCAGAAGCCTGTTGGTAATGCTTTAAAGCCCTGTCTCTTCCTGGGTGTGCATCTCCTACTGATGGCAGTAGAAAGGCTTTACTTTCACTTTAGCTCTTGTGTTGCTAGAGCCCTTCAAGGGTCAGGTGTTTTTCCCCAGCCCTTACCATTATCCATGTGTATGACAGCTTGGGGATTAGCTCAGGTTGCCTTTGCTTCAGTGGTCATAAACAGCACCTAGAGGTGTGCCAGGAGGGCTGACCTGCCTGTGTGGTGTTCATCTGTGGATGCAGAAGAGCTGACGAGCCAGATGAAGAAAGATGAGGCTGATGTTGCTGAGGAAAGCTCTCAGTGCAGATAGCCTCTGATACTACCTACCTGGAGAGGAAGGATTGTGCCTCTGGTTGTCTCATTCTGTTCTCTTAATACTGCTTTTAGATTCCTCAGTAACCAAAACCTTTCATAGATGATGATGATCTTCAGAAGTTGCAGTAATGGGTGAGGCAAAAGAATGTACTTTAAATAAGATGTCACAGAATCAGCCAGGTTGGAAGAGACCTCCAAGCTCATCCAGTCCAACCTAGCACCCAGCCCTGGCAATCAACCAGACCATGGCACTAAGTGCCCCAGCCAGGCTTGGCTTCAACACCTCCAGGGACAGTGACTCCACCACCTCCCCTGGGCAGCCCATTCCAATGCCAATCACTCTCTCTGCCAACAACTTCCTCCTAACATCCAGCCTAGACCTCCCCTAGCACAGCTTGAGACTGTGTCCCCTTCTTCTGTTGCTGCTTGCCTGGGAGAAGAGCCCAACCCCACCTGGCTACAGCCTCCCTTCAGGTAGCTGCAGACAGCAATGAGCTCTGCCCTGAGCTTCCTCTTCTGCAGGCTGCACACCCCCAGCTCCCTCAGTCTCTCCTCACAGGGCTGTGCTCCAGGCCCCTCATCATCTTTGTTACCCTTCTCTGGACGTGTTCCAGTCCCTCAACATCTCTCTTGAATTGAGGAGCCCAGAAATGGACACAGCACTCGAGTTGTGGCCTGAGCAGTGCTGAGTACAGCTGTCCTACTGGCCATACTGTTCCTGTTACAGGGCAGGATGCCTGATGCAGGGAAGCTGTCACCTTGTTTACACTTGAGGAGTGGCTGGTGCTGAGGTGGAAAGCAGATGACGTTGAACAGCAAAGAAGGTGGCCATGCAAGACCTTGGAAACTGAAAGCAAAGAGCTTCCAGTGCTGCAGAGGAAGCTGCACTTAAGAAATAACCTAGATATGGTAGAGTCCTTGGGAATGGGCTGTGCAGCCTGCCAGATAAACAGTGCAGGCCTGTGCAGACATGTGCCAGGCCTTCCACAACCCAAAGCTTCCACTTCCCCAGCTGTATTTCTCCTCCTGCCAGTCCACTTGAGCTCCGCAGCCCCTGCCCTGGTGCCTCTGCTCTTTGCCAGGATCACCTCTGGCCTCTTGATGAAATCTCTCTGCCTCTAGAAAGGTTTTCTCACTCCTCAAAACTCAGGTCCCAGTGTATTTCTCCTCATTGCTAAAATTCAATCTCCAATAGTAATAATAATTTCCACTTAATAACCAGATTATTAAAAGTCACAAGAGGCAGCCAAAGGATGTGGGTTTCAGTGGGGATATTCTGAAGAGACAGTCTGTTCTGTTTGGGACTTTTTTTGTACCTGTAGTGGTTTGGGTGTTCCCTGCCCCCCCACACTTTGGAAATCACCCAGACTAGACTCAGCCAGCTCTGGAAATTGAATGAAGCTTATATTTACAGCTGGCACAATAGGCAAGCAGAGATTTACAGTTATAGACAGAAGTAGACAAGGGAAAAGGTAATGCAGAAACACAGCAGCCCTCCCAGAAACCTGAGTCCCCAGGAGGGGCTCCCAACCACCCCTTCACCTACCCTCTACCCCTCTCAACCTTACCCCAGTCCCAAGGAAGAATGGAGGCTTGGCCAGGGGCTTAGGAAGCAAAGTGGCTTAGCCCAAAATGGAGAGTGAGGTTAGAGAGTAAGATGCAGCTCAGCCAGCAGCCCCAGCCAGAGTGATGTGCTGAGTGTCTTAGCTACGTTTTGACATATTTTTATACATCTCAGCAAGCCTATGAGTGCAGTAGACATCACCATTGTTTTCATTTCACAGCCTATGATCTACTCCTCACCAGAACATTCTAGCTAGCTTCAAACTAGCACAGTACCTAGATCTAGCTTGCTGTGGATAGAAGCAACAAGCCCATTTGAGGCCAGAGTTAGCTGTGGCTTGCTTTGTGTGAATTTACTGGCTGATATCTGAATGTGCTTCTTGTCCCCTTTGACTTTTGTCTTGATTAGTGCTCTTTTTTTCCTGGAGGAGCACAAGAAACCTTTAGAGTCATACATTAAAATGCTATGGCTTGCTCTGTGCTATTCACAACTGTGCTTTTGAACACAGCAGTCTGTAATGTTCACGGTCAAAGCCTGCGTTGAGACCTTCTCTGTGGGTTTTAATTGCATCTGTTGGAGAGATCTGCTAAGTGAAAAAAGCATCACAGGGAAGAAATGATCCTTTTTGTGGAAGACTCAGTTGGCCTTTACATTTCCAAGCAGAAACTGAGTGAAGTGTGAATTGGAGGGTGTCTGTGCTCATCCTCAGCATCCACTGAAGGAGCTGTTCATGCTCATTGGGAACAGGGTCTATGTTGATCTTGTGAGGGCATTCTCATAGCCCAGGTGACTAGCATATACCTTTAACTAAAATTCAGATCACACAACTGCAAGAGTGACCAAGTTGTTGCAGGAAGATTCACATAACAGGTTAGTTTAGAATCATAGAATCAGCCAGGTTGGAAGAGACCTCCAAGATCATCCAGTCCAACCTATCACCCAGCCCTATCCAATCAACCAGACCATGGCACTAAGTGCCTCAGCCAGGCTTTTCTTGAAGACCCCCAGGGACGGTGCCTCCACCACCTCCCTGGGCAGCCCATTCCAATGGGAAATCACTCTCTCTGTGAAGAACTTCTTCCTAATATCCAGCCTATACCTACCCTGGCACAACTTGAGACTGTGTCCCCTTGTTCTATTGCTGGTTGCCTGGGAGAAGAGGCCACCCCCCACCTGGCTACAATGCCCCTTCAGGTAGTTGTAGACAGTAGTTTTGTTTCTCTCTATCCAAAGTGCAATGTGATGGTTTGGGGGTTCCCCACCTCCCCACACTTTGGAAAATCACCCAGACTAGGCTCAGCCAAGCTGGAAATTGAATGAAGCTTTATATTTACAGCTTAGCACAATAGGCAAGCAGATAGTTACAATAGACAAGCAGATAGTTACAGTCTGTGCAGCTATAGACAGCAATAGGCAAGGTAAAAGGTAATACAGAAACACAACAGCCCTCCCAGAAACCTGAGTCCCCAGGAGGGACTCCCAGCCACCCTTCTACCTTCCTCCCACCCCTCTACCTTACCCAAGACTTTGCCTTATGCTCAAGGTAGCTTGGAGGGTGAGCCAGGGGGGTTAGGGAGCAGATGGATTAGTCATACAGATGGCAGGATAGATTAGAGAAAGAGGTTGAGCCACAGAGAGGCAGGTGGTGACTCTTGTTTATATTTATCATTTTGCTCTTACAGATCTCAGCAAGCCTATGAGTGCAGCAGACATCAGCACTGTTTCCTTTTCACAGCCTGTAATGTGATTCTGCTCACTGAAGCATTCTAGCTAGGTTTGAGCTAGCATGTGCAAACAATATTGGAGTGGTGTAGGACCATGGCTGTCATGAGCAGGCTTTGGGCCTGACCCAGCAAGGCTCAGTGAGTCAGAATGCATCAGCATTGTGTTAGTTCCCAGAGCATATGCTGTTATTTCATGTTGCCTCATGGTCAGGGTTTGCTCTGCATCCTGTAAGATAATGAAGGGTTATGTCAGACCAAGAAGTAGATGCTAGATGTACAAGAGATGTGTTTGCTGCTGCCTGTCTTCCAGTTGTGCTGAGCTGCTCAGTTCAGTGTCAGGGTGGGAGAGAAGTGTTTACAAATCCCCATCCACTTCCCTGCTGCCTTTTCCATCTGTCACTCGAATAAAGCTGTCACAGAAGACTGTGACCACACCCAAGATGAATTCCTATGAATTTATGGCTGCATATTCTACAGGTCTTACACCGGGTTTGAAAGGAGGATCTGTTAAACCAGCGCTGAGTGATTTAGGAAGTACCACCACTGAGTTTTCAGCCCATCTCACTTTCTGCTCCCACAGCCTGATATTCTCCTCTCTGTCCCACTTTGCTGCCTTTTCTTCTACCTTCTCTGTGTAGCTGTTGGTAGTTAAACATTTTTGGTTTATCTTTTATTCCATTTTCTTTGACTCCTGAATTCCTTCCCATGCCTTTCTGTGAGACCTGTCTTCCTTCTTCCCACCTCAGATGCCTTTCAGTGCTGCTACTTTTTTCTCTGCTGTAGATCTCCACCATCTTCCTTCCTGATGTGCCTCCTGATCCCTAACAGGGTAAATTTAGTGGGATGTAAAAACTTCATAGAGTATTTTGGCTTGGAAGAGGAATCAGCCAGGTTGGAAGAGACCTCCAAGCTCATCCACTCCAACCTAGCACCCAGCCCTAGACAATCAACCAGACCATGGCACTAAGTGCCTCATCCAGTCTCTTCTTGAACACCTCCAGGGATGGTGACTCCACCACCTCCCTGGGCAGCCCATTCCAGTTTCAGGTCCTCAAGGGAGGTTGTAGCCAGGTGGGGGTTGGTCTCTTCTCCCGGAAAACCGGCACTAAGTGCCTCATCCAGGCTTGGCTTCAACACCTCCAGGCATGGCAACTCCACCACCTCCCTGGGCAGCCCATTCCAATGCCAATCACTCTCTCTGACAACAATTTCCTCCTCACATCCAGCCTATACTGCCCCAGCACAACTTGAGATCTAGAGCAGATGAGAATCAGTGAAGCATATTAAACTGCTTCCAATCCCCTTCTCCATCATGAGTGATTCAGTGTGGTTGACTAAAAAGGGAAACTGTGCTTCAATATGTGGAAACATGAAGTAGCTTTTCCTTTAAGAGCTGTGCACCCAGCTGTGAAATAGAGGAGCACATCCTCTAGGACAAGGGACTCCCTCAGGTCATTGCTAGTTCTCTACCCTCCTTGCCTCTAGGTCGTTGTAGTAATCCTATTGTTGTTGTTTGTTTTTTCTCTTTAGGCTTGTAAATACTACAACTCCCAGTGGCACGTTGTGAACTACAAATATGAGCAGTATTCAGAAGACTTCCGACACTTACCACAGTAAGATCCAGCAGGAGTTGTTCTTTTTTTCGTTGTTCCCTCTTGGCTTTGTGTCCTCTTGCTGAGCCTTGCCCGTATTTGCACTTTGTCTCGTGTGCTCTGCTTGTTTTACAGTATTTATAGTGCCTTGCATTTTTAAAAGGGGAAGAAAAGGTCCTTCAGCAAAAGTTCAAGACTCTGCAGAATTCACCAGTGTCAACAAGCTCTGTTAGTGCTGATTCAAGAGCTCAGGAGAGTGTTTGCGTATTCAAAGCACAGTTGATACAGGAAAGCTGCCTCTCCCTTTGCCTTAATAATGCATAAAGGTCACTCACCTTTAGCTGGGATTAATTCTACTTTTACTTACCCTGTGTAACAGCAGAGTAGGATTTCAGCCGTGAGTAGTGCCCTGCAGAACTGGGTGCAGTGTGCTCAGCAGTGGTGACTGCAGGACTGGTGGCAGCCCCTGCAGGGCTGCAGAATCATAGAATCAGCCAGGTTGGAAGAGACCTCCAAGCTCAGCCAGTCCAACCTAGCACCCAGCCCTAGCCATTCAACCAGACCATGGCACTAAGTGCCCCAGCCAGGCTTGGCTTCAACACCTCCAGCAACAGAGACTCCACCACCTCCCTGGGCAGCCCATTCCAATGCCAATCACTCTCCCTGCCAACAACTTCCTCCTAACATCCAGCCTAGACCTCCCCTGGCAAAACTTGAGATTGTATCTTCTTGTTCTGTTGCTGCTTGCCTGGCAGCAGAGCCCAACCCCACCTGGCTACAGCCTCCCTGCAGGGAGCTGCAGACAGCAATGAGCTCTGCCCTGAGCCTCCTCTTCTGCAGGCTGCACACCCCCAGCTCCCTCAGCCTCTCCTCACAGGGCTGTGCTCCAGGCCCCTCCCCAGCCTTGTTGCCCTGCTCTGGACACCTTCCAGCACCTCAACATCTCTCTTGAATTGAGGAGCCCAGAACTGGACACAGCACTCAAGGGGTGGCCTGACCAGTGCTGGATACATGGGCAGAATGACCTCCCTCATGCTGCTGGCCACACTGCTCCTGAGCCAGCCCAGGATGTCCTTGGCTCTCCTCCCACTTGGACACACTGCTGGCTCGTGTTCAGCTACTACCTGCAGGCACCCACAGCTCCCTCTCTGCCTGGGTGCTCTCAGCCACTCTGGCCCCAGCCTGTAGTGCTGCTTGGGGTTCTTGTGGCCAAAGTGTAGAACCCTGCACTTGGCCTTGTTCAGTCTCATCCCATTGGCCTCTGCCCACCCATGCAGCCTGGCCAGGTCCCTCTGCAGGGCTCTCTGACTCTCCAGCAGCTCCACAGCTGCTCCTAGCTTGGTGTCATCTGCAAACTTACTGATGCTGGACTCAATCCCCTCGTCCAGATCATCAATAAAGATGCAAGTGTCTGGTCCTGCCATCTGTGCTTGCAGGCAGGGTGTTAAGATGAGTGTAAGGGTATTGGGAGAAGTAAGAAGTTCCTGGATTTGTATGGAATTGAATTAATAAATCAGTGCTGTTCATCATGCCTGAGCTTCTCCCCAGGCTTCTGTTGCTGACAGGTTTGTATCTCAGAACGGTTTCAGGGAGTTGTTAATTAATCATAGAATCATTTTGATTGGGAAAGAAATTTCACATCATCAAGTCCAACCTTTAACTCAGTACTGGCAGGACACCACTAACATGTCCCTCAGCACCACATCTACCTGGCTTTTTAATCCCTTCACAGATTGTGACTCCACCACTTTCTTGGGCAGCCTGTTCCAGTGCTTGACATCAGTTTGTGGGAAGAAGTTGTTCCTAATGTCCAACTTAAGCCTCCCATGGTACAACCTGTGGTTATTTCCTCTTGTCTTATTGCTTATTCCTCAGGAGAAAAGACTGACTCACACCTCTCTCCATCCTCCCTTTGGGTAGCTGTGGAGAATGAGAGAGTCTCCCCTCATCCTCCTTTTCTCCAGAGCTGCTCCTCAGGAGATTGCCTGCTGCTAGACCCTCCACAAGCCTCAGCACCCTTTTCTGGGTACACTCCAGCACCTCAGTGTCCTCGAAATCCAAAATGCCCAAACAGGGCTGTGTTACCTACTCATGCTGGAATTCAGGGCATTCAAATATTGATACTGGATTGGAAAATGGTTGTTCTGCACACTGAACACAGGAGCCCAAGCTTGTGTGAGATGGAAACCAGTGCTAAGTAAAGATACCTCGAGCACAAGCCCTATGAGGAGAGGCTGAGGGAGCTGGGATTGGTTAGCCTGGAGAAGAGGAGGCTCAGGGGTGACCTTATTGCTGTCTACAACTACCTGAGGGGTGGTTGTGGCCAGGAGGAGGTTGCTCTCTTCTCTCAGGTGGCCAGCACCAGAACAAGAGGACACAGCCTCAAGCTGCACCAGGGGAGATTTAGGCTGGAGGTGAGGAGAAAGTTCTTCCCTGAGAGAGTCATTGGACGCTGGAATGGGCTGCCCGGGGAGGTGGTGGAGTCGCCGTCCCTGGAGCAGTTCAAGGCAAGGTTGGACGTGGCACTTGGTGCCATGGTCTGGCCTTGAGCTCTGTGCTAAAGGGTTGGACTTGATGATCTCTGAGGTCTCTTCCAACCTTGGTGATACTGTGATACAGTTTCAGGAACGAATAAACTGGTTCTCCTGGTCCCTTTAGATGCAGTGTCCAGAAGGGTTTGTGCCGCAGCTTTCCCTCAGACCTGTGTTCTCTCTTGTCTGGTGGTGTCTTTAGGGACAGTGGCTGTGGTAGTACCACAAGCCATTAAGAGCAGTTTTGCTGAGTGCAGACTGCAAGCCTACCTTGTGTGAAGTACCCAATGTCCTGATTGGTTTAGAACTTTAATGCACTGAGTGCTCCAGAAGTAGGCTTGCAGCACAGCGGATTTCTGTCTAACCTTAAACATCTTCTCTCTTATGAAATATGCATTTGACAGACAGTACTTTGCACAAAAGGATGTCTGAGCTGCTTCTGGGCATGCCCTTCTGTGCAGTATCTTTGAATACAGTGCTTAATATGACCTCCTTTCCTGAGTTCATGCCCTAGGGATGTTAACATAGAATCATAGAACTAACCACGTTGGAAGACATCTCCAAGCTCATCCAGTCCTACCTAGTACTCAGCCCTAGCCAGTCATGGCACCAAGTGCTCCCTCCAGACTTCTCTCGAAGACTTCCAAGGATTGTGACTCCACCACCTCCCTGGGCAGCCCATTCCAATGCCAATCACTCTCTCTGACAACAACTTCCTCCTAACATCCAGCCCAGACTTCCCCTGGTACTAATTGAAATTGTATCTTCTTGTTCTGTTGCTGCTTGTCTGGCAGCAGAGCCCAACCCCACCTGGCTACAGCCTCCCTTCAGGTAGCTGTAGACAGCAATGAGCTCTGCCCTGAGCCTCCTCTTCTTCAGGCTGCACACCCCCAGCTCCCTCAGCCTCTCCTCACAGGGCTTTGCTCCAGGCCCCTCACCAGCCTTGCTGCCCTTCTCTGGACACCTTCCAGCACCTCAACATCTCTCTTGAAATGAGGAGCCCAGAACTGGACACAGCACTCAAGGTGTGGCCTGAGCAGTGCTGAGCACAGGGGCAGAAGAACCTCCCTTGTCCTGCTGCCCACACTGCTCCTGAGCCAGCCCAGGATGCCATTGGCTCTGCTGCCCACCTGGGCACTGCTGCCTCATCTTCAGCTACTCTCTCCCAGCACCCTCGGGTCTCTTTCTTCCTGGCTGCTCTCCAGCCACTCTGTCCCCAGCCTGTAGTGCTGCTTGGGGTTGTTGTGGCCAAAGTGTAGAACCCTGCACTTGGCCTTGTTCAATCTCATCCCATTGGCCTCTGCCCACCCATCCAGCCTGGCCAGGTCCCTCTTCAGGGCTCTCCTACCCTCCAACACCTCCACACCTGCTCCTAGCTTGGTGTCATCTACAAACCTACTGATGCTGGACTCAATCTCTGGGTTCAGATCATCAATAAATGTATTGAACAGGACTGTGCCCAGCACTGATCCCTGGCATCTCACTTTTTTTTTTTCACCCCTTGCAGAGAAGATTATAACAAAAAAAAAAAAGGTATGCTTTTTGTCTTGTATCAGAACATAGTACTGAAGAGTGGTTTGGATGCAGCTCTGGTTGGTATTGCAGAAGCAGTTATACTAGATGTGTCTGTGTTTTGTTTACCACAGCTTGCCATAACGTTAAATGGAGCTGGCTTGGAGTCTGCCTGCTTTCATACTATTTCAAACCTTTTCAGCATCAATAGACCTTGATTTGCACATGCATGTTACGAAGTTCATGCCCAAAACTACCTTTAGTTTTCACTGGAAGGACATTGATGTGTTGAGGTGTGTCCAAAGAAGGATAACAAAGCTGGGGAATGGGCTAAAGCACGGGTCTCCTGAGAAGCCTCAGGTTGTTCAGCCTGGAGAAAAGGAGACTCAGGGGAAATCTTCCTCTCTACAACTCCCTGAAAAGAGGTAGGAGGAATGTGGGGGTTGATGCTTTCTCCTAAGTAGCAAGTGATAGCATGAGAGGAAATGGCTTAAGCTCTGCCGAGGGAGGTTAGGATTGGAGATTTCTTCACACAGTAGTTAAGCATGGCTGCTAATGGTTAACAGGCTGCTCAGGGAAGTGGTGGAGTCACCATCCCTGGAGGCATTTAAAAAGCATGTGGATATGGTCCTGCCTCTCCAACCTGATCTCCTTCTATGATCAGGTGACTGCTTGGTGGATGTGGGGAGGCCTGTGGATGTGGTCTGTCTGGACTGCAGCAAGGCCTTTGACACTGTCCCCCACAGCAAACTGCTGGCTAAGCTGTCAGCCCATGGCTTGGATGGCAACACTCTGTGCTGGGTTAGGAACTGGCTGGAGGGCCAGACCCAGAGAGTGGTGGTGAATGGTGCCACATCCAGCTGGCAGCTGTCACTAGTGGTGTCCCTCAGGGATCTGTGCTGGGCCCCATCCTCTTTAACATCTTCATAGATGATCTGGATGAGGGCATGGAGTCAGTCATCAGCAAGTTTGCAGATGACACCAAGCTGAGGGCAGATGTGGCTGAGTTGGAAGGCAGAAGGGCTCTGCAGCAGGACCTTGACCACCTGGACAGATGGGCAGAGTCCAAGGGGATGGTGTTCAATAGCTCCAAGTGCAGGGTGCTGCACTTTGGCCACAACAACCCCATGCAGAGATACAGGCTGGGGTCGGAGTGGCTGAGAGCAGCCAGACAGAGAGGGATCTGGGGGTGCTGATTGATACCCACCTGAACATGAGCCAGCAGTGTGCCTAGGTGGCCAAGAGAGCCAGTGGCATCCTGGCCTGCATCAGGAATGGTGTGGTCAGCAGGAGCAGGGAGGTCATTCTGCCCCTGGACTCTGCACTGGTTAGACCACACCTTGAGTGCTGTGCTCAGTTCTGGGCCCCCCAGTTTAGAAGGGACATTGAGATGCTTGAGTGTGTCCAGAGAAGGGCAATGAGGCTGGGGAGAGGCCTTGAGCACAGCCCTACGAGGAGAGGCTGAGGGAGCTGGGATTGGTTAGCCTGGAGAAGAGGAGGCTCAGGGGTGACCTCATTGCTGTCTACAACTACCTGAGGGGAGGTTGTGGCCAGGAGGAGGTTGCTCTCTTCTCTCAGGTGGCCAGCACCAGAACAAGAGGACACAGCCTCAGGCTGCACCAGGGGAAATTTAGTCTGGAGGTGAGGAGAAAGTTCTTCCCTGAGAGAGTCATTGGACACTGGAATGGGCTGCCCGGGGAGGTGGTGGAGTCACCGTCCCTGGAGCTGTTCAAGGCAGGACTGGACGTGGCACTTGGTGCCATGGTCTGGCCTTGAGCTCTGTGGTAAAGGGTTGGACTTGATGATCTGTGAGGTCTCTTCCAACCCTGTTAATACTGTGATACTGTGATGGTTTAGCTGTTTTAACAGTAGGACTCAATGATCATCGAGGTCTTTTCCATTCCTTACAATTCTATGGTTGTGAAGTCCCCTCATTCGCAAGTGGCTTGATGTGTTCTTGTAGTGTCATGTCTCACTGCTTATAGCTCTGCATGCCCAATTTCTACAGGTTTTTGTTTTGTTTGTGCTGTTGTACTGTCAGAAATCTGAGCATACAGTTGCATCAATTCCTTCAGAGAAAATCACTGTACCAGGGAAGATCAGGGACGAGTATTATGTGTAGCTGTGGGTCACAAGAAGGAGACATCACATCTGTGCCTGAAGTACTTCATTCCCTGACTGTGTGTGGAAACTTCCCATGAGATTTCCCATTTGGAAACTGATTGCAACTCAGCAGCCTTCAGCAAAGCTGAGTGATTTCATGTTTGCTTGTGCACAGTGCAGCTCCACCAAAGCAGCGCTGCAGTGCTGGGGAACAGCTCAACGATGTGCACAAAAGCATGACCAAAACGTTTAGCAATTACTTCAGTTTTTCTCTGAGCGTGTTCCTTCTCTGAGGCTTTTCTTGGGTCTCTCAGCCCCTCAAATTCCTCTCTCTGAGCTCTCACTACCTCATTTTGCACCGTGTTTAACGCTTTGTGCTGGTACGTTCATGCTTCTCAAGCAAGTGGGAGGGTAGAGGGGGAGCAAGGCTTGCTTAGTGTATGCTGTAGTGATCGTGTGGCTGGGAAGAGAAATGGTCGTGAGAAAAGTGTTTGTTGCTGTTCATAGATGCTGGGGTTTGAAGCAGGATTGAGGAACTGAACTGAACTGATAAGGAGGCACAGCTGCAGAAAAGTGGCCTTGGGAGGCTAGCAGAGCAGCTGAGAAAGTTCTGAGCTGTGCGAGGGGGCAGGCAGATCAGCCCTGGGAGCAAGCAGATGTTGTGGCTGGCTGCTCAAAGGGGGATTAAGGGGGGTGGTTGGTCAGGTCTGCCTCTGTGCGTGTGGACAGCCCATGCTCTGCTGTGTGAGCCTATCAGAAGTACACACCCCTGTACTGAATCCATGATATAAGCACCATGCTTAGCTTCAATAAACAGATTAAGCACCTATGTACCATGTTGGCAGGAGCTCGTGTCTTTCCCGCTCCTGTGCGGACTAACAGAGAGAAAATTTGGAACATAAAATCATGGATTAGAATCATAGAATCATAGAATCAACCAACCAGGTTGGAAGATACCTCTAAGATCATCCAGTCCAACCTATCACCCAGCCCTATCCAATCAACCAGACCATGGCACTAAGTGCCTCAGCCAGGCTTTTCTTGAAGACCCCCAGGCACGGTGCCTCCACCACCCCCCTGGGCAGCCCATTCCAATGCCAATCACTCTCTCTGTGAAGAACTTCTTCCTAACATCCAGCCTAGACCTCCCCTGGCACAACTTGAGACTGTGTCCCCTTGTTCTATTTCTGGTTGTCTGGGAGAAGAGGCCACCCCCCACCTGGCTACAATGTCCCTTCAGGTAGTTGTAGACAGCAATAAGATCACCCCTGAGCCTCCTCTTCTCCAGGCTAAACAGGCCCAGCTCCCTCAGCCTCTCCTCATAGGATTTGTGCTCCAGGCCCCTCACCAGCTTTGTTGTCCTTCTCTGGACATGTTCCAGCACCTTAGTTTGGGTTGGAAGGGACCTTTGGGGGCTATCCAGTCCAATCTCCCGTCAGTGAGCAGCAATGTCTTCAGCTATCTTAGGTTGCTCAGAGTCCCAAACAACCTGACCTGGAATGCTTCAAGGAATGGAGCATCTACTGCCTCTCTGTCAACCAGTGTCAGTTTTGGGTGGTGTTGGCTGGGTTTGGATGCTGCCTTTGGGAATCACTGAATCACAGAATCAGCCAGATTGGAAGATACCTCCAAGCTCATCTAGCCCACCCTAGCCCCCAGCCCTAGCCAATCAACCAGACCATGGCACTAAGTGCCTCATCAAGTCTCTCTTTGAACACCACCAGGATGGTGACTCCACCACCTCCCTGGGCAGCCCATTCCAGTTTCAGGTCCACAATATGAAGATTTTAAATGGCCTCACATGAAAAAGACATCCATATATTTTTAAGAACCACTTTAAAGATGTGTTCATCTTATTGACTACTGAAAGTGTCTTGAAGTACTGAAGAAATGTGGAAGCTTTAAGCCGAACATTCTGCTGTTCTATTACGGGGTTCATGCTAATTGTGGGTGAGAACCTTGTAAGGATGTGTGATGGTTTGGGTGTTACCCACCCCCTCACACTTAAGAAAGTCACCCAGGTTAGACTCAGATGGATGTAAATTAAGGAATGAAGCTACATTTACAGCTTAGCACAACATGCAGGCAGATATACACAGATACATGCAGTTATATACAAATGAAAAGTAACACAGAAACACAACACCCCTCCCAGAAACAATCAGAGTCCCCAGGAGGGCTCCCAAACCCCCTTCCCCCTCCCTCTTTGCCTCCCTTTAGAAATCACCAGATCAACCCACCTATATATGACGTGATACATCTGGAGATCTGAGGTGAGATGTGAAAAAGAGATGATATGGAGGCTAGAGGAAAAAGGAGGTTAGGTGGGTTAGAAACTTAAAGGCAGAGGCAGGCACAGAGACCAGACCACCAGAAAGAAGGCAGAGCCAGAAGTGAGAGCTAAGAAGTGTGAGAAGTATCTGATCTGTATTTGACTAGCTGTGTTTCTCAGCAGAAAACTGAAGGATGTAGATTACTGTTGTTTTTTTCTTTCTTCTCACAGCTAAGGGTTTAATTTGTCTCAGTAAAAATTAGCCTCAAAGCAGCACAATGGATTATGTCTGGAAACTGTTTAGGGTTTGTGACCTTTGGGGGTGGAAGAGCAGTGAATGGGACAAGTGGTGTTTCATTGGGTGTGCAGAACTGTTCAATAGTTTTACACTGCTCAGGCCACACCTTGAGTGCTGTGTCCAGTTCTGGCCTCCTCCATTGCAGAGAGATGTTGAGGTGCTGGAAGGTGTCCAGAGAAGGGCAGCAAGGCTGGGGAGGGGCCTGGAGCACAACCCTGTGAGAAGAGGCTGAGGGAGCTGGGGGTGTGCAGCCTGCAGCAGAGGAGGCTCAGGGCAGAGCTCATTGCTGTCTGCAGCTGTCTGAAGGGAGGCTGTAGCCAGGTGGGGTTGGTCTCTTCTGCCAGGCAAGCAGCACCAGAAGAAGGGGACATAGTCTGAAGTTGTGCCAGGGGAGGTCTAGGCTGGATGTTAGGAGGAAGCTCCTGGCAGAGAAAGTGATTGGCATTGGAATGGGCTGCCCAGGGAGGTGGTGGAGTCACTGTCCCTGGAGATATTAAAAAAGGGACTGGCTGGGACACTTAGTGCCATGGTCTGGTTGATTGTCTAGGGCTGGGTAATAGACTGGACTGGCTGAGCTTGAAGGTCTCTTCCATCCTGGTTGATTCTGTGATTCCAAGTTGCTCTTTCATAGTGTTGGGGTGGGGAAAAGTGCGTATATGTATGTGGCTTAAGAAAAGAAGCTGTGTTTTGAAACCAGAGTGCTTCTTAAAGGAAGAGATGGGACACTGCGACGTAATGTCACTGCAGTAGGTGTACTGAAGGCACTGCAGTAGGTGCACTGAAGGTGTTGAGGGGGCATGGCATATTTCCCTGAACTAACAGGTTCATAATTATTTAAAACTACTACATTAAAGATATTTTTTTGCCTCCTCTCCCAGAAATGACTATCGACCAGAGAAGCTGCCATCACATTCCTTTGAAATCGATCATGAAGACGTGGATAAGGATGAAGTACGTATTTGTTCTGGTCTCTGGTGGGATTTTCTTTCCCCCACTGGGGAAGAGTTATTTATTGCTTTAATATTAACTTAAGAATGCTAATTGAGGCTTGTTATCTCCTATAAAATGTTTCGTACTCTGCACTGGTTAGACCACACCTTGAGTGCTGTGTTCAGTTCTGGGCCCCCCAGTTTAGGAGGGACATTGAGATGCTTGAGCGTGTCCAGAGAAGGGCAACGAGGCTGGGGAGAGGCCTTGAGCACAGCCCTACGAGGAGAGGCTGAGGGAGCTGGGATTGGTTAGCCTGGAGAAGAGGAGGCTCAGGGGTGACCTTATTGCTGTCTACAACTACCTGAAGGGAGGTTGTGGCCAGGAGGAGGTTGCTCTCTTCTCTCAGGTGGCCAGCACCAGAACGAGAGGACACAGCCTCAGGCTGTGCCAGGGGAAATTTAGGCTGGAGGTGAGGAGAAAGTTCTTCACTGAGAGAGTCATTGGACACTGGAATGGGCTGCCCGGGGAGGTGGTGGAGTCGCCGTCCCTGGGGCAGTTCAAGGCAGGATTGGACGTGGCACTTGGTGCCATGGTCTGGCCTTGAGCTCTGTGGTAAAGGGTTGGACTTGATGATCTGTGAGGTCTCTTCCAACCCTGATGATACTGTGAGACTGTGTGATACTGTACTTTAAATAACTCTGAAGTCAGGGGAGCAGCTCTGTCTCTTCTGTCATCGTGCGCACAGCAGGTGTATTAATAACGTCTTATTTACAAAGCAGGGGATGATTACTTGCTGCCAAGCAGATATTCACGCACTGTGGCTTGGCTTCCTTCTAGAATTCAGAAAGCAAATGCATGCAATATTCATCACTCCTTTCCTACAGGATACAACGTCCCACTCCTCTTCAAAAGGTGGTGGAGGAGGAGGAGGAGGAGGAGGATTATCAGCGGGAGTTTACAAGTCTGGCTGGCTTTATAAAGGGAATTTCAACAGCACCGTGAACAACAGCATCACTGTGCGGGTAAGGGACAGCCTCTGTCCTTCTTTATTCCGTGTGGATTTGCATCTCCCCCAGAGGCACATTTTGTTTGCTGTTGTCATTTTGTGATGGTTTGGGTGTTAACTGCCCCCCCTCCCCACTTAAAAAGGTCACCCGGACTTGATTCAGCTTTATATTTACAGCTTAGCACTATATACAAGCAGAGAGTTACAATATCTGCAGCTACAGACAGAAATAGATATGTTAAAAGGTAATACAGAAACACAACAGCTCTCCCAGAAACCTGAGTCCCCAGGAGGGGCTCCCAACTGCCCTTCCACCTTCTCCCCACCCCTTTAGCTTACCCCAGACTTTACTTTACACTCGAGGTAGTTTGGAGGGTTGACCAGGGGGATTAGGAAGCAGATGGAACTGTCAGGCAGCAAGTTAGGGAGAGAGAAGTTCATGCAGCCCCAAGAGACAGAGAGCAACTCTTTTATCTATATTTATCTTCTTGTTCTTATACAACAAACCCTATGAGGAGAGGCTGAGGGAGCTGGGAGTGTGCAGCCTGGAGAAGAGGCGGCTCAGGGCAGACCTCACTGCTGTCTACAACTCCCTGAAGGGAGGCTGTAGCCAGGTGGGGTTGGTCTCTTCTGCCAGGCAAGCAGCAACAGAAGAAGGGGACACAGTCTCAAGTTGTGGCAGGGCAGGTCTAGGCTGGATGTTAGGAGGAAGTTGTTGTCAGAGAGAGTGATTGGCATTGGAATGGGCTGCCCAGGGAGGTGGTGGAATCACTGTCCCTGGAGGTGCTGAAGCCAAGCCTGGCTGAGGCACTTAGTGCCATGGTCTGGTTGACTGGCTAGGGCTGGGTGCTAGGTTTGAGTGAATGGTCTTGGAGGTCTCTTCCAACCTGCTTGAATCTATGATCTCTGCAAGCCTGAGTGCAGCAGACACCAGCATTGTTTCCTTTTTACCACCTATCATCTAACTCTTCTCACCAAAACATTCTCTCTAGCTTCAAACTAGCGCACATTTAAATGATTCAAATGGGTTTAATGGTAGTATTGAGTGAAATGAGAGTGATTCTGCACTTAGCTTAAAAACAGGGTCACTGAAGTGCAGCTGGGAGTTGCCTGTTGCTTAGGCCTTGTGAGGCTGGATGTTAGGAGGAAGTTCTTCACAGAGAGAGTGATTGGCATTGGAATGGGCTGCCCAGGGAGGTGGTGGAGGCACCGTCCCTGGAGGTGTTGAAGCAAAGCCTGGATGAGGCACTTAGCGCCATGGTCTGGTTGACTGGACAGGGCTGGGTGCTAGGTTGGAGTGGATGTTCTTGGAGGTCTCTTCTAGCCTGGTTGATTCTATGATTCTAAAGTGAAAATAATCGGCAGTGCAATTATAATTCTTTTGTTTTTCCCCCTTCCCCTCCAGTCATTCAAAAAACGCTACTTCCAGCTGACCCAGTTGTCAGATAACTCCTATATTATGAACTTTTATAAGGATGAGAAAATATCCAAGGAGCCAAAGGGATGCATTTTCTTGGATTCTTGCACCGGAGTTGTTCAGGTAAGTTTGAGTTCATTTCATTCTGCTGTAGGGTGTCAGAGAGGTTTAAAAAGTCAAGTAGAAGAGTGCATGCAGTAGTGGAGTAGTGGTCTCATTTGATATGGTGTGATGGCTTGGGTGTTACCCTCCCCTCCACACTTAATTGCAATCACCCAGACTAGACTCAGCAGCTGGAAATTAAAGAGTGAAACTCAAACTAGCATATATGGAAAAAGGGATAGAGGACATAGAGCATAGGAGCCTGGTTAAATGATTAACTGCGTTTGCACTGATATAAAGCATCATCAGTCAGATAAACACAAAGGAGGTGGGTTAAGCTTGAGAGGGTCTTCAAACATTCCCCTGGAGAAGAAGAATACTGTATTCAGGGATAAGAATATTAGAGACTCCAGCCAAGAATGTGACCCACAACTGATACCAGGTAGAGAGGTCAGACTGAGGAAGATGTCAGCTTTCCTCCCAAAAACCCCAAAAGGTGACTGCCAGGAGACAATGAGCATGTGTAAAAAGGTGGGACAGTATGGAAACGAGTTTCAGGAACTGTGTGCAATAACTCTGCCTATTCCCAGAACTGATTGTAGCATTCCTGCCCCTGTACTGAACAGGTATGATGTTGTGCCAGCGAGCGCAGCCCAGACTAACAAGTTGTTACACCAGTGTGGTTACATCATTGCTCTCCGTTTATTGCAGTGGTACAGTGGCTAACTTGGAAGAGGTGTGCACAGCTAGCTTAGTTAAGATTGGTACATGTGGAAGGTACAGATAGGCTTAAGGCTATGTGTGAGGTACAGATAGGTTAAGCTTCTATAAACAACTTGTAGGGTCAGGCTCCTGTGGCCAGCAGACTCTGCCTTCTTGCAGCTGGACGCGGGGGTTTGTTTCACCGACTTAGTTCCTGCCTCCAGGATGGGCTCAAGGACACTCTGCAGCACAGGTTGCTCATGGTTATCAATTCATGTCCTCTGTTAGCAAGAAATTCATCCACACCTTGAGTACTGTGTCCAGCTCTGGGCCCCTCAATTCAAGAGAGATGTTGAGGTGCTGGAAGGTGTCCAGAGAAGGGCAGCAAGGCTGGTGAGGGGCCTGGAGCAGAGCCCTGTGAGGAGAGGCTGAGGGAGCTGGGGGTGTGCAGCCTGCAGCAGAGGAGGCTCAGGGCAGAGCTCATTGCTGTCTGCAGCTGCCTGAAGGGAGGTTGTAGCCAGGTGGGGGTTGGTCTCTTCTCCCAGAAATCCAGCACTAAGTGCCTCATCCAGTCTCTTGAACACCTCCAGGGATGGTGCCTCCACCACCTCCCTGGGTAGCCCATTCCAATGCCAATCACTCTCTCTGTGAACAACTTCCTCCTAACATCCAGCCTATACTTTTCCTGGCACAACTTGAGGCTGTGTCCCCTTGTTCTATTGCTGGTTGTCTGGGAGGAGAAACCAACCCCCACCTGGCTGCAGCCTCCCTTCAGGTAGTTGTAACCAGCAAGGAGGTCTGCCCTGAGCCTCCTCTTCTCCAGGCTAAACACCCCCAGCTCCCTCAGCCTCTCCTCATAGGGTTTGTGCTCCACATACAGAAACCACAGCTAAGTTATGTTGGCAGATCATGCTTTATGCTCTATGCCTGTGGCACACAGGAGGGAAGAAAAAGGTCATTAAATCTTTTTTTTTCCCCACTGGAATTTTTTTCTTAGCTGCTGTATTTTACCTCATGCTCACTAAAAGCTTGCTTGGTGTGGGTTAAAGAGACTCAGGTTGCAAAGCATTGGTGGTTGGGCAAGTGGTAAATTAATCCTGTACCCTGAGCCTCCTTGAAGATCATCACTTTTGGAGGTGACAGGGAGTCTTAAGGGCAGCAGGCTCAGCGGAGACCTTATTGCTGTCTACAACTACCTGAGGGGAGATTGTGGCCAGGAGGAGGTTGCTCTCTTCTCTCAGGTGGCCAGCACCAGAACAAGAGGACACAGCCTCAGGCTGTGCCAGGGGAAATTTAGGCTGGAGGTGAGGAGAAAGTTCTTCCCTGAGAGAGTCATTGGACACTGGAATGGGCTGCCCGGGGAGGTGGTGGAGTCGTCGTCCCTGGAGCTGTTCAAGGCAGGACTGGACGTGGCACTTGGTGCCATGGTCTGGCCTTGAGCTCTGTGGTAAAGGGTTGGACTTGATGATCTGTGAGGTCTCTTCCAACCTTGGTGATACTGTGATAGGTAGGACAGAGCTATATTGTGTCTTGTGGCTCAGAAAATGAATAACCAAAAATGGCTGACACCACTTCTTTTTTTCTTCTGCTGAGATTGAGCCCTTAGCTTTCCCCCCCGCCTCTTGCTCTGCCTTTCTTTATCATTCAATCATCTTTTTTCCCTTTTCCATTCTAAATGAGCTATTATCTCACTTAGATCCTTTCAGAACTTAAAGGGGACCTATAAAGACCATGGGGACAGTCTTGTTAACAAAGCCTGTTGTTACAGGATAAGGGGTGATGGGTTTAAACTAAAAGAGGAGAGATTTAGACTAGATACAAGGAGAATTTCTATGCACTGAAGGTGGTGAAATGCTGGCACAAGTTGCCCAAAGGGGACATAGAAGCCCAGTCTCTTGAAACATTCCAGGTCAGGTTGGACAAAGCTCTGAGCGACCTAATTTAGCAGTTGAGGAGAGGCTGAGAGACCTGGGAATGTTTAGTCTGAAGATGAGAAGGCTAAGAGAGGAGTTGATAAATGTTTATAAACATCTGAGGGCTGGTCAGGAGAGGGGGACAGGCTCTGCTCACTTCTCCCTGGGATAGGACAAGGAGCAATGGGTGTAAGTTGCAGCACAGGAGGTTCTGCCTCAACATTAGAGGGAACTTCTTTCCTGTAAGGGTCCCAGAGCACTGGCACAGGCTGCCCAGAGACGTTGCGGAGTCTTCTTCTCTGCAGCCTTTCAAGGCCTGTCTGGATGTGTTCCTCTGTGATCTGTGCTAGATTGTGTGGCCCTGCTCTGGCAGGGGGGTTGGACTGGATGATCCCCTTGGGTCCCTTCCAACCTCTAACATCCTGTGAGCCTGTGATAGCATTGTAATGGTATTTGAGGTTGAAGAAAAGGAAAAACAAGCAAAAAAAAAGAAGAGAGTGAAGTGGCCAATTATAGGGGGGATGGATTTCATTTGTCAGCATCACTCCAGGGTCACACGTGTCAACAAAATGATGCCATTTCCTGCAGTATTGAAAGCAGAATAGTGTCAATGATGTCCATCCCCCATGCTTGTAAAGGCTGGCTGAGGCAGTAGGAGGAGGGTGTGTCAGTGTCCTGTTAGATTTAAGCAGAAAGTGAGAATTGACACAGCTGCTTTCATGAGATTGAGAGATAAAAGCCTCACTAATTGATGACCCTGAGAAATGAAGCAGCTTGTATTAGATCACAGCACTTTGTTTTATTTTATTGAGCTGTCTCAGGAGCTCAGCACCTGTTAATTCTAATGGCAGAAGCTGATGGATTAGCCATCCACTGCAGGTAAAGCCTGGTGATACAGAACAGATCTTGGAATGCAGACTATTGCTGGTATACTGTGGGCACTGGGTCTGACTCTGCTTTTAAAGGATAGCATTGCAGTAACTGAGCAGCTCCACACCTTCCCTACTTTGCCTCCTGCAAAGAGTAGTTAAAATGGTCACACACACACAGAGTATTATCAGGGTTGGAAGAGACCTCACAGATCATCAAGTCCAACCCTTTACCACAGAGCTCAAGGCCAGACCATGGCACCAAGTGCCACGTCCAGTCCTGCCTTGAACAGCTCCAGGGACGGCGACTCCACCACCTCCCCGGGCAGCCCATTCCAGTGCCCAATGACTCTCTCAGGGAAGAACTTTCTCCTCACCTCCAGCCTAAATTTCCCCTGGCACAGCCTGAGGCTGTGTCCTCTCGTTCTGGTGCTGGCCACCTGAGAGAAGAGAGCAACCTCCTCCTGGCCACAACCTCCCCTCAGGTAGTTGCAGACAGCAATAAGGTCTCCCCTGAGCCTCCTCTTCTCCAGGCTAACCAATCCCAGCTCCCTCAGCCTCTCCTCGTAGGGCTGTGCTCAAGGCCTCTCCCCAGCCTCGTCGCCCTTCTCTGGACACGCTCAAGCATCTCAATGTCCCTCCTAAACTGGGGGGCCCAGAACTGGACACAAAACCCTTCTGACACAACAGCAGCAGTGGGAAGTACCCACTGTCCTCTCCTCCCACTGTCCTCTCTTCCCACTCTTCTCTCTTCCCACTGTCCTCTCTTCCCACTGTCCTCTCTTCCCACTGTCCTCTCTTCCCACTCTTCTCTCTTCCCACTCTCCTCTCTTCCCACTCTCCTCTCTTCCCACTCTCCTCTCTTCCCACTCTTCTCTCTTCCCACTCTCCTCTCTTCCCACTCTCCTCTCTTCCCACTCTCCTCTCTTCCCACTCTCCTCTCTTCCCACTGTCATCTCTTCATGTGAAGGAATTTGTCCCATTACAGTTTCCTGTCAAGATACTGGCAAGTGGCCAGAGAAGAGCGAGGAAGCCTCAAGCACAGCCTGGTGAGGAGAGGCTGGGGGTAGCTGAGGAACACTAGGAGTGGGTTATAGCATCAGAGAATGGTTTAGATTGGAATGGACCACAAAGATCAGCCAGTTTCAACCCCCTGCCATAGGCAGGTCACTCAGAGTAGGTTGCTCAAGGCCTCATCCAACCTGGTGTTGAACACCTTCAGGGAGGTTGTGGAGCACAGAAGATCTTTGATCACATTGGGTGCTTCTGTGCTCCACAACCTCCCTGGGCAACCTGTGCCAGTGTCTCACCACCCTCACTGCAAAGACCCCTTTCCTAACATCTACTTTGAATCTCCCCTCTGCCAGTTCAAACCCATTCCCCCTTGTCCTGTCATTACAAGATCTTGTCAATAGTCCCTCCCCAGCCTTCCTGTAGGTCCCCTTCAGATACTGGAAGGCCACTAAAAGGGCTCCTGGAAGCCTTCCCCTCTCCAGCTTGCAGAGCCCCAACTCTCTCAACCTGTCCTCACAGCAGAGCTGCTGCAGCCCTCTGAGCATCTTCATGACCCTCCTCTGGACTGGCTCCAACAGTTCCATGTCCTTTTTGTGCTGGAACTCCAGAACTGCACCCAGGGCTGCAGGTGGGGTGTGAGGAGAGCAGAGCCAAGGGGCAGAATCCCCTCCCTTGCCCTGCTGCCCACACTGCTCTTGCTGCACCCAGCACAGGGTTGTGTCTGGGCTGCACTCACACTGCAGGCTCCTGTTCAGCTTTTCATCACCCCAGACCCCCAGGGTCTTTTCCTCAGGACTGCTCTCAGCCATTCCCCACCCAGCCTGGAGCTGTGCTTGGCATTGCGCTTTGCCATCAGACCTTTCACTATTCCACTTGGGAGATATTTCCTACTGTTTGCAGAGTTATTCTCCATAGTCTTAGATTTCTGTGGCTAAACAGCCATTTGTCCATACAAAATTTTAGATGCACAAATACCCAACAGTGAATTTGTGTTCATGTTGCACCACTTGGATTTTCCTCAAAGCCACTGAATTTTGCTGAAATGCTGTTTTGAAGCAGTGGTCACACACGAGTCCATCATAGAGGTGTCTTTTTCTGCACCTTGTTGGAGTTCTAGCATTTACCCTTTCTTTTTCCTCCTTTCCTCCCAACAGAATAACAGGCTTAGGAAGCACGCCTTTGAGTTGAAAATGAATGATCTCACCTACTTTGTCCTGGCAGCTGAAAACGAGCAGGATATGGATGACTGGATCTCCACTCTCAACAAAATCCTGCAAATCAACCCAGAGGGAACTGTTCAGGAGAGGAAAAGTGCAGATCTCACTGACCTGAAACTTGGTAAGAATGAGCAGCCTCTTGCATGGGAACTTACTTTTGAACAAGTGCAACAATTCAAACTTTCAGATAGAATCACAGAATCAGTCAGGGTTGGAAGGGAGCACAAGGAGCAGCCAGTTCCAAGCCCCCTTCTGTGGGCAGGGACACCCTACCCTAGAGCAGGCTGCACACAGCCTCAGCCAGCCTGGCCTGAAACACCTCCAGCCATGGGGCCTCAACCACCTCCCTGGGCAACCCAGTCCAGCCTCTCACCACTCTCCTGCTCAACAACTTCCTCCTCACCTCCAGCCTGACTCTCCCCGTCTCCAACTGTGCTCCATTACCCCCTGTCCTGGCACTCCCTCACTGCCTCAAAAGTCCCTCCCCAGTTTTTTGTAGCCCACTTCGGATGCTGGAAGGCCACAAGCAGGTCACCTGGGAGCCTCCTCTGCTCCAGACTGCACAGCTCCAACTCTTTCAGTCTGTGCTCACAGCAGAGCTGCTACAGCCTCTGAGCATCCTCCTGGCCCTGCTCTGGACACACTCCAGCATCTCCACATCACTCTTGTCATAGAGGCTCCAGAACTGGATGCAGTACTCCAGGTGGGGTCTCAGCAGAGCAGAGCAGAGGGGGAGAATCACCTCCTTGGCCCTGCTGGCCACACTGCTGCTGCTGCAGCCCAGGCTCTGCTTGGCTTTCTGGGCTGCAAGTGCACACTGCTGGCTCCTGTTGAGCTTCTCCTCCACCAGCACCCCCAAGTCCCTCTCCTCAGGATTGCTCTCCAACCACTCCCTGCCCAGCCTGGATTTGTGCTTGGGGTTGAATCTGTCTCACTGTTGAATCATTTTAACTGCCTCAGCCTGTGGTGGATTTGGTGCCAGTCGATTTCTGTCGCAGCAGCATCTGTCTTTTGGCAATCCCTGGAAGATGTCAGATGAGTCCTCACAGACCATTTTCAAAAGGCTGCTCCCCACAAAGTCAGATGGAGCAACACAGCTTGGCTCTGCTCACACAACTCCTTGTCAAATACAGCCCTCTCTGTCAGTGCTATTATAGTACTTTGTGTTATAGTGCCTGGGGAGTCTAAAGGTTTTAAAGCATTCTGTGCTGCAGAGAGGTTAGATCAGTTCCTTTTCCAGCCTTTTGTTTTCTTTAACAATCTTTTCCTTGGAAGCTTTGCTGGCTTTTGGGTTCTTGTTTTTGTGAGTTTGTGTATTTATATGCTTTCACCATGGAAGAAAGTCTTGGATGCTCTGTTGCACTGTGCTCTTCTCATGGCAGTAACTCATTTCCTTCACATCATAAATCCCCATTTGGTTTGGATGAGCCCCAGCTGAAGTTCTGAGGCTGGAAACACTTGAAACTTTCATACAGCATTGCACTGCTTGTACTCTCAGCTGAATCAAAGTGTTGAGCCCACATGGGTCTGAATCTTGGGGAAGTTCAAAGCTAGTTGAAGGCTTTAGCCTGGTGTTGATAGTACAGTCTGGTTGTGGAGGGACAGCATCCTCACCAAACTGCTCAAGATGTTTTTATAATCTGGAGATAGAAGAAAATTGCACTTCAGAAGCAGAGAAGTGCTTTTGAAAGTCCCACCCGTGGGGGACGTTACTGAAACAGGGAGAAACATGTGCATAAGAGGTCAGTGACATAAGGCTAGCAGAACACAGAAGACTTTACTGATAAAAACCCTAATAACAAGCAGCAGGAATGTGCTATGGAGTTAACTTGTCAAAAGGCATGATGCTTTCCTGGCAGAAGAGCCCTAAGTGGCTGGAATGGGCTGAGGGACCTAGTGAAAGCAGCCTGGTCTCTGGTGAACTTGTGAAGCAAAGAGTAGGCTGTGCTCTGGAGATCTAATGGAGCCCAGGCTGCATCCCTCCACTTCCCAGAAGGCAAGTAAGGTCCTGCCTGCCCCCCTGAAGCCTCTGCTTGCTGGAAGTACAGGATCTTCTAGAAATAAAGCCTTGGTGCTCACTTGGAAGGGATTGAAAGAACAAGGAAAGGTGTCTGTTGTGAGCATGATGTCTGTGTCAGACATCTCCCTGAGTAGAGACAGCTCTCTGAGTTAGAAAGCTTAGAGACCAAGTTACAGCAAGCACCAATGGGACACGAGGTGGAGGACAAAGGTTTTCATTAGTATCTCTTCCACTTGTTACTGCAGTGGTACTGAAGAGAGTAAAAAGAGGTATCATGGGGAAAGATTTTCTTAAACCCAATAGTGCTGGTGAGTATGATTAAAAACAATTGCCTTTTTTTTTCTCCTTCTTTTCCAGACCCTGCAGAAGTTTCAGTGAGTTGTGACTGCTCCCAAGAAGAGACTGATTCTTCAGAGAACGCCTTGCACCCAGACTTTGCAAAGGTAATGGGTGTTTTATTTACCTCTACAGGCTCAGCAGAAAGTCTGCTAGGTGAGAACTGTCTGCTCAGAGGTGACCATTAGTGCTGGGAAAGGTTTGAAAGCACAGCACAGCCCCTTGACATTGTTAGAGCCATTACAAACCCTGTGAGGAGAGGCTGAGGGAGCTGGGGTTGGTTAGCCTGGAGAAGAGGAGGCTCAGGGGTGACCTTATTGCTGTCTACAACTACCTGAAGGGACATTGTAGCTAGGTTGGGGGTTGGTCTCTTCTGCCAGGCAACCAGCAAGAGAACAAGGGGACACAGTCTCAAGCTGTGGCAGGGGAGGTCTAGGCTGGATGTTAGGAGGAAGCTGTTGGCAGAGAGAGTGATTGGCATTGGAATGGGCTGCCCAGGGAGGTGGTGGAGTCACCATCCCTGGAGGTGTTGAAGCAAAGCCTGGCTGAGGCACTTAGTGCCATGGTCTATTTGACTGTCTAGGGCTGGGTGCTAGGTTTGAGTGGATGATCTTGAAGGTCTCTTCCAACCTGGTTGATTCTGTGACAGGGATGGTTTTCTTTCTGAGCAGCTTTGTTGAAGAGGGGAAAGCTCCACTGAATGTAAAGAAAGGAGGTGCTCTCTGGAGTGGTTTTACTTAGCCCTGTGAAGTCTGTAAAGGTCTGGTCCCTGCAGTTATCTGTAAAATCTTTCCTCTTTTTAACTGCATTTCAGAAGAGCTTGGCCCTTGGAGAGCCAAGATTTCCTGTGTGACTTGGAGGGAAATGAGCCATGAACTGCTCATCACCTTCTGTAATTTCATTGAAAATACTCCTGGTGTCAGGGGAGGCCTCTTGTCCTCATCAGCTGCTTTGTGTAGAGGAAAGTATTGTAGACTCTGCTGAGAGGCTTTTAGGTAAAAAGCTGGACTGGAAAAACTTCACTGCCTTTTTTTAATGAATGCATCATCCCTTTGCAATCTTCTGTCGGTGACCTGAGGTAGATGCTGTCTACTTACACAGCCAAATGCTGCTTAGGATGATGTTCAAGTGATGTTTGAGGGTGATCTGCTCTCACAGATTTGCACTGGGAGCTGTAGCTGCAAATGAAAACAGAATTTGGTCCACATTTTCCTGCAGGTTGTGTTCATAGATATGAAGTTGTCACCTGGGATTAAATACCCAAAATGTAAGCAAAACAACCAAGCAGCTAAAATGCATCTTTTCAGTATCAGTGGCCTTTCAGTGGCTGAAGGGGGCTACAAAAAAGCTGGGGAGGGACTTTTGAGGCTCTCAGGGAGTGACAGGACTTGGGGGAATGGAGCAAAGCTGCAGGTGGGTAGGTTTGGTCTGGACATGAGGAGGAAGTTGTTGAGCAGGAGAGTGGTGAGAGGCTGGAATGGGTTGCCCAGGGAGGTGGTTGAGGCCCCATGGCTGGAGGTGTTTGAGGCCAGGCTGGCTGAGGCTGTGTGCAGCCTGCTCTAGGGTAGGGTGTCCCTGGGCATGGCAGGGGGGTTGGAACTGGCTGCTCCTTGTGGTCCTTTCCAACCCTGACTGATTCTGTGATTCATCTGAGTTTGTTTTGAGGACAGCAGCAGTTTCTGATCATCTTCTCTGTTTCTAAAGGTTTCATAGACTGCTGGTGGCCTGCAAGGCTAAAATAGGTGGTTTGCATGTTGTGTGATGCTTGTGTTGCTATTTAGGTGGTTCATTTCTCTTTCCCCACCTTGCTCTTTAGGCCTGGCTGCAGCAGGGGTCTATAGCCTGTCCCTAGTACACAGTAGCTACATTTTCTCATCCCATCTCTACCTGAACTAGTAGATCAGGGGCACAGTGGGAACTGCTCCTGCAAGCCAACCTGTGGGTGGGATGTTGAAAAGTGAACACAGGGCTCTTAATCTTGCTGTGCTGCTTCTGCTTGTTATTGAATGTGTGTTAGCAATGTCGTGGTACTCTGAAAACCACATAACATTGGATGGGACATGACCTGGAGCATCTCCTGTACTATGCCTGCTTGCTACTCACTCTTGGGCCACCAGGAAAGTTGTGGACCCCTTTAATAATTCAGAGATTGAAAAATAAAGAAAAGGCAGGAGCACCAAAGTGTGGAGACAGATTGAAGGAACTGAGCCTGTTCAGAGTGAGAAGGAAGCTTTCAAAGATACTGTGAGGGATCTTTAAGGGGAAGAGAACATGCAGGGTATACTTGACATGTTGGATGACTGGGGAAGAAATTGTCACAAACTTCTAAAAGGCAGAGTAGGAAAAAACCAAGTAACTTCAGGAGGTGGTTGGGTTGGTTTTATCAAAGAGCTCATTATTAACTTGAACATGTCTCCATCAGAGACAAAATGGGTATGACATATCCTGCTTTGTAGCAGATGGATGGATGGGGAGGAGACTCCTCACCTTGACCTTGGGTGACATCACAGTCTATGTGTGTGTCTACCTCTGAGGCTGCTCTGTACTTCCCTGTTTCCTCTGACACAAGGGGTTTCTGTAGCACTGGAGGGTTTTTCCCTCAGCTTGGGAATCCCTGAATCATAGAATCAACCAGGTTGGAAGTGGTGTTACTGCAGTGATCTACCACTGAGTCTTCCATAAGGGATTCTTTAGTAACATATATGAATTTGGCTTACTTAATTTCATCTATTGTGTGGTTCCTTAGAAGTATATGAGGGCCTGAAAATCTCTGCCTGACATGCTTACAACCTTCAAAGAGAGCTTGAAGGTGCTCTGGGATAACTGCTGCAGAAACAAGAAGTGGGTGCTAGGTTGGACTGCATGATCTTGGAGGTCTCTTCTAGCCTGGTTGATTCTGTGATTCTGTGTTTCTACAAGGGAAGCAGTGGTCATTTCTTTGGCAGTCTAACAAACCCATGGCTTTCTGTTGGGGTTTGGTATTTTTGTACACCCCTGATTTATTGTCTATCACCACAGTACACCACAGAAACAGAAGAAACAGTGAAAGCCTCTCGCAACACAGAGCGACTAAATCTCTTCTCTTTGGATCCTGATATAGCAGTAAGTGAAGTCTGGTTTTTATCACCTCAGGTTCCTAGCAGCTTGTCTATTTCTGTGCATAACTGTATATACTGTAAATATCTGCTTGTATACTGTGCTAAGCTGTAAATAATAAGCTAAAAGGTAATACAGAAACACAACAGCCCTCCCAGAAACCTGAGTCCCTAGGAGAGGCTCCCAACCACCTTTCCACCTCCTCCCACCCCTCTCAACCTTACCTCAGACATTGCCTTGTGCCCCAAGGAAGAATAGAGGCTCGGCTAGGAGGGTTAGGAAGCATGTGGATTAATCAGAGAGATGGGAGGTGAGGTTAGAGAGAAATGCAGCCCTGAGCCCAGGCAGTGCCTGAATGCCTTATCTACGTTTCTACTCTTGTTCTATGTGTATCTGTGTTTATACTCTCGGTCTACGGGATGCTGGTGGAGTCGAGATCAGGGTACTGACGAGTCAACTCAGCTGCTAGCAATGCAGTACACTTTATTAGGGCAGTGCAGTGCTTATATAGTACTCAGGAAAGGCGTGCACAATCAGCCTGGGGCTGGCACAAGTGGGCAGTACAGATTGGCTCAGAGTTATGTGTAAGGTGCAGATAGGTTGCCCTGTGTCAAAACAACCTGCGGTGTCCACCCCAGGGGGCTGGCAGGCTCAGCCCCCTGCAGCTGTGTGTGGCCAGCAGGAACAGGGAGGTCATTCTGCCCCTGGACTCTGCACTGCTTAGACCACACCTTGAGTGCTGTGTTCAGTTCTGGGCCCCCCAGTTTAGGAGGGACATTGAGATGCTTGAGCATGTCCAGAGAAGGGCAACGAGGCTGGGGAGAGGCCTTGAGCACAGCCCTACGAGGAGAGGCTGAGGGAGCTGGGATTGGTTAGCCTGGAGAAGAGGAGGCTCAGGGGAGACCTCATTGCTGTCTGCAACTACCTGAGGGGAGGTTGTGGCCAGGAGGAGGTTGCTCTCTTCTCTCAGGTGGCCAGCACCAGAACAAGAGGACACAGCCTCAAGCTACGCCAGGGGAAATTTAGGCTTGAACTTATCTCCGGTTCTGGGCTCCTCCATTGCAGAGAGCTGTTGAGGTGCTGGAAGGTGTCCAGAGAAGGGCAGCAAGGCTGGGGAGGGGCCTGGAGCAGAGCCCTGTGAGGAGAGGCTGAGGGAGCTGGGGGTGTGCAGACTGCAGCAGAGGAGGCTCAAGGCAGAGCTCATTGCTGTCTGCAGCTACCTGAAGGGAGGTTGTAGCCAGGTGGGGTTGGTCTCTTCTGCCAGGCAACCAGCAACAGAACAAGGGGACACAGTCTCAAGTTGTGCCAGGGGAGGTCTAGGCTGGATGTTAGGAGGAAGTTATTGGCAGAGAGAGTGATTGGCATTGGAATGGGCTGCCCAGGGAGGTGGTGGAGTCACTGTCCCTGGAGGTGTTGAAGCCAAGCCTGGCTGAGGCACTTAGTGCCATGGTCTGGTTGGCTGGCTAGGGCTGGGTGCTAGGTTGGACTGGATGATCTTGGAGGTCTCTTCCAACCTGCTTGATTCTATGGTGATAATTTAATGTGAGATCTCAGAATATTATTTCTTGCACTGGATGTATGTTTGTTGGTGATTTAAGTGGAAACTCTTTTAGTTGTGAAGGAGGCTTAAGCAGAATCAGATTTCAACTTGTCAGTCAACTGTGATGCCATTATCAGAAGTATTAAGCTAGTTGAAATAGTGATGAGGAGAAAGAAAGGGAAAGTCTGAAATCTAGTCCTAAAAGTGATGTGGCAGTCAGATACTAGAAGGCTGTTTTAATTGACATGAGGCCATTTAAAGGTACAGTTTCAGAAGCAGTAAGGAAACAACAAAAAAATACCTGTTCTAGCATTATAAAAACCTATCTTGGATCCATAATTATGCCTCTGACTACCTATGCCCTTGGGCAATCTTTGTCTATGAATCAAGGCTATGATAATATGAAGACAGCAATGAGTTTCTGGGGGTTTCAGGTGCTTCAGTGATTGTCAAGACCTTTAAAGGGTTTAGTGAGCTTTGGAATGCCATGCTTTTCTCCTGTGTAACTAATTATCCAACTCCTTTCAGTCCTTGAATCCTCAGAAGAAGGAGTTTCCAGGGACAAACTTGGTGGTCAAGCCATTTGAAGAAAAGCCTGCAAAGAGGATCTTGATAACTTGCAGATCCCTCACTTTGAATCTCCAGGCCTGCGTGACTGAAAACGAAAATGATCCTGCAACCAATGTAAGCTGTGCTTATTTCCCTGACCTTTCTCTTCCCTTTTCTCTTTCTCTTCTTTTTTCTCTTTCCCTTTCCCCCCCCCTCTTTCCCTTTTCCCCCATCTCTTTCCCTTTCCCCCCCCCCTTTCCCTTTCCCCCCCCCTTTCCCTTTTCTCCCCTCTTTCCCTTTCCCCCCTCTTTCCCCCCTCTTTCCCTTTCCCCCCTCTTTCCCTCTTTCCCCCCTCTTTCCCTTTCCCCCCTCTTTCCCTCTTCCCCCCTCTTTCCCTCTTCCCCCCTCTTTCCCTCTTCCCCCCCTCTTTCCCTCTTTCCCCCCTCTTTCCCTCTTTTCCCCCTCTTTCCCTCTTTCACCCGCTCCCTCTTTCCCTTTTTCCCCTCTTTCCCTTTTTCCCCTCTTTCCCTTTTTCCCCTCTTTCCCTTTTTCCCCTCTTTCCCTTTTTCCCCTCTTTCCCTTTTTCCCCTCTTTCATTTCTTCCTCTTTCCCATGTTCCCTCTTTCCCATGTTCCCTCTTTCCCTTGTTCCCTCTTCCCTGCTTTCTCTTCCCCCCCTTTCTCTTCCCCCCCTTTCTCTTCCCCCCACCTTTCTCTTCCCCCCCCTTTCCTTCCCCCCCCTTTCCTTTCCCCCCCCTTTCCTTTCCCCCCCTTTCCTTTCCCCCCCCTTTCTCTTCCCCCCCCTTTCTCTTCCCCCCCCTTTCTCTTCCCCCCCTTTCTCTTCCCCCCCCCTTTCTCTTCCCCCCCCTTTCTCTTCCCCCCCCTTTCCCTTTTCCCCCCCTTTCCCTTTTCCCCCCCTTTCCCTTTTCCCCCCCTTTCCCTTTTCCCCCCCTTTCCCTTTTCCCCCCCTTTCCCTTTTCCCCCCCTTTCCCTTTTCCCCCCCTTTCCCTTTTCCCCCCCTTTCCCTTTTCCCCCCCTTTCCCTTTTCCCCCCCTTTCCCTTTTCCCCCCCTTTCCCTTCCCCCCCCTTTCCTTTCCCCCCCTTTCCTTCCCCCCCCTTTCCTTCCCCCCCCTTACCTTTCCCCCCCTTTCCTTCCCCCCCCTTTCCTTTCCCCCCCCTGTCTCTTCCCCCCCCTTTCTCTTCCCCCCCCTTTCTCTTCCCCCCCCTTTCTCGTCCCCCCCCTTTCTCTTCCCCCCCCTTTCTCTTCCCCCCCCCTTTCTCTTCCCCCCCCTTTCTCTTCCCCCCCCTTTCTCTTCCCCCCCCTTTCTCTTCCCCCCCCTTTCTCTTCCCCCCCCTTTCTCTTCCCCCCCCTTTCCCTTTTCCCCCCCTTTCCCTTTTCCCCCCCCTTTCCCTTTTCCCCCCCCTTTCCCTTCCCCCCCCCTTTCCTTTCCCCCCCCCTTTCCTTCCCCCCCCTTTCTCTTCCCCCCCCTTTCTCTTCCCCCCCCTTCTCTTCCCCCCCCTTTCTCTTCCCCCCCCCTTTCCCTTTTCCCCCCCTTTCCTTTTCCCCCCTTTCCCTTCCCCCCCCTTTCCTTTCCCCCCCCTTTCCTTTTCCCCCTTTTTCCCTCTTCCCCCCCTTTTCCCTTTTCCCCCCTTTTTCCCTTTTCCCCCCCTTTTCCCTATTTCCCCCCTTTTCCCTTTTCCCCCCTTTTCCCTTCCCCCCCTCTTTTCCCTTCCCCCCCCCCCCCCCCCCCCCCCGTTTCCCTTTTCCCCCCTTTCCCCCTTTCCCTGCCGTTGTTACTTTCCAAAGAGGAAAGCACACTGCATTCACTCCTCCCCATCTGCCCTTCCCTTTGGACAGCATAATGAAACTTGTGAGCACTAAACGTTTTGCTGTAAGTTGCAGACTTTAAGCTAGAGTTCAGTGGGGAATGTGAAATCCTTGCAGTCCTGGATTCTCACCCATCTCTATAGGAAGCACAAGTACAGACTGCCAAGGCCTATGTAAGGAGACAACAAACACCAGTTGCTAGTGAGCTGTTGCTTTGTTTTTCAGAGAGAGAAACCAGGAATAAAGCAGATGAAGTTACAGAAGATAAAGCAAAATAGAAAGGACTGGATGCTTCATCTAGTGCTAAAACCCAAACAAAACCAGGACAAACCAGAAAATGTTGCTTAATTTAAGAGGAAGATGCAGAGACAAGCAAGCTGTTGCTGTCAGTCCACAGCTTTTAGTTAGCTCTCCTCAGAAACAAGAAAGTCTGGGAAAAGCAGTGTGGTGGCTTCTCAGCTCTCATGCATTACATATGAGGCATTGATTTCTTTTATATATATATGTTTTTCCTTCTGTAGATGACCTCTGCAGTGAGTGCACATTCAGCATGATATAATCAATATGTGTTGGGGCTTTTATTTTTTTGGCAAGCTGGAATAACTGTTTAAATGCATTCATGGCAACTGTACCAAGGGCATGCAGTGATTCGCTCTGTCTGATACTGAAAATGACAGAGCCAGAAAAAGCAAAGGATATTGGACCTGCCATGCATTGTTCTTTGTCTCCAAAGATCTTAAGAGTCTGATTTCTGCACAACTCAAAGGTGTTGCTCTGAGACCGGATGAGGCACTTAGTGTCATGGTCTAGTTGACTGGATAGGGCTGGGTGCTAGGTTGGACTGGACGATGCAGTGTGCCCAGGTGGCCAAGAGAGCCAGTGGCATCCTGGCCTGCATCAGGAATGGTGTGGCCAGCAGGAGCAGGGAGGTCATTCTGCCCCTGTACTCTGCACTGGTTAGACCTCACCTTGAGTGCTGTGTTCAGTTCTGGGCCCCCCAGTTTAGGAGGGACATTGAGATGCTTGAGCGTGTCCAGAGAAGGGCAACGAGGCTGGGGAGAGGCCTTGAGCACAGCCCTACGAGGAGAGGCTGAGGGAGCTGGGATTGGTTAGCCTGGAGAAGAGGAGGCTCAGGGGAGACCTCATTGCTGTCTACAACTACCTGAGGGGAGGTTGTGGCCAGGAGGAGGTTGCTCTCTTCTCTCAGGTGGCCAGCACCAGAACAAGAGGACACAGCCTCAGGCTGTGCCAGGGGAGATTTAGGCTGGAGGTGAGGAGAAAGTTCTTCACTGAGAGAGTCATTGGACACTGGAATGGGCTGCCTGGGGAGGTGGTGGAGTCGCCGTCCCTGGAGCTGTTCAAGACAGGATTGGACGTGGCACTTGGTGCCATGGTCTGGCCTTGAGCTCTGTGCTAAAGGGTTGGACTTGATGATCTGTGAGGTCTCTTCCAACCTTGGTGATACTGTGATGCTGTGATCTTTGAGGTCTCTTCCAATCTGGTTGGTTCTATGATTCTATTTCATCAGAACTCTGGAGGCTCATTGGAGGTTACTTACAGTTGTAGGACTTAATTTCCTGGTAGTGTGCAATAGACCAGTTTGAATGCTCTTGTTCTGCCAGCTAAATGGAACATCTATTTCCGACAGAGTAATCCCAGAATCTCCACATGATGTGGGTTGTAAGGAATCTCTGGAGATTAAGTAGTTCGCTCTCCCTGCTGAAACAGAGCAGTCTGGAATCTTTCCAGAGAAGGAGACTCCATAACTTCTCTGTGCCAGCCTGGTTCAGTGCTCCAGCACCCTTACAGGCAGAGGAGACTGCACAACTTCTCTGTGCCAGCCTGGTTCAGTGCTCCAGCACCCTTACAGACACAGAAGGAGACTCCATAACTGCTCTGTGCCAGCCTGGTTCAGTGCTCCAGCACCCTTATTACAGGCAGAGGAGACTCCACAACTTCTCTGTGCCAGCCTGGTTCAGTGCTCCAGCACCTTTACAGGCAGAGAAGGAGACTCCATAACTTCTCAGTGCCAGCCTGGTTCAGTGCTCCAGCACCCTTACAGACACAGAAGGAGACTCCATAACTTCTCTGTGCCAGCCTGGTTCAGTGCTCCAGCACCCTTACAGACACAGAAGGAGACTCCATAACTTCTCTGTGCCAGCCTGGTTCAGTGCTCCAGCACCCTTACAGACACAGAAGGAGACTCCATAACTTCTCTGTGCCAGCCTGGTTCAGTGCTCCAGCACCCTTACAGACACAGAAGGAGACTCCATAACTTCTCTGTGCCAGCCTGGTTCAGTGCTCCAGCACCCTTACAGACACAGAAGGAGACTCCACAACTTCTCTGTGCCAGCCTGGTTCAGTGCTCCAGCACCCTTACAGAAAGAAGTTTTTCTTCATGTTGAAATGGAACCTCCTGGGTTCCAGTTTGTGGCCATTGCCCCTTGTGCTGTCACTGGGCATCTCTCTTGACATCTGCCCTTTAGCTATTGATGATGATGGTGAGAGGCACCACTTACCCTTTTATTTGTCATTATTTTTAAACTAAATCAATGCTAAAATGTAAACTGTGCACAAAGGTCTCCAAAAGTACCTGGAAGTCTTAAGAATGTAGTGTGGCCTCACTGCTGGGGAAGGTGAAGAAAGGATCTGGTGGTCACAGAGGTGCTGGGTAGAGTGTTGGACTTGATGAACTCAGAGGTCTTTTCCAGCCTGAATGATTCTGTAATGAATGGTTCTGTGCTTGGAAACTGACTTTGGCAGGTCTTCAATGAATTAATTATCTGTGGACTGTGAGAATGGCATGTGAGAATGATAACACCAATTGAGTGCTGGCCTTGATTCCCCACAGCTGCTGGCTGCCTTATCTGAAAAAGGAGAGGGACCTAGGCAGGCTGGATGGGTGGGCAGAGGCCAATGGGATGAGATTGTAGTAGGCTGAAGATGAGCCAGCAGTGTGCCCAGGTGGCTAAGAGAGCCAATGGCATCCTGGCCTGGCTCAGGAGCAGTGTGGCCAGTAGGACAAGGGAGGTTCTTCTGCCCCTGGACTCAGCACTGCTCAGGCCACCCCTTGAGTGCTGTGTCCAGTTCTGGGCTCCTCAATTCAAGAGAGATGTTGAGGTGCTGGAAGGTGTCCAGAGAAGGGCAACAAAGCTGGTGAGGGGCCTGGAGCAGAGTCCTGTGAGGAGAGGCTGAGGGTGCTGGGGGTGTGCAGCCTGCAGAAGAGGAGGCTCAGGGCAGAGCTCATTGCTGTCTACAACTCCCTGAAGGGAGGCTGTAGCCAGGTGGGGTTGGGCTCTTCTGCCAGGCAAGCAGCACCAGAAGAAGGGGACACAGTCTCAAGCTGTGGCAGGGGAGGTATAGGCTGGATGTTGGGAGGAAGTTGTTGTCAGAGAGAGTGATTGGCATTGGAATGGGCTGCCCAGGGAGGTGGTGGAGTCTCTGTTGCTGGAGGTGTTGAATCAAAGCCTGGCTGGGGCACTTAGTGCCATGGTCTGGTTGACTGGATAGGGCTGAGTGCTAGGTTGGTCTCTTCCAACCTGGCTGACTCTGTGACGTTCTATCACATTCTAAGTTAATGAGAAAAACAAGGCAGGGTTTATGGGAAGGACTGGGTTGTGCTTGCCTCATGCTCATGTGTAGGTGTGTGCTCTGTGCTCAAAGACTATATAATGAGGGTCAGAACAATCAGTGAAGTGTCTGTGGTATAATTCACACTGAATGGCCTGGAGTCCATGTGGCATTGCTTTTGATCACACTGGTCTGTGTGAGCTGTGACAGCGTTCCGGCGGCAGCAGAGAGGTAGCTGCAACAGTAGATCATCTTTGGTTGCTTGCTTTTTTTTGTTGTTTTCTAGTTGCAGGAAGCTATTAAGGGATGGAATTTATCCCCTAGCTCTCAGTTACCAGCACACTGTGTTTCTGGTGTTTTCTGCAGGTGGAGCCTTTCTTCGTGAGCGTGGCACTGTATGATGTCAGGGATGGCAGGAAGATCTCTGCTGACTTCCATGTGGATTTGAACCATGCCCTTGTTAGGCAGATGATTTCAGGTCCTTCTTCCTCCCTGGAAAATGGCACTGTTGAAAACATGGACTCAAATGAACTGGAAGAACCACAGGTCAAGGGGTTCCCAGAGGAATGGCTGAAATACCCAAAACAGGTATTGCACATGTGCCTTGTGTAACTTATTTTAGTTCACTAGCAGCAGTCATTTCTGTCAGGGAACTTACCTGTGCTATCAGTGCTTCTTGTCTTCAAGGATAGCTTTCCTTGGTGTTGTGCTCATTTAAAACTGACTGGAATATTTTAGTGAGGGGAATTAGATGCTAGGGATGTGAAAAGGAACCAATGGTAATGTCTGCTGCACTCATAGGCTTGCTGAGATGGATAAAAACAAGAACACAAACATAGGCAATGCAGTGGGTCTCTGTCACAGTTGGTGCCTGTACTTTTTCTCCCTGGTATGCTTCTGTGTAGCTAATCCTTCTGCTTTCTAACCCCCCTTGCCAATCCTCCAAACTCACCTTGCATGTAAGGCAAAGTCTGGGATAAGGTAGAGGGGTAGAAAGGTGGTTGGGAGCCCCTCCTGGGGACTCAGGTTTCTGGGAGGGCTGTTGTGTTTCTGTGTTACCTTTAACTTGTCTATTTCTGTCTGAAGCTGTGTAGATTGTGACTGTCTGCTTGTCTATTGTGCTAAGCTGTGAATATAAAGCTCCATTCTAATCTCCAGCTTGGCTGAGTCTAGTCTGGGTGATTTCATGGCGGGCGGTGGGGGTGAGTGACTCCCAGATCATCACAGATGTGTGTATCGAAGGTACCTGTATGCAGATGCTTCATTTTTGAGCTCCTTGTGTAGGCCTTAAAACCATTTACAATCAAAACACAGGAAAAAAGTTGATGTCTGCTATTTGGAGGAACTGGCCTTGTGTCCTTTGGTTCACTTGCTGACATCTCCCAAGCCAGCCAAACCAAACCACGATGTAAAGCAACTCCCAGATCCTGTAGTAAGCACAGAGTACTTAGACATTCTTGGTGCTGCTGGAAACCTTACCCCCAAAGCCCTTACCCTTTTCCTCTCCTGATCATTCCCCCAAAGACCCGCTCAGTCATACCTGATCTAGGCCATCATTTAAGTTCTGTCCAAGAGGAGCAGTTACTGGGTTAGGTGATGCTGCTGTGCTTCTTGACCTGAGGTAGCCTGTTTGCAAGGTGCTGAGTGTGCACAAGCTCACTTCAGCCCTAGCAACTAGAGATAATAATCCTCAGCAATCCTTTCTAGGATTTGGTTTGTGGCTGTTCCCATCAGCAGAGAGCACTGTCAGGATTTCATTGCTCTAACATCACAATGCACTCTTTAACTGTTCTCTTTTGCCCACAGGCTGTTTTCTCCATAAGCAATCCTCATTCTGAGATCGTGTTGGTGGCAAAAATAGAGAAGGTGCTTACAGGAAACATTGCTAGCAGTGCTGAGCCTTACATTAAGAATCCTGATTCTTTTAAGGTAATTGACCAAGAACATCAATTCCTTTGTTGTCAGCTTCAGCCTTTTGGGAGCTGGAGACCTTACAAACTCTGTTCACGAACCTCACGAGTCAATGGCTGCTGAACACAATGAGCTCACTGGAGGCTCAGCTGAAGAAAGCAAATGTCTAAGCTCCAGTGACTTGCTGAAGCATTATTTTGTTTGCACTATATGAATCCATTTCATAGAATCAACCAAGCTCATCCAGTCCAACCTATCAACCAGACCATGGCACTAAGTGCCTCATCCAGGCTTTGCTTCAACACCTCCAGGCACAGTGACTCCACCACCTCCCTGGGCAGCCCATTCCAATGCCAATCACTCTCTCTGTGAAGAACTTGTAGTGCACATTCCTGTCCTAGTTATGCCTTAGCAGAGTGCAATCCTCTTTCAGCCATCTTTGAATAATTATGAGTTACTACACTTCATATACAAGCCAAGCTGGGGTGGGCACCTGTTTGTCTTTGAGAGCAGGCACCTGGGCACCTGTTTCTGTCTTTGAGAGCAGGCACCTGGGCACCTGTTTCTGTCTTTGAGAGGAGGAAGCTGAGCACCTGTTTCTCACTGAGAGCAGGCAGTTGTGTATGTCACAGTAAAGTGAAATAACTGTAACTAACACACTTGTGGCTGAAAGAGGTAGTGAAAGGATTTCAGCAGCATCGTATTCAGTGCTCCCCAGTGATAGGACAAAGGGTGACAGACAAAGAATAGAACCCAGGAAGCTCCATGTGAACATGAAGAAAACTTCTTTCCTGTGAGGCTGCTGAAGCTGTGGACCAAGCTGCCCAGAGAGGTTGTGTGGTCACCCTCTTTGGAGAGATTCTGAAGCTGCCTGGGCAACCTGCAGGAGGTCACCCTGCTTTGGCAGGGGATTCACCATCAAGAAAGAAAGCACTGTTGATTGTGTTGTGAAGGACAGAGAACATGATGTGAGACTGCACCTAGAATACTGTGTCTAGTTCTGATGTCCCCATAGTAAGAAGGACTGGGAGGTGTTTGAGTGAGTCCAGAAGAGGGCCACAAGGCTGATCCAAAGGCTGGTACAGCTCTGCTGTGAAGATAAGCTGAGCATGCTGGAGTTATTCAGCCTTGAGAAGAGAAGACTCTGAGGAGAACTTATAGCTGCCTTCCAATAGCTAAAGGGATCCTACAGGAAGGCTCAAGAGGGACTTTTCGTAAGTTTTGGTGCTGCAAAAGAAATATGAAAAGGCATTGGCTACAGATAATGCCTAATATGTGACTGAAAACATGGAGTCAAGTGGGAACCTGCAGTACCAAACTGTTTGCAATTAATCCTGGCTCACCAATGCTTGAAAAGCAGACTTTCAGCTGGTATTTATTACACAGCACCCTGGAACAGGCAGGCAGTGCCTCCATTCCTCTGGCAAAAGAGCTGTCTGTAAGAGAAGAATCAATCTGTGCAGGAGACAGAGCTTTCTCCAAGGTTATGCCCTGTGCTCCAGCAGAAAAGAGGGGGCTGTGAGCAATTCTAATGCTCTCACTTTCATCCTGATATGGAAGTGCTACTCCACTGTGTCCAGTGACAGGACAAGAGAGGATGGTTTTAAGCTGGGGGAAAGTAGATTTGGACTGGATCTTAGGAAAGAAGTTCCTTCAGTATGAATCATAGAGTCAGCCAGGTTGGAAGAGAGCTCCAAGCTCATCCAGTCCAACCTAGCATCCAGCCCTAGCCAATCAACCAGACCATGGCACTAAGTGCCTCATCCAGGCTTTGCTGGAACAGCTCCAGGGACAGTGACCCCACCATCTCCCTTGGCAGCCTGGCAGGGTGGTTAGACTCCAGAATAGGTTGCCCTGAGAGGTTGTGGATACCTTCTCCCTGGGGGTGTTTGGGGCCAGGCTGGATGAGGCCTTGAGCAGCCAAACTCTAGTTGAGAGTCACTCCTGCAAGGAGGTTTGAGTAGATGATCTCTAAGGTCTGTTCTAACCTAAACCATTCTATGTCTCTTCTCCCAGGCAACCAGCACCAGAAGAAGGGGACACAGTCTCAAGTTGTGCCAGGGGAGGTCTAGGCTGGATATGAGGAGGAAGTTGTTGTCAGAGAGAGTGATTGGCATTGGAATGGGCTGCCCAGGGAGGTGCTGGAGTTGCTGTGCCTGGAGGTGTTGAAGCCAAGCCTGGCTGGGGCACTTAGTGCCATGGTCTGGTTGATTGGCTAGGGCTGGGTGCTAGGTTGGACTGGATGAGCTTGGAGGTCTCTTCCAACCTGGTTGATTCTATGATTCCATGATTCTATGATGTCCAGAGGTCCTTTCTAACCCCCACTACACTAGAATGCTGGCAGTCATCTGTGATACCATTTCTGTCTACTCAGAACCTTTTTGGGCTTGTTTTTTTCCTTAAGGACAGTGTCATGCTCACTTGTTTTAGCGATGCAAATAGCAGCAAAGGAGTATCTGAATGTGTTCTGTGCCATATGCCAGGAATTATGATGATGCTGACTATATAACTCTCATTTATTTTCAGTGTGCCCAGAAAGTGCTAAAATCCAACAAGCAGTTCTGCAGCAAGCTGGGGAAATACCGTATGCCATTTGCTTGGTCAGTGAGGTGTGTATTCATTTCCTTTTCTAACTTTATAAGCATCTCACAGCATTTTCTGCTCTGGCAATTGTGTCCTTTTAGTCTGTTTTCTGCCTGAAGCTTTTTCCATGCTCTGAGACTCCAGAAAATCTCACTTTTATTATGATATCATTGTCCTATTTTTGTCCCCCCCTCCACACACAATTGAACGTTGGTGACTTTCTCATTAAATGCCACTGTGATGGAATCTCTTCTGCTGGTTTGCAGTGCAGCTGGCAGAGAGTAGCAAAGGTGGCTGATAGAATGCCAATTTATCATGAGCTCCACCAGTGATTTGGTGCTCAAAAAATTACTAAAGGGACTTCAAAGTCACAGTTCTCACAAGAATTTCCTACAAAGATAATTGCATTGTGAAAGAGACCTGAAACATAGGTGTACAGGTTTGTAGCTCTGCTCTTGTGTTGGTGTCTGCCAGGTTTTAGGAATAATCTAACCAGGGACTTGGGGGTTATGGTGCCCCTAAAACAGTGCCTTGGGGTGACTTTGAGGGATTATACTTCAGGTATGCTTGCTTTTTCAGTGGTTAGTAGGTGATCAGGAGCTGTTATTTTCTGGGCAGGTCAGGTGGGTTTTGTTATGAATCAGTGCTGGGGAAGTGATGGATTTCTGTCATTCCTCTCTCTCTTCCTGCTTAACAACTTGCTGGTCACATCCTCAATATTGAGACATGTCTGTGCCTCTTGCTCTCCTACCACATCAACTCACAAAACCAGATAATGCCTTCTATGATCAGGTGACTGCTTGGTGGCTGTGGGGAGGCCTGTGGATGTGCTCTATCTGGACTTCAGCAAGGCCTTTGACACTGTCCCCCACAGCAAACTGCTGGCTAAGCTGTCAGCCCATGGCTTGGATGGCAACACTCTGTGCTGGGTTAGGAACTGGCTGGAGGGCTGAGCCCAGAGAGTGGTGGTGAATGGTGCCACATCCAGCTGGCAGCTGTCACTAGTGGTGTCCCTCAGGGATCAGTGCTGGGCCCCATCCTCTTTAACATCTTCATAGATGATCTGGATGAGGGCATGGAGTCAGTCATCAGCAAGTGTGCAGGTGACACCAAGCTGGGGGCAGATGTGGCTGGGTTGGAGGGCAGAAGGGCTCTGCAGCAGGACCTTGACCACCTGGACAGATGGGCAGAGTCCAAGGGGATGGCTTAAATAGCTCCAAGTGCAGGGTGCTGCACTTTGCCCACAGCAACCCCATGCAGAGATACAGGCTGGGGTCGGAGTGGCTGAGAGCAGCCAGACAGAGAGGGATCTGGGGGTGCTGATTGATACCCACCTGAACATGAGCCAGCAGTGTGCCCAGGTGGCCAAGAGAGCCAGTGGCATCCTGGCCTGCATCAGGAATGGTGTGGCCAGCAGGAGCAGGGAGGTCATTCTGCCCCTGGACTCTGCACTGCTTAGACCACACCTTGAGTGCTGTGTTCAGTTCTGGGCCCCCCAGTTTAGGAGGGACATTGAGATGCTTGAGCGTGTCCAGAGAAGGGCAACGAGGCTGGGGAGAGGCCTTGAGCACAGCCCTACGAGGAGAGGCTGAGGGAGCTGGGATTGGTTAGCCTGGAGAAGAGGAGGCTCAGGGGAGACCTTATTGCTGTCTACAACTACCTGAGGGGAGGCTGTAGCCAGGAGGAGGTTGCTCTCTTCTCTCAGGTGGCCAGCACCAGAACAAGAGGACACAGCCTCAGGCTGTGCCAGGGGAAATTTAGGCTGGAGGTGAGGAGAAAGTTCTTCCCTGAGAGAGTCATTGGACACTGGAATGGGCTGCCCGGGGTGGTGGTGGAGTCGCCGTCCCTGGAGCTGTTCAAGACAGGACTGGACGTGGCACTTGGTGCCATGGTCTGGCCTTGAGCTCTGTGCTAAAGGGTTGGACTTGATGATCTGTGAGGTCTCTTCCAACCTTGGTGGTGATACTGTGATACTGTCTTTTTCTTCTCCTTTTAAGTTTCTGTATAATTCTTCTCTCTATCCTTTTTGGTGTTCTCCTTCACAGGCTTCTGCAGTTACATAGACTCACAGATGGTGTTGGGTTGGCAGGGACCTTAAAGTTTATCTAGTCCAACTTCCCTGCAGTAAGCAGGGCCATCTTGAACTGGTCAGGCTGAGTAGAGCCCAGTCCAGCCTGCCCTGGGACGTTTGCAGAGAAGGGGGTATCCAATCAGGCCACAGCTTGAGTGCTGTATCCAGTTCTGGGCTCCTCAATTCAAGAGAGATGTTGAACATGTCCAGAGAAGGGTGACAAAGCTGATGGGGAGCCTGGAGCACAGGCTGAGGGTGCTGGGGGTGTGCAGCCTGCAGAAGAGGAGGCTCAGGGCAGACCTCATTGCTGTCTACAACTACCTGAAGGGAGGCTGTAGCCAGGTGGGGTTGGTCTCTTCTGCCAGGCAAGCAGCAACAGAAGAAGGGGACAGAGTCTCAAGTTGTGCCAGAGGTGGTCTAGGCTGGATGTGAGGAGGAAGTTGTTGGCAGAGAGAGTGATTGGCATTGGAATGGGCTGCCCAGGGAGGTGGTGGAGTCACTGTGCCTGGAGGTGTTGAAGTAAAGCCTGGCTGGGGCACTTAGTGCCATGGTCTGGTTGATTGTCTAGGGCTGAGTGCTAGGTTGGATTTGCTGAGCTTGGAGGTCTCTTCCAGACTGGTTGATTCTATGATCTACCACCTGTCTGGGCAACCTGATGCACCATCCACAGTCTATAAATATCTTCCTTCTGTCTGGTTTATATCTCCTCAATTCTAGTTTAAAGCCATCACCCCTTACCCTGTCCTCAGCGTGCTCTTGCCCTGGGATGGGGGAGCAACCTGACTGAGACCTCCCTGTGTGGCTCTGTGCCAGCTCTCCTTTGTGTCTGCCATGTACTGAGCAGAGAATACACAATTCCATACTTCATATAGAAGGGAAGGCAGTGGATCGATGAGTGAAGCATTCTTCCTTCTCTGTGGCTTCTGTTCTGCCCACGGAGAGCTGCCTGAAGCTGTAGGGAAGAAGGAAGAGCAAGTCATGTTGTGGCTTTGTTTGGGACTGTGAGGGATGGCTGTGTGCTCCTGATGTGGACATACAGAGCTCCAGAAGTGCATGGTTTCCCTCACCAAGAATAGGTAAAAGCTTGTGATGTTGGAGGGTGGTGCTAAGGTGGCAAAGGAGAAGACCCAGAGTGATGCAGAGCCCTTTGAAGAGCTCATCTATTTTTTATGGCTGTGGGTTTCTGTCGATCTCCAGCAGGAACAGCAGAAGCATGGGAACGTTTAGGAGGAAGGCAGGTAATGTGTTCTGCTCTGCCATTGCCCTCTCAGGGATGCTCATTAATATTTACTGCTGCTGCATAGCCATGGGAGCATTCATCAGAGTCAAATTGATGGCTGTCTCCTGGGCTGACAGAGCTACTTTCAGGTGTGCAGTGGGCTGTACAATGGCTAACGGTGGGGGCTTGGTGTCAGCCTGGTTTGAGGCCTTTCATCAGCTCTGTCCTGACTACATGTGGTCTGTGTTGATGCCATGGATGATCTGTCCTGCACATAGAATCACAGAATCAAGCAGGTTGGAAGAGACCTCCAAGATCATCCAGTCCAACCTAGCACCCAGCCCTGGCCAGTCAACCAGACCATGGCACCAAGTGCCTCATCCAGTCTCTTCTTGAACACCTCCAGGGACAGTGCCTCCAAGATCATCCAGTCCAACCTATCCCTCAGCTGTATCATCCATCACTGCAGTAGCAATCTTTAGGTGACATGATCTATTTTAACTAGTTCAGGGTCTGGCTAGCCACTCAGGCATGTAAGAAAAGTTTAAGTGTTCTTCTGCACCTGGTGAAGAAGACTGCCCAGTTTAGGTCCACTCACTCCAAGAAGGACATTGAGGTGCTGGAGTGGATCCAGAGAAGAGCAACAAAGAGGTGAGGGAATTAGAGCAGCCTTCTGAGAGAGGCTGAAGGATTCTATGAGATAACATGTTTTATATGGTGCCACATCCAGCTGGCAGCTGTCACCAGTGGTGTGCCCCAGGGATCAGTGCTGAGCACAGACCTGTTCAGTATCTTTATTGATGATCTGGAGCAGGGGATTGAATACAGCATAGGTAAGTTTGCAGATGACACCAAGCTAGGAGCAGCTGTGGAGCTGTTGGAGGGTAGAGAAGAGCCCTGCAGAGGGACCTGGCCAGGCTGAATGGGTGGGCAGAGGCCACTGGGATGAGACTGAAAAAGGCCAAGTGCAGGGTTCTGCACTTTGGTCACAACAACCCCAAGCAGCACTACAGGCTGGGGACTGAGTGGCTGAGAGCAGCCAGGCAGAGACGGAGCTGGGGGTGCTGGTAGAGAGGAGCTGAAGATGAGGCAGCAGTGCCCAGGTGGGCAGCAGAGCCAATGGCATCCTGGGCTGGCTCAGGAGCAGTGTGACCAGCAGGACAAGGGAGGTTCTTCTGCCCCTGTGCTCAGCACTGCTCAGGCCACACCTTGAGTGCTGTGTCCAGTTGTGGGCTCCTCAATTCAGGAGAGATGTTGAGGTGCTGGAAGGTGTCCAGAGAAGGGCAATGAAGCTGGTGAGGGGCCTGGAGCAGAGCCCTGTGAGGAGAGGCTGAGGGAGCTGGGGGTGTGCAGCCTGCAGAAGAGGAGGCTCAGGGCAGACCTCATTGCTGTCTGCAACTCCCTGAAGGGAGGCTGTAGCCAGGTGGGGTTGGTCTCTTCTGTCAGGCAAGCAGCAACAGAAGGGGACAGAGTCTGAAGTTGTGGCAGGGGAGGTCTAGGCTGGCTGTGAGGAGGAAGTTGTTGTCAGAGAGAGTGATTGGCATTGGAATGGGCTGCCCAGGGAGGTGGTGGAGTCACTGTGCCTGGAGGTGTTGAAGCCAAGCCTGGCTGGGGCACTTAGTGCCATGGTCTGGTTGACTGGCTAGGGCTGGGTGCTAGGTTGGACTGGATGAGCTTGGAGGTCTCTTCCAATCTGTCTGTTTCTATGATTTTAAAGTCAGTGGCCAAGTGTGTGAGCACGTTGGTGTCAGTGACATCACACAAGGAATTGCTTTAGCTCATTGGGTCAAATTCTGCACTCATTAACATCTCTTCATGTCTTCACATTACTTAGGACTCTCTTTGGTAAAATCCAACTGTAGTTTGGCTCTTTAAAGTCTATTTCTGTTTTCTCAGCTCGAAAATAGAACTTTCCACAGGAGACTATCACACTACAGGGGAAAAAAAAAATTGGTTTGGCTCTGACCTGAGCAAAACTCTGGGTTTGGAAATGTGGTTTCCAGTTGTTTCATTCTGGCATCAGCCACACTCCTGGGTCTGTGTGGAAATGTTCCCTGCTTAAAGCAGTTACAGATGGGACTTCTGCGTGTGCGTGCAGCAAGCCAGAATCTGGGCAGCTGAGTGTTGTGCATGTGACTGAATCTCTTAATGAGCTTGTGTGGCACCCACTTTGTTAGCATCCTTCATCAGCATGACTCAGGACTCCTCCCTGGTTCCTCGCTGGCGCTGATGGGATCTGCTCTCGCAGGTGTAATTATGGGATGTGGTAGAATTGCAGTGTGTCAGATGCCTCCTCCCCCGCCCTCATCTGCCTGCCAGACTGCTGGAGTTTGCAAACATGTGCCTGAGCTCCATACTGTAGATGAGGGGAAATGTCACTCACAGGCTCGTTTTTACACTCCTTCAACCCTTCTCCACTCTCATAAAGTTCTTGTTTTACAGCCTCATGGTTGAATCCTGCAGTAGCTCGTGCAGCTGCTGGTCTAGTTCTCAGCTGGCATAGGCTGGTGTGGCTGCTAGTAGTGGAGCTGTGCTGCTTTAGAGGAGCTGCAGGTCTCATGCTGAATCTCCAGCACTGGAGGGGAGCAGTTTTTCTACATCTAGTCCAACCGCCCCCTGCCAAAGCAGGGTCACCCAGAGCAGGTTGCCCAGGATCAGGTGGGTTTGGAATCTCTCCAAAGAAGATTTCACAACCTGTGTGCACAGCTTGGTCCAGAGCACAGCACTCTCAGTTCAAATGGAGCCTCCTGGGTTCCATTTTGTGTCCATTGCTCCTTGTCCTGTCACTGGGCACCACTGAAAAGAGCCAGGCCCTGTTCTCTTGACTCCTGCCCTTGATGAGCATTGATGAGATCCCCTCTCAGTCTGCTCTTCTCCAGGCTAAACAGCTCCAGTTAAAAAGATGCTCCACTTCCCTCGTTGTCTTTGTAGTCACTGCTGGACTCTCTGCAGTGCTTTGCTGTTGGCAATCTCACAACTAGTACTGTGATCTGGAGTACTGTGATTCTCTGGATCTGGCCTCACTAGGAGAGAAAGGAAGAACCTCCCTCGATCTGCCCATTGATTCTATGATTCTATGATTACACTCCTCTTGAGGAGATGAGTGCACCCCAGGGGACTTTGCCTTCTCATCCACAAAAGCATATAGCAGGTTCCCTGAGCCTCCCAGGAGACAGTGCTTGCTGCTCAGCACCACTGACCTGAAGTGAGTTTCCAGCACAGACCTGCTTCTTTTTCCACCTGACTCCCAGGCTTGCCTTGGGAAGTGCCTCTGCACCCTGCCATGCTGAGCAGCGATTTCCTTGGTGTCAGAGCCTGCTCTCAAATTAGCTAATGAGCTCCAGCAGAGCCTGAGTTTGCTCAGCATCACCTGGCAGAGGTGGCAGTCACTGGGTGTTTTAGCACTAACAGCTGAAGGCTTTTGGCTTGGCATGTTGGCATGGACCTTATCCTCTCGTAACTGCTGGAGGCACAACCCTAGTAGGAGAGAGTTGATTGTTGTCTGCAGTTACAAAGAAACCAAGTAGTGGTGCTCCTCCATGTTAATTAACTTAAGTCACGGTGCATTTATACTTCTCCTCGGGCTCCTCTTTCAAAGGTTTACTCTGTTGCTTAGCATCTGGCAACAATTCATGCTGGCATCAATTCTTCTTCTCCCTGGCAGCGGAGCAGAGGAGTAAATTAAGGCAGCGAGACTGGCCAAACGATTCACACAACAGCACTTAGTGTCAAGAACGTTTGGCTTTTACTAAGCAATGCTTTCTATGCTCCAGTTGAATCCAGGGGTTGTTAATTTGGGTAGCAGTTACATTATCCAGCCCAGCCAGCATGTGTGACCCTTGAGGATACGCAAAGGGCACTGGAATGTCTTAATTAAATGCTACAAGTGTCAGTGAGCAGGAATGTAAAATACTGGGTATGTTTTCATAGAGTCAACCAGGTTGGAAGAGACCTCCAAGCTCAGCCAGTCCAACCTAGCAGCCAGTCCTATCCAGTCAACCAGACCATGGCACTAAGTGCCCCAGCCAGGCTTGGCTTCAACACCTCCAGCAACAGAGACTCCACCACCTCCCTGGGCAGCCCATTCCAATGCCAATCACTCTCTCTGTGAAGAACTTCCTTCTAACATCCAGCCTATACTTCCCCCAGCACAACTTGAGACTGTGTCCCCTAATCCTAACTGTAACCCCTAACCCTAAACCCTAACTGTAAACCTTAACCCTAAACCCTAACCCCGAACCAAGCTCTCACCTTAACCCTAATCCCAACCCAAACTCTAACCCTAACCTAAACCCATGGGGCAGAAACACAGTCTCACAGTATCACCAAGGTTGGAAGAGACCTCACAGATCATCAAGTCCAACCCTTTACCACAGAGCTCAAGGCCAGACCATGGCACCAAGTGCCACGTCCAGTCCTGCCTTGAACAGCTCCAGGGACGGCGACTCCACCACCTCCCCGGGCAGCCCATTCCAGTGTCCAATGACTCTCTCAGGGAAGAACTTTCTCCTCACCTCCAGCCTAAATCTCCCCTGGCACAGCCTGAGGCTGTGTCCTCTCGTTCTGGTGCTGGCCACCTGAGAGAAGAGAGCAACCTCCTCCTGGCCACAACCTCCCCTCAGGTAGTTGTAGACAGCAATGAGGTCTCCCCTGAGCCTCCTCTTCTCCAGGCTAACCAATCCCAGCTCCCTCAGCCTCTCCTCGTAGGGCTGTGCTCAAGGCCTCTCCCCAGCCTCGTTGCCCTTCTCTGGACACACTCAAGCATCTCAATGTCCCTCCTAAACTGGGGGGCCCAGAACTGAACACAGCACTCAAGGAGTGGTCTAAGCAGTGCAGAGTACAGGGGCAGAATGACCTCCCTGCTCCTGCTGACCACACCATTCCTGGTGCAGGCCAGGATGCCACTGGCTCTCTTGGCCACCTGGGCACACTGCTGGCTCATGTTCAGGCAGGTATCAATCAGCACCCCCAGATCCCTCTCTGTCTGGCTGCTCTCAGCCACTCTGACCCCAGCCTGTATCTCTGCATGGGGTTGTTGTGGCCAAAGTGCAGCACCCTGCACTTGGAGCTGTTGAAGCCATCCCCTTGGACTCTGCCCATCTGTCCAGGTGGTCAAGGTCCCACTGCAGAGCCCTTCTGCCCTCCAACCCAGCCACATCTGCCCCCAGCTTGGTGTCACCTGCACACTTGCTGATGACTGACTCCATGCCCTCATCCAGATCATCTGTGCAGATGTTAAAGAGGATGGGGCCCAGCACTGATCCCTGAGGGACACCACTAGTGCCAGCTGCCAGCTGGATGTGGCACCATTCACCACCACTCTCTGGGCTCAGCTTTCCAGCCAGTTCCTAACCCAGCACAGAGTGTTGCCATCCAAGCCATGGGCTGACAGCTTAGCCAGCAGTTTGCTGTGGGGGACAGTGTCCAAGGCCTTGCTGAAGTCCAGATAGATCACATCCACAGGCCTCCCCACAGCCACCAAGCAGTCACCTGATCATAGAAGGAGATCAGGTTGGAGAGGCAGGATCTGCCCTTCCTAAACCCATGCTGGCTGGACCTGAGCCCTTTGCCATCCCTCAGGTGTGCAGTTATTGCCTCCAGATTTGTTATTGCCCTTCAGATGCACAAATGGCTATACACCTGTGTACCTGCTGAAGTGTTTATCAGTATGTCATTGTTTGTGTCTCTACAGACCAGTGTTTAAAGATAATCAAGGAAACGTTGACAGAGACTCCCGATTCTCCCCTTTATTCAGGCAAGAGAGTAATAAAATTTCCATGGAAGACTTGATTAAACTAATAGCAGAATACAGAAGGTAAGGAACAGAGTTCAATTTGCTTTGGAAATGAATAGAGGCTTTATAACGTGGTACAGAACAATCTTCACAGTTTTGGTTTGGTGGGGTGTTTTTTTCCTTCATTTAATACAGTGTTGAAGCAGCAATGGTAAATTAGTGTCTTCCATGTTAGCCAGAGTGCTTTATGTTGGACTTTGCAGGAAAATTGTCATTGAATTGTAGAATCAGCCAGATTGGAAGAGAGCTCCAAGATCATCCAGCCCAACCTAGCACCCAGCCCTGGCCAGTCAACCAGACCATGGCACTAAGTGCCCCAGCCAGGCTTTGCTTGAACACCTCCAGCAACAGAGAATCCACCACCTCCCTGGGCAGCCCATTCCAATGCCAATCACTCTCTCTGACAGCAACTTCCTCCTCACATCCAGCCTAGACCTCCCCTGAAACAGCTTGAGACTGTGTCCCCTTGTTCTGTTGCTGCTTGCCTGGCAGAAGAGCCCAACCCCACCTGGCTACAGCCTCCTTTCAGGTAGTTGCAGACAGCAATGAGCTCTGCCCTGAGCCTCCTCTGCTGCAGGCTGCACACCCCCAGCTCCCTCAG